>NC_053397.1:43804764-44144050 GCF_905171765.1 Bufo bufo | reverse complement strand
AAATTTCATTTATTCTGTATGTTTTGGTTTTAGCTTATTTGAGATCATCGTCTACTTAACCTTTTAGCTATGTTCAGTCGTTTTAATTATTTTAATTCTTTCCTCCTTTTAAAGTTCTTTGGCAGGAGGTTTAAAGCGGCTGCCATGTTGTCTGTCTTTATGGTCTCTGCTGTGGTCCATGAATATGCCCTGGGCATCTGCTTTGGATTCTTTTACCCAGTTATGTTCATTCTGTTTGCGGGCTTTGGCAGTAAGTATTACTCTTCTCCAGAAAGATATGTTGCCTACACGTAGCACAGACTGCCATATCAGCTGAGCAGATAATGTTTATACATGGATTGTATAATATATATATATATATATATATATTTATATTTTCAGACATATTGGGGAGCGTTCTCCGCAGATTTGACCTTTGCATTGCAAAGAGTAAACTCCACATTGCAGCATTTCTGCAACAGAACTAATATATACTACCAATTACAAACCTGCAAAGTGCCGTTAGGGTTTTCAGCATCCATGCGTATTGTATGTGATAAAAAATCTGTAGTGACTGAACTCTTTCACCTCTGTTTTTTAACTTGGATTATCCATGGTACAGATGCTAATCACAATCAATGATTACTTGATGCTTTATTTCCACATCTGTTCCCATCACAGATATTTTTCTTATTTGTAATGTGTTAAATGTATTCCTTTGCTTGCAGTGATCTTTAATTTTATTCTCCACGACCGTCGCAGAGGCCCCATTTGGAATGTGATCATGTGGACGTCTCTGTTTTTGGGTCAGGGTGTTTTGCTGTGCCTTTACTCTCAGGAGTGGTACGCCCATCGTTACTGTTCACTCAGCAATGTAAGTTACAATCCACACAAAGCTAAATGGGGGCCATAAATGGTTATCAATTAAAGAGTAACAAAAATGGATGAAAGCGGCACAGCAGAAAAAAAAGTAAATGGTGTGCCTGCAGCCATGGAGACAATCCACTATCCAACTATATAATAACTATATATATATATATATATATATATATATATATATATATATATATATATATTTTTCTTTTTTTTATTAAATTAGTAATTGATAATACATAATTGTCAGAAAAATCATAAAAAATATGATTTAATAAAACATTATATAAATCCAGGTGATACTCCCCATCAATCCCTAATGTGATGATGAATCATTCTCACAAGTCCCAGTGAGAGGACTGCAACGTACCGCTGGTGAATAAAGAACACTATTTTTAATCACAACCCCGGAAGTGCTGTGGAATTTTTTTCTTTATCCATTTAAAGGGCTTATCTGTGAAACGATATTAAGAATCTATCCTTGGGATAGGTCATCAATATCAGATCTGTGGGGGTCTGACACCCAGGACCCCTGCCGATCAGCTGTTAGAAGAGGCCGGGCACTCAGTGAGCGCCTAGGCCAATGACGTTACTGTACATCGGTCAAGTGGCCTAGTTGCATCTCCGCCCCATTGAGGTCAAGCTAAGCTGCAGTACCAAACACAGCCCCTATATCATGTACAGCGCTGTAGAGCTCGAGCTCCAGTGAGCGCAGCAGCTTTTCGAAACAGCTGATTGTCAGGAGTGGCAGAACTCGGACCCCCACCACCGATGTGATAATGACAACCTATTCTGGGATAGGTCATCATTCTTTTTACAGGATAACCCCTTTAAGGTTTTCATTAGATTTGATAATCACGGGTCATAGTGTGAGTATAACCAAGGTGGTGTATTAGGCCACTTTCAGACGAGCGAGTGTCACGCTGCAGACTTGCAGCGCAGACCCCCGTCCTGAACTCCCACCACTGCCGGGGGTCGCATAGCATTATATCTATTTATGATGCTATGTAACCCTTAGAGGTCTGGAATGTATTGGATAACACTGACAGCATTATGTCAGTGTTATCCACAGAACTGTGAGGGTTACATACCATCATAAATCAATATAATGCTATGCGACCCCCGGCAGTGGTGGGAGTTCAGGACGGGTGCTGCGCTGCGAGTCCAGAGCGTGACACTCGCTCATCTGAACGCGGCCTTAGGAGGACTAGGGTTTTACTTGACCGTAGATTTGCCATATGCTGATGATGATGTTTGTCTTACAGCCCACGTTTCTGGACTACTTGAAGCCACGCTCTTGGACCTGTCATGTTGAGGAGTTGAAACCATGAACTCGCAATCCCTGCGGAGACCGCGTCCAGCCCTCCGGTGCTGAATGATCTGACTTTCTCACTTTGTTACTGAATGTATTTTCTTTGTACCAACGTGGAAATAGTCTGCAGTCCGTGACTACAGATTTTGGAAAAAGAATCCTTCTTCTTTTTGTATAGCCAGCCAACTCCTCCTAAACTCCGATACCAGCGATGGATACACATCCAGGACGATTATTTCTCTATTGTGACTCTTTACTTATGGAATACGGTTTACAGTGGGTGTTCTCTACATAATCCGATATCTGGAACATCCATTACTTTGACCTTAAACCGTCCTTGACAATAATAGGCAAAACTTTGCGGACTGATGTTCTAATGCCTTTTGCACAATGCATTACTGAATGTATTCCCATTTGAAGCCAGCGTGGCTTGGATAGGACTGTGAGCGGTCCCTAATGTACACCATGCCACATCGAAACAAATGCTGCATTACTAAGCAATAATGAGGTTTGCAACATCCTTGCACCAAAGATTTCCTGATCTCTCTACCCTTCCTAGTCCTTTCCCTCCTCCGCATGTTTCTGTTCAAGTTGGAGAGAATCTTTTTTTTTTTTTGTCAAATTTACGGTTTGTCGCTCTCTTTAGGGCTCCCAAAACTAGATTATGTTGTGGTCCGGAAACCTCTGAGGTGGAGTTATCTAGGGTGCTTTTCACAGGTCGGGGCCTAGTTGGGTAAAAGCTGGTGGGGCTTATGTGGCAGCAAACCATTGTGCCTTGGCTGGGGTATTAAGATCCAGTGCTGGGGCAGCAATCTGAATACTTGGGGTAAGGCAAGATTCAGTTCTGACATAGGACTGCAGCAACGGGTTGGGGTGTGTAGGTTTAGAGCTGGGTGACGGCTTGTGATGCTTGTGTCATCCTGTATGTTGAGTTCCTTGCGTCCACAAGTAGCAGTTGATTGCATGACTTGTGCAAAGTCATTTCTACATTTGCCGGCTTTCTCCATTGACTTTTTTATGTTGTGAAAAAGAAAGTTTGTTGGCTAATCAGAATCTGATGGCTGTTTGACACAACACAAGTAGGTGTCTAGATGTGGCCTGTAGGGGGTGCCAGAGAGAGGTCCAATACCGTGCCATCATAACTGGTCTTCCGCCTAGAAGACGTGGGTTACACCGCTGCTGCTTTTTGTAGCACTCCGAAGAGGTATGTATTCCTTTCCGTTGCAGCTGGTAACAGCAATCGGTAGAACTACAAAACGTTGCGGCATAGTCCCAGCCTAAGGGTCTTCAATAGGGGGATATTTTCACACCGCAAATTTGTTGCAGAAATTTCTGTGGCTGTTCCATTGTTTCTGCAACCAGTTTGCCATTAGTGAGTATACCTTAAAGGGGTTATCCTGTTTCAAATGTTGATAAACTGTCCTCAGGATAGGCCGGGGTCTGAATCGCGGCATTGCTCGTATGAACACGGCTTCTTGTAATTACATGTCCTCTGTCCCATTCACATCAATGGGACGGAGTGTAACTACAGCGGCTCCTTGCCATTCAAACAGCTGATCGGTGGGGGTGCCACGGGAGTCAGACCCCTGCTGTTCTAATATTGATGACCTATCCTGAGGAAACAGGACAACCCCTTTAAGAGCCAGTAGTCCTGTTCATCGTGCACTATGGAGGTGTCACCCAAGGCACAAGTTGTATGTCCGTTTACGACAATCCTAAAATACCAAACCGTTTTTTTCTCGGTTCTCTCCTACCCTCTCCATACAGTCTCGCTCTCCGCTGTGGATCCTTCATTCTGTATGCCTCTGCTCCTCACTCATTCTTCCCTGAAGATGTGAACAATCTGTAGATATTCTAGTTGAGTGTAATGCATTTATTGGCTGTAAGTGAACTTGCGTTCTCAGTATTGCAGTTTCTGCAGCATGGGCAAAGAAAAATGCATTGAATGGCCTTGAGAAGAGAAGGGACAGTTCTCATTCCTGATTGTATGTTATTTAATTTGTTCTTTTGCTGTTTGACAGCACAACAATTGCACAAGGTTAGACCAAAATGAAGGACTTGAGCCGCGAGGATGCGGTTTGGTCACACGATGCAGTACGTGCTGCTTTAGGACATGAGAAGCCTTCACGCCAACCCGCCAGTCTGCAACCTGGATCGTCTCCCCTGTAATGGGGCACGATCTGAAGACCAGCCCTAAACATGGATTTCTAGGAGACCTTTATTTTGATGCACACTGCTGCTTTTTGTTGTGGTGTCCATGTGACGTGAGGGTCTTCTTCAGTGTGTGTCCTGCGGTGTCAAATCCTACAGCACTGACAATGCTATGACAACTTGGTGCCTTGTTCTTACGACTTGGTCATGGATGCGGGTTTTACAGTGTTAAACAATGAACAGTTAAAAGTGCAGACTATTAATGAAAGGAGGAGGCCTTGGTCACTGTGGCGGCCATTGTTGTGCTAGTGACCACATCTCTACACTGCCACAAAGTGAAATTGTGTCGTGTTGCCAGGGTTGGACTGGAAAACCAGGCTGACACAATAATGGCTCCAACAGAATACAGCCCCATTTGTTCTTAAAGGGGTTCTCCATGAATAGAATATTCGTACTTGCCTGCTTCTCACTGCTCGGTCCTTCTTCCATGTTCTGGTCCCCAGTGGTGCATGGGCAATGTTGCATGCTCTACTTCAGCCAACAACTGGCTTCATTGGTGATGTGGACACAAGTGGCACATCACTGGATGTAAAGCGTCCGACGACCAGAACATGGACGTGCAGGAGGCACCGTGGAACACCAGAGCGGTGGGGAGCAGGCAAGTATGGATCTTCTTTTTATAGAGACAGGCTGTGGGTATTAGAGGAAACTGTCTTTATTCCCGGAGAACTCCTTTAAGGACCTTTTACAAGTCCAATCGGATCTTTAAAGGGCTTCTGTCACCCCCTTAAGTCATTATTATTTTTTTGGCCTCCTTTAAAATCCTTATGCTGCGATTTATCAATATATAATGCTCTTACTCATTTTCGTTCAGTAGTTTGTTCAAAAAAAGGACTTTTATAATATGTAAATTACCTCTCTACCAGCAAGTAGGGCGGTTACTTGCTGCTAGCAGCCGCATCCTCCTTTCATAAAGACGCCCCCTCCTCATGTTGATTGACAGGGCCAGCGAACGCGCTCGTCCCGTGGCTGGCCAGGTCTGCGTTCAAAATCTCGCGCATTCGCCGTACCGGTCTTCAGTCGGCGCAGGCGCACTGATAGGAGGACGCTCGCTCGGCCGCTCCTTCCTCAGTGCGCCTGCGCCGGGTGTAGATGTGACGTCATCGGCGCAGGCGCATTGAGGAAGGAGCGGCCGAGCGAGCGTCGTCCTCTCAGTGTGCCTGTGCCAACTGAAGACCGGTACGGTGCAGGCGCGAGATTTTGAACGCAGACCTGGCCAGCGTTCGCTGGCCCTGTCAATCAACAGGAGGAGGGGGCGTCTTTATGATAGGAGGATGCTGCTGCTACCAGCAAGTAACCGCCCTACTTGCTGGTAGACAGGTAATTTTACATATTATAAAAGTCCGTTTTTTTTTTAACAAACTACTGAACGAAAAAGAGTAAGAGCCCTATATATTGATCGCAGCATAAGGATTTTAAGGAACCAAAAAAAAAAAATGACTTTAGGGGGGTGACAGAAGCCCTTTAATGCTGGAATAAATATACTGGCTGGCTGACCGCACGTTGCCCAATGTAAGAGGGTGTATGCTGCCAACAGTATTAAAAAAGTGAATGAGGATGAACGATCGTAATAACGATCGCTTGTACCCCACTTTCAGTTTGCATTGGCCGGTGTGAAGGCCCTTTAAACGATCACTGATTGGCTTGCTGTATTGTCAGTCGCCACTGATTTAGGCATCGGTCAGTGTAAAGCCACCCCTAGGCGTTCATCACAAATTATCCTATCAGATCTTTTTGTTATTTCCGGTGTGTACAATGATCGATTTCAATACGGCTACACGTGGACGTGTCTATGGCCCTGAAGTCCTGTGGTGGACCCAAAGGACCCCAGTCCGACATGTGCATTGCTTTCCTAGTGATGGCATTGAGTAAGGGTCTATTCACACGACCATAAGCCATCCGTGTCCGCATTGCGGTCTGCAAACGGTGGTTCCACAATGCACGGACATCGGCCGTGTGAATTCCGTAGACCTATTGACTTGAATGAGTCTGCAATCCTCAAGATATGGCGTGGAGTGGAGGGAGGCACGGATCAGAAGCTCTTGGTCCATGCCTCAGCACAGCAAAAGATAGGACATGTCCTGCTCATCACTTAAATGGGTTCCCGCCACAATACGGGATTCACATGGTTGGTGCCCACGCATTGTGGACCGCAGCACGGGCAGCTTGTGTTTATGTGAATGTACCCTTAGGTATTGATTTTGGAATGCACTATATGATGATGTGTGATATATATATATATATATATATATATATATATATATATATATATATATAATATATATAGCGCATGAACCTACCAGACCTAGTCATCCAGCAGTCTACTTACCTCAGCGACATGGGTCCGTTTTGGCTTTGGCATAGTCCTGTCATTTGCTGACCTGTCTGATCAGGACATCTTTGGCCGCTTTTCGAAATGCAAGAGAAAGTGTCCGTAAATAAGACCCCAAACCACTGCCGCTGATGTATAGGTCTTCTTCAGGGATCAGGGAGGTATATCCCGGATTTTATCTCTATAGTGATCGTCCAGCATTGAGCGGAGAGATGCTGCTTTGTGGTTCGGGTATCTGAACTGATATATAAGATTGAACCTTGGCATCTTGATGCATAGAAACATTACCAGTGAAGGTCGGGCGCCATCTGTAGTCCAAAATATCACTCTAGCTGTGGTAAGTCTGCCATGGGATGGCACACCGCCAATGCTACGTTGCTTTTTTTTCTCTCTCTTTTCCGTCCTTAATACACACTGCAGCTCGTTTAAAAAAAAAAAAAAAAAAAATGAGGAAATTATGTATTTAAATGTATGATTTGTGTAAAATAGATAAATCACAAGCCATTTACTGTAAAAGATACTTTGGTTACAAGAAAATGTCAAGTTTGCACTCGCTTTTTGGTCGTGTTTAATCAAATGTTAATTTGTTATAAATTATTTTTTTTCTTTTTTACAATCTTAATTTAAAAAAACAAAACTGTCAAATAATACACTGACTGGTGATATTGGCACGCCCTCTGCTGGTCGGTAGCTGTAACTGCTGGAATTTAACAACTGTGACCAAATGAGATGATTTACTTTGCATATTGTAATGTGTTGAAAAGGGAAATTTGCAAATAAATGTGACTTTTTTTTTTTTCTACATGTTATGTTATATTTTAGAATAGGACTGATGTCATGTAAATGGTAATATTCTTTCTGTCTTGTACCTGTGCTCATTAGTACAATCAGAATTGAGATGTAGTTTGAATGGAGCTTGCAAAAAAAATTGTACAGTAATTCATGAATCCGATACGGGATAGCAATTTTCTGTATCCAGTATGTAATACTTGCGCAGCACATACTGTATGTAATGACGCCAATGGACATGGCGATGCGTAACACTACCTACATAGTCTGCATTACTAATAAACACTGTTAGCACCATGTTGTTGTTTCCAGGGCCCCGTTCACATGGCGGATTTTGCAGAGACAATTTGCTGCATATTCTGTGGCAGAGATCATTTAGGTTTTTTTTTTTTTTTTTTCACTTTGGATACCTCGGACCACTCAGTTTGTGAAACACTACTACGAAGTACATGGGGTAAATTATAAATCACAGTAGATGTAATCTGTGTGAAGTTCATTTTACGGTACATATTTTTTACCCAATAGCATTGCAGGGCTGAACAATGGGGTCCATTGACAATGTAAATGTGGTCTTTAAAAACCACTTCACATCCGGACCATTACCCCCTTCCTGCCCAGGCCATTTTTTGCAAATCTGTTACTTATCCAGGCCATTCTGAGATAAAATAATATATATATATATATATATATATATAATTTTAATTTTTCTCATCACATATTGTACTTCATGGAGTCACAAAATTTTCATTTTTAATTATAATTTTTTTTTTCTCTACTTTTATAATAGATAGTAATACCTCCAAAATAGTATTACTTTACATTCCCCATATGTCTACTTCATGTTTGGATCATTTAGTAAATGCAGTTTTATTTTTTGGGGACATTAGAAGATTTAAGAATTTCCAAAACCCACTTTTTAACCCCTTAAGGACATAGGACGTACCGGAACGCCCTATTTCCCGAGTCCTTAAGGACATAGGACGTACCGGTACGTCCCAACTTAAAATCGGGATTCCGGCGCCGCGTTTAACCCTTTCCATACAGGAACTCCCTCCCTCTCCCATCGGGGGGCTGCTGTGCCTTTGCAGCCCCCCGATGGAGAGATCCCCTCCTTACCCTTCCCCGTCTGCGCAGTTCTGGGGCAGTACTGAGCAGACGGGGAAGGTTCCCATGGCAACAGGACGCCTCTCAGGCATCCTGCTGTCCATGGTGCTGAACAGATCTGTGCTAAAAGGCATTGATCTGTTTAGACAAAGTGTAAAGTACAGTACAATATAGTACTGTATTATACAGACCTCAGACCCACTGGATCTTCAAGAACCAAGTGGGTCAAAAAAAAAAAGTAAAAATCAAAAAACACATTTATCGGGGCGTGGCCTAAGAGCGCATGGAGTAAGTCGCACCGCTCACTGCTCCTGCTAGCATCCTGTTTAATCGAGTGGTAGCACCCCTCGAATCGCTGATTTAACCTTACCTGGTGGAAGGGAAGTGACCGGAGGGTGCTGTGGTGACTTTGTGAGGTCCGATATGCCGAGGAAGTCTAGTAAAGTGCCGAAGTCCGACAGGCCGGAGGTGAGCCAGCATGGCGCTGATGGAGGAGAGGGGATGGCGCTGCAGCAGACGTTGAGTCAGAGTGCGGCTGCTAAACTGAGCAAGTATGCTCGTACTGACAGCGGAGTGGGCGATTGGGCTGAGGGAAAGGAGACAGATATGCATACCTCCTCTGACCAGGAGGACGGATCCCTTGATGGTGAGGCCCTGGATGCGGTGAATTAGCCGCCACTGACCCCTGCATGTTCAGCTAAGGACACAGTAGGCCCTAAGGCCGCGGCCAATGAGGAGCCCACTTTGAAAGATATCATGGCCGCTGTGGCAGCACCCTGAAAGTGCTCACAGTGCAAGTCGGCAGCCTGAGATCAGATGTGTCTATAATTAGAGATGACCTACACAAGATATCTGAGCGCACCTCTGAATTGGAGAAGAGGGTGTCCACGATAGAAGATGTAGTTCAGCCTTTGCAAATGGCGGCAAAAACAAATGCTAAGGACATTGCTGCTTTATATGCCAAAACGGATGATCTGGAGAACAGGTCCAGAAGGAATAACCTGCGGATTGTGGGAATGCCAGAAAAGGCGGAGGGGGCCAATGCCACAGAATTTGTGGAGAAATGGTTGCATCAGTTGTTCCATGAGAAAGGCCTATCTTCCCTATATGCGGTGGAGCGGGTGCACAGAGTCCCCCTGCGGCCGCTCCCGCCAGGCAGGCCTCCTCGCCCTATACTGGCGAAGATTCTGCATTTCAAGGATCGGGACACTATTCTGCGGCAGTCCAGGGACAATGAGGAGATGGTCCTGAATGGGGTTAAAGTGTCCATATTCCCGGACTATTCTAATGAGGTGCAGCGGAGGAGAAGTAGATTTATGGATATTAAGAAAAGGCTGAGAGGTCTACAAGTCCAGTATGCTATGCTGTTTCCTGCTAAACTGCGTGTGGTGGCTTTGGGATCCACCAGATTTTTTGAGGATCCGGAGGAAGCGGCGCAGTGGCTGGACGTCCACGAGCGTCAATTGAGGAGTGGGGCCTTGGACACTTGAAGGAGGCAGAGATATGGTTTCTTATGTTTACTCTATATATGTGTTTGCACTTTAAGGTCGCTTTAAATGTTGCACCAGTTAAGAAGTGTATTATGCAATGCTACCGTAGGGTAGATCCTGTGGAGGGAGTAGGTGGTTGAGAGAGTAAAATGTATTTCTCAGATGTGGGGAGGATTCTCTACCTGAGGAAATGTGTTATAATCTGTTATGATTATTATAGGTTTGGGGGCAAGTTGCTCTCGGATTGCCCTGTTTTAATGATTGAGGTTGATAAATGGGGGACTGCGATCCCCAGTTACAGTAACCTGATTATGGGTGGGGAGGGAGACAGTTGGGGGGAGGGGATAGGGTCGTGAACTTTGAGTGGAAGGAGTTTGAGTGGGTTGTGAGATACAAGTATGGCTTAATGTTCTACCATGTCACAGGTGATTAGAGTTTTAAGCTAAAATGTGAGAGGAATGGCAGATGCACGGAAACGACAGTGCATTTTCCAATACTTGGGGCGGTTTCAGCCAGCTATATGTTGTCTTCAGGAAACGCATCTGATTGGTGATAATCTCCACTGGTTGAGTAAAAATTGGGTGACCCATGCGTTACATTCAACTCATTACTCTCACTCTAGAGGTGTAAGTCTGATTGTGCATAGTAGTATTAGATATGAACATATACAGGATTGTGTGGATGCTGAAGGCAGATATGTTTGTGTTGTGTGTAAGGTGGATGGAATACAGATGGTGCTTGTGTCGGTGTACGTGCCTCCGCCGTTTGCTTCTCCATTGATAAGGGAGATTATGGACTTTGTGGCGGACTTCCCTGGGTTACCGTGGCTACTGGTAGGGGACTTCAATTGCACGCTGAATGACTCCTTAGATAGATGCCGGGTGGAAGGAGCAGGTGGTTTACCGGGGAGCGCGGCTCTCAGAAATATTATGTGTGAAATTGGTGTATATGACGTATGGAGATTGCGTAACCCTAATAAACGTGGATTCTCGTGCAGATCAGCCACGCATCACTCGCTATCGCGCATTGATTTGGCCCTTGTTAATGATGATATGCTGCCACTGGTTAGGGATGTTGTCTATCATCCTCGGTCGTTGTCTGACCACTCTGTGGTGCAGATTGACTTGTGCCTGGGGGTGCTCAGGCAGGGACCGAGGCTGTGGAAATGTATCAATACGGGGACGGCTTCAGTACCCGGTGTCTGGGATGCCATGAAAGCATTCTTGAGGGGAGTCTTGATGAAAGAAATTAGCAAGCATAAATCTAGGTCTAGGGAGGCGGATGTTAAGGCGCATGTACTGGTGGCTGAGGCTGAGAGGGAGTTTGGTCGATTCCCCACCCTGATTAATAGCGAGGCGCTGGCGGTAGCTCAGGAGCAGCTGAGGTGTCATTTAGTTCAGGCCGCAGAAAGGAAGAGAAGTTTTTATCGCCAGAGATCTTTTGAAGAGGGTGAGAAGGTGGGTCATCTGCTGTCGGTTGTTTCCCAGGCCCAGAGAGGCTCCTCTTGTATTCAGGAATTGAGGGATGACATGGGGAACAGCAGTCAGGACACAAAAGGAATATTAGATATTTTAAAAAGTTTTTATGTATCTCTATATGCTTCTACTGTCTCTAGTTCTGAGGAGGCTTTAAATGCTTTTCTGGTGGAGGCACAGTTATCGGTGCTGTCAGAGGAGGATAGAGAAAGGATGGAGGAGCCGATTTCCCTTGAAGAATTGGAAGCTGCGCTTGGGGATATGGCGAACGGTAAGGCGCCGGGGGCTGATGGCCTACCAGTAGAAGTATATAAAAAATTACAGGGGATACTCCTTCCTGAATTACTTAAGGTGCTTGAGCATTCATTGGAGACAGGTTCGCTACCACATTCGATGCAGGAGGCTATAATTGTGGTTATACCTAAACCTGGGAAGGATCCCAAACTACCGGATTCCTATAGACCAATTTCGCTTCTAACGGCGGATGTAAAGCTCCTGGCGAAGGTGCTGGCGAACAGGTTGTCCAGGGTGATTCTGACCATTGTGCACCCGGATCAGACTGGTTTTATGCCTGGAAAAATCGACCGCTATTAATCTCCGTAGACTATATGCTAGTTTGAATATTCCGGCAGATAATTGTGGAGACGGGGCCTTGCTTGCTCTTGATGCCGCCAAGGCGTTTGATAGTGTGGAGTGGAACTACCTGTGGGGAGTCTTGAGAATCATGGGTTTTGGCGTGCGGTTTATTCAGTGGGTAAAGGTATTGTACTCGAGTCCCAAGGCAAGAATTAGAGCTAATGGGGGGTTGTCAGACTGTTTTGCCTTGGCTAGGGGCACCAGACAGGGATGCCCATTGTCGCCCTTGCTGTTTGCTCTTGCAATAGAGCCGCTTGCGGCTTTTATTCGCCTGTCATCAAAAATTGATGGGTTTCGATATGGTGGGCTGCACAATAAAGTGGCTATGTACGCGGATGACACTCTGCTTTTTCTGGGCGATACTGGTGCATCCCTGGATGCGGCCATGGCATTGATTGACAGATTCGGGAGATAAATTGGCAGAAGTCTGCTTTGATGCCAGTTGATGGACAGGCCCTGTCAGGCAGGCAAGTTGATAGTTTGGTTCCTTTGGTGGATAAATTCAAATATTTAGGGCTATATATATCACCTAGACTGTCGGAATTTGAAGACCTTAATCTGTCTCCGCTACTGGCTACTTTTAGACTAAAGGTGAGGACATGGTGTAGACTTTTTCTTTCAGTGGTGGGGGAAGTGAATCTTTTAAAAATGGTTATGATGCCCCAGCTGCTCTACGTATTGAATAATGCTCCCGTGTGGATCCCCCTGGATAGATTTAGGAGAATACATTCTATGTTTAGGGATCTTATTTGGAAGTATGGTCGGGCTAGGATTAGACTGGAGACGTTGCAATACCCTAAGTCTGAAGGGGGTCTGGCTGTTCCTAACGCATGGATTTATTTTTTAGCTTCCCAATGTCAGCATTTTAAGGGATGGATTAGCTTCCAATTGCCGGATATGACGGGGCAGATACTGCAACACTGGTTGGGCAGTCGTGACCTCATGGGTATTCTGGAGGGGTCGGGAATGCATGCTGGGAGTGAGAAGTTCCTCCTTATTGAGCTTATGAAAAAAGTCTGGGCAAAGGTGAAGCAGCTGAGAGGTGTAGGTGGTGTTTGTGAGCTTTCCCCAATTAGGAATAATCACCTATTGCCTGAGTTCCTAACCATGTCAGGACTCCGGAACTGGGAATCTCATGGAGTGATGAGGATTGGCCAAGATATTCAAATCGTTCCAGAGCCTGCAGCAGGAATTCAATATCCCCAGGGTATGGTTTTACAAATATCTTCAATTGAGGCATGCCTTTGAGGTCACGATGAGGAAAGGATGTACAATAGCCCAAATGGAGGTGATTCATAAGCTTGTTCTCCCGACAGGGGGGGGGGGGGGGGAGGGGGAAAGAGGACTGATATCACAGGTATACACTCTCCTACTAGATAAATTCTTGGAAGGATTTCCGCTCTCAAGGATGAAGAAGTGGGAGGCTGACCTGGGGGATATCTCTAATGATAAGTGGGATGACATACTGGAAGGAGTTCCCAAAGTGTCCCTGAGTGAACAGGGCAAGCTGTCCCAATTATTCACTATACATAGAGTGTATAAAACGCCAGTGTTCCTAAAAAAGGTTGGAGTAAGAATGGATGACGAGTGTCCAAAGTGTATGGAAGACGGTGTGGATCTGCTGCATATGCTTTGGTCTTGTCCAGTAATAGGTAATTACTGGGAAGGAGTACTGAACATGATCAACAGTAAAATGACGTTGAGAATTCAAAAAGATCCCAAGGTGTGTGTATTGGTTGATGTGTCTGAGATTGGAGGGACTGAACTGGTTAAGGTAGCGGTGGGGAGGCTGTTGTACGTGGCCAGGAAATTGGTGGCTCTGAGGTGGATTCAGGGAAGTCCGCCCACACTGGATGAGTTTGTGCGGAAGGTGCATGACATGCTGTTGCTGGAAAAAGGGGTATATGTGAAGAGAGGTTGTCCTCAGAAATTCGAGAAGTTATGGAGTGATTGGTTATCTCATACTCATGTGGTTATTTAAGTTCTTAATGGGTTCACGACTTGTTTATGGGGAGAGGTGGAGGGGTATGGGGAGGAGGGGAGGGTGTTAGAGGCTGTTAGGATATATGCACCTTTTGTCTTAATGTTTGATCCTACATGTATACAAGCTATGTACAGCTATATGACGATATTGTGTGAAGTTATCATTGGATATCGCTGTACACGGATTTCACATTTAAAAAGACAATGTAATGTTTTGAAATATGATGCATTTATTGGATCAATAAAAACGAGTTGATTTAAAAAAAAAACACTTATCACTGATTAAAAATGAAAAAAATAAGATTCCCTACACATGTTTGGTATCACCGCGTCCGTAACGACCTGATCTATAAAACGGTCATGTTACTTTACCCGAACGGTGAACGCCATAAAAATGAAAAAAAATCAAAACTATGATATTGAAATTTTGCCCACCTAACTTCCCAAAAAAGGTAATAAAAGTGATCAAAAAAGTCACATGTACGCCAAAATTGTAACAATCAAACCGTCATCTCATCCTGCAAAAATCATACCCTACCCAAGATAATCGCCCAAAAACTGAAAAAACTATGGCTCTTAGGACTATGGAAACACTAAAACATGATTTTTTTTTGTTTCAAAAATGAAATCATTGTGTAAAACTTACATAAATAAAAAAAAGTATACATATTGGGTATCGCCGTGTCCGTATCGACCGTCTCTATAAAAATATCACATGATCTAACCCCTCAGGTGACCACCGTAACAAAATAAAAATAAAAACGGTGTAAAAAAAGCCATTTTTTGTCATCTTACGTCACAAAAAGCGTAATAGCAAGCAATCAAAAAGTCATATGCACCCCAAAATAGATGCCAATCAAACCGTCATCTCATCCCGCAAAAAATGAGACCCTACTTAAGATCGCCCAAAAACAGAAAAAACTATGGCTCTTAGACTATGGAGACACTAAAACATTTTTTTTGTTTTAAAAATGAAATCATTGTGTAAAACTTACATAAATAAAAAAAATAGTATACATATTAGGCTACTTTCACACTAGCGTTCGGGTGTCCGCTCGTGCGCTCCGTTTGAAGGGGCTCACGAGCGGTCCCGAACGCATCCGTCTGGCCCCAATGCATTCTCAATGGAGGCGGATCCGCTGAGAATGCATCAGTCTGCCAGCGTTCAGCCTCCGCTCCGCTCAGTGAGCGGACACCTGAACGCTGCTTGCAGCGTTCGGGTGTCCGCCTGGCCGTGCGGAGGCGAGCTGTTGTGCCTTTTCATAGGTAAATGCATTGATATCCAATTCATTATTGTCAAGATGAATCTTCATTGCCTTTAAGAGCCATGCTCGACTATAGTTGCAATTTTGTATGTCTTGAGTAGGCCAAATTAAGGTCACACAAAGGTTTATATTCTTCAATGTTATTCTTCTCATGAATGTACCAGTCTGAGAAGATGCCTCCTTGTTTACTTACTTAAATTTATGACAGGAGAAAAAGATAAGATGCAGCTGGTGATAATTACCTATACAATTAGGCATTTATTAATGAAGCAAAATATATAATATGTATGTATTCATTTATTGAGCCTTAGTTAGTCCTCAGACATAAGACAATCAGTAGGACATATATATATATATTTGTTTATATTATATTGTTATATGTTACGAAGACAACATGTATCCAGTATATTGTATATATTTCTCATTAGGGGAATATCTGTCTCAAAAAGAGTGTCTGTGAAGATGTGTGTTTTGTAACAATTAATCACATCTTTGGTATGACAGAGGAGGTACTGATATCTCTGTGAGAAAACAAGCCATTTACGATCCATAAATTAAGTGTGAGAAACGTTTAAAGAGACGCCTAGAGGTCTGTCTCTAATTGCTACAAGTGTCAGAATTAATCCCTATAGCTTTGAATTAAAGCTTCTAAGGTCAAAATGTATATTCAGACTTACATAAGTTAACCCTTTATACTATGATGTAGATAGCTTATACAGCAGTGCCACCTAGGTATCAATAGGTGACATTACAACAGTAGCAAAAGTGCATTCTGGGTAAGGTTATGATGTCACATTTTTATCAATGGTCACGCCCATCCAACAATGATTGGAAAGCTCCAAACTAGGAAGATGTGTCTAACTGATAAGTTTGTGATCATAAGCCATACACAGATGGTGGAAGTGAGAAGGAAGGAGAGAAAACAAAGGAGGAAGGAGAGGAGAAGTTGAGGTCTATCTAGATGAAAGCCATGATGAGATGTGCTATGATGGACCACCCAGCTTTCCTAGGAGCAGAAGTGAGATTCCTGCTAGGACTTGGTAAGAGACACAGAAAATGATATTTCATTTTATTAAGACTAATTTGATAGTGTGGGTGAAATTATACCATCTAGATTGGCGAATAAATAAATAATTAAATGAATTGATCATCTCCATATTGAGATGTAGTCTTAGGATATTGTGAGGCTTCATTCTACCTGCAGAAGAATCTAGACTCATAATCTAGCAAAGCATTAAATAATTGCTTTAATATATATATATATATATATATATATATATATATATATATATATATATATATATATATTGATAGAACATTCTTCGCCAAGCTAAGTGATGGATTCCCACCGGAAGGACTTATTTCAAATCCTTCCCATTTAAGATATGGTCTAGCAAAATCCTAGATCCCTGTTATTTGTCTTAATAGTCTTACCAAAGTCATGTATGTGAAAATAGTCCAGGATGGGGCGGAAGAATATGGTTATCTCTTCTAAGTTATATCCTTGGATGGATTTGCCCATCTTGAGGTCATGTGATGTGTAGTTGGTTAGAGGGGGGCAGAATGTATTTATCATTCTATATTGATGTCTAGGATTAGACATTCCCATCCTGATATCATGAGGTTTTCTCTGAACAGAAGTAATATATATAACTTATGTTCATATTTTGATATCCTAACCTAATAATAGCTTGTGTATAATGTGACAAGTTATTTCCACTCACATGTATTGTTAAGCTTGTAATGCTTTATATTAACGCTATATATATTCATTTGCATGTATCATTGTGTTTATTTACTTATATATGTTTATAACCTTGTAACCAATAAATCTGCATATTTTTATAATACCTATGTATTATTGTATAATGTAGAACTACATTTTATCATTAACGTCATCTCACGTCAAAACGAACTTATTTATCTGAGGAAATAGTCGGACTCAGATGTGAATTGTATCAATTAGGTTGTCTACAATTCACCAGGTCATGATTTTAAGAATTTATGACAAATTTTATAAATTTAATTTTTTTATGATTAATAATTTTTATGACCATAATTAATAATTCTTAATTGAATTATTACCCACCGACAGAGCGGATCCGTCCAGACTTACAATGTAAGTCAATGGGGGCGGATCCGCTTGAAGATGACACCATATGGCTCAATCTTCAAGCGGATCCGTTCCCCATTGACTTACAATGTAAAGTCTGAACGGATCCGCTCAGACAACTTTCACACTTAGAAAATTTTCTAAGTTTTAATGCAGACGCATCCGTTCTGAACGGATGCGAACGTCTGCATTATCGGAGCGGATCCGTCTGATGAAACATCAGACGGATCCGCTCCGAACGCTAGTGTGAAAGTAGCCTTAGGTATCGCCGCGTCGTGACAACCTGCTCTATAAAATTACCACATGATCTAACCTTTCAGATGAATGTTGTAAATAACAAAAAAAAAAAAACTGTGCCAAAAAAGCTTTTTCTTGTTACCTTGCCGCACAAAAAGTGTAATATAGAGCAACCAAAAATCATATGTACCCTAAACTAGTACCAACAAAACTGCCAACCTATCCCGTAGTTTCTAAAATGGGGTCACTTTTTTGGAGTTTCTACTCTAGGGGTGCATCAGGGGGGCTTCAAATGGGACATGGTGTAAAAAAAAAAACAGTCCAGCAAAACCTGCCTTCCAAAAACCGTATGGCATTCCTTTCCTTCTGCGCCCTGCCGTGTGCCCGTACAGCGGTTTACGACCTTATATGGGGTGTTTCTGTAAACTACAGAATCAGGGCCATAAATAATGAGTTTTGTTTGGCTGTTAACCCTTGCTTTGTAACTGGAAAAAAAATATTAAAATGGAAGATCTGCCAAAAAAGTGAAATTTTGAAATTGTATCTCTATTTTCCATTAAATCTTGTGCAACACCTAAAGGGTTAACAAAGTTTGTAAAATCAGTTTTGAATACCTTGAGGGGTCTAGTTTCTTAGATGGGGTCACTTTTATGGAGTTTCTACTCTAGGGGTGCATCAGGGGGGCTTCAAATGGGACATGGTGTAAATAAACCAGTCCAGCAAAAACTTCCTTCCAAAAACCATACGGCGGGGGGCGGAGTCAAGCAGCCGAGCCGGACGCAGCTCATGTGAAGAGCTCTGCTGCTGACCGTGCCTTCTGAGCCTTTCAAAGCTATTATTTTTTGCTGAAAATGGGCAAAACAGGCAAAGATAAACCTAGAGACACACCAAGCAGGCTTAAAGCCTCTGCTAGCCAGAGTGACCTGGATAAATTTGTAAGAAGAGCTGAACCCAGAGGCGAATCCAAGATGGCGCCCAAGCGCAGTACAAGCCTAGAGGAAGACAAAGATCCCGACTCAGAGAGAGAAGGTGACAGCGATCAGGAGGAGATCGTACAATCTGAAGACTTACCTATCTCACGGGACTTCATGAGAGACCTCTTGCAAGATGCTCTTGAGCCGCTACGCCGAGACTTGTCTGAAATTAAAAAAGACATGCGCCAGATGAATTCCAAAATGGAGGCGCTAGAGGCGACACAGCAGGTTATCATCACCTTCAATGAACACGTTTCACATAGCCTAGATGAAGCACAGGCGCACGTGAATTACCTATACTCCCTGATAGAAGACCAGGATAACAGGGGGAGAAGGAACAATATCCGTTTAAAAGGGATCCCTGAATCGGTGTCGCAGGAAATTTTGAAGCAGGAGGTGGTTCAACTGTTCGGCCGCCTGGTGACCGATCGCCAACAGGAGGACTTTGAATTAGACAGAGTCCACAGAGCCCTGCGTCCAGCACCGAGACCACAAGACCCTCCGAGGGATGTTATATGTCGGCTCAACAAGTTCGCCGTAAAGGAGGACATTTTGTCTGCAGCACGCAACAACAGAAATATCGAGATTGAGGGATCCACAGTGTCGATATATCATGATCTGTCGCCGATGACCCTTAGAAAAAGGAGACGCCTAAAACCTTTTCTGGACATTCTCATTCAGAAAAAATTGTCCTATCGGTGGTTCCATCCGTTTGGCTTACTAATTAATACGCCGCTGCGCAAGCAAGTAATAAGAAGCCATGCTGACCTTTTAAGAGTCTGTGAAGTTATGGACATACAAGGATTGGACATCCCTGACTGGTGCCCGGCGCAAAATATGGCGAACTTACCTGAACTGCCCCAGAGGTCCAGGAAACTTCCCACCTGAAGAAGAACATAAAAGTCATGGACTTTGCATAACTTATAATTGAGTAATGTGCGGTTTTTATTCTCATTTTCTATATGCATAATGCTCATTACTAATACTGATGTCCTCTGCTCTGATCGCGTTTCCATTTTCTGTTTTCTATCCTCCTTCCTTATTTCAATTTTTCCTCAAAAAAGTATGAGATATAACATCCTGGAGGTGAAAAATGAACGATTCTTTATTTTCTTTACTTTGTTTTCTTTATCATTAATTTCATACAGTCCAGGGAAACTTCTATTATCCAGTCTAAATATACAACCCTAAGTACTAAATATTATAAGTACAGCATAAGTTTGATATAAAAGGGATTTGTGGCTGTAATGCGCCATCTAGTGGATATATTAGTTAATGCTACAATTCCAACATTTTCTGGTAAACTGTATTATAGGGTGCTAGTTACTCTGGGATTAATGACATAGTACTATCAAACAGTAATTCCTCCCTGATAAGGGTTTCTCCCTCTACAATCTTTTTTCTGTTTCATATGAAAATACTTCCTCCTCTATCCCTTTCCTTCCATATCTTTTTCTATCTTACGTAAAAGATTGCCTCTTTAACGTTTTCAAAAGATCTTACTGCCCAAAATGTGGGCTCAGAGGGTTTGATGGTCGTATATGGTGGACCCTCCTCCTTTTGGTCTATACATGTTGAATCTCTGGAGTCTGTCCCCTGTGATTTCGTGGATATGCGTCCTGAGATGGTATTCAATTGTTGTCTATTTTGTTTCCCCTATAGTTTTCTATCCTTCCCACCCCTTTTTTCCTGATATTTCCCCTCCACCTCCACAAAAGAAGCAACCTACTTCGTTGGGACAGGTATTTCAACTAGCTGGAATGGTAAGTCTTATCCATTATGACTGATTTACAGGTGTGCTCATATAATGTAAGAGGCTTGAACGCTCCTAGTAAAAGAACTCAAATATGTCACTATCTGCACAAGCTGAAAGTACACATAGCACTACTACAAGAGACACATTTTCGTAAACAGCATGTGCCGAGATTATCACATATGCTGTTTAATCAATGGTTTCATGGTCCATCTATGTCCTCGGCGTCTAGGGGGGTCAGCATAGCAATACATAAAAGTATACCCTTTGTTTGTCAAGATACATTAGGAGACGATGATGGCAGATATATTTTTATAAAGGGTTTGATTGGATCCCAATTATTTACGTTTGGGAATATTTACGCTCCTAACTCGGCCCAGGCGGATTGGTTGGTGGAGACTATTGCAAAATTTGGCAAATATGCAGATGGAACTGTTTTTCTAGGAGGCGACTTCAATGTTGCATTGACTCCTACCTTGGACTCCTCCTCTGGTCTGTCTGCGCTTACAAGATTAAGTCAGCAATTTCCTCACTAGGGTTGACCGATTCCTGGAGGATGATTCACGCTGCTGAAAAAGATTACACATATTATTCAGCTGCTCATAAATCTTATCAGCGTTTGGATTATATATTCCTCGATATAAGATCATTGCAGAATTGTGTGGCGTCAACAATTTGGAAGTATTCTTTTATCGGATCATGCACCTGTTTTCCTCACTTACAAAATGACGAACCTTCCTAAAGGAGAGTTTAGGTGGAGATTAAATGAAACGCTTTTGAATAGCGCTAATATTCCCAAAATAGTGGAAAAGTTGGAAGAATACTTTTCAATTGAATGATAGAGATAATATATCCCCAATACTTCTTTGGGATGCCCACAAGTCAGTGATACGGGGACAGCTAATAGCCCTGGGTTCTTATGTTAAAAAACAAAAGCAGGTTAAAATGGAAGAACTCACAGCAGAGATTGCCAAACTTGAAAAACAACATAAATCACAATTAAAAGGGGACGTCTTGGCACACCTGGACACCTTACGCTCAGAACTGAAAAATATACTAAATGCCAATACGGCTAAATTATTTCTATCCACGCAAATGCAAATACTACGCCCATGGAAATAAAGCGTCAAAATTATTACTGTCCCAGGTGAAAAAAAGGAAAGTGAAGTCTTTTATATCCCGTATCAAGTCTACGAATGCACAGACGGTTAGTAAAACAGACCTGATTGCTGAACAATTTTGCATGTTTTATAGCCAACTTTATAATCTAAGAGAGAAACAATCCCCTGCACAACTTACAGAAAGAAGTCATCGGATAGATGACTGGTTAAAAACCATAAATTTGCCATCCCTCAATACAGAATAAGTTGCTGGCTTGAACTCTATTTTCACTCTAGACCAGGAATGGCCAACCTGAGGCTCTCCAGCTGTTGCAAAACTACAACTCCCAGCATGCCCAGGCTACCTACAGCTATCAGCCTTCAGCAGGGCAGGGGAGTTGTAGTTTTACAACAGCTGGAGAGCCGCAGGTTGGCCATGCCTGCTCTAGACGAACTACAAAAAGCACTAAAAGAATCTCCCCTCCATAAAAGCCCCGGACCAGATGGTTTACCAGTGGCCTACTATATAAACTTTAATGATACTCTGCTACCATATCTATTGAGAGTCTGCAACGCTGTAAGAGAGGGGGCAGATTTTAGAGATATGCTATCAGCACAGGTGACTATTATACCCAAGCCTGGGAAAGACCACTCGTTATGTGCCAGCTATAAGCCAATCTCATTACTCAACAATGATTTAAAATTATACGCTAAATTACTAGCTAATAGACTAAGGCTACTTTCACACTTGCGCTTGATCGGATCCGTTCTGAACGGATCCGATCATATTAATGCAGACGGAGGCTCCGTTCAGTACGGATCCGTCTGCATTAATAACTTAGAAAAATTTCTAAGTGCGAAATTAGCCTGAGCGGATCCGTTCAGACTTTCAATGTAAAGTCAATGGGGGACGGATCCGCTTGAAGATTGAGCCATATGGTGTCATCTTCAAGCGGATCCGTTCCCATTGACTTACATTGTAAGTCTGGACGGATCCGCACGCCTCCGCACGGCCAGGCGGACACCCGAACGCTGCAAGCAGCGTTCAGCTGTCCGCCTGGCCGTGCGGAGGCGAGCGGAGCGGAGGCTGAACGCCGCCAGACTGATGCAGTCTGAGCGGATCCGCATCCATTCAGACTGCATCAGGGCTGGACGGAAGCGTTCTGCTCCGCTCGTGAGCCCCTTCAAACGGAGCTCACGAGCGGACAGCAGAACGCTAGTGTGAAAGTAGCCTTAAAAAGTATTTGCCAGAACTTATATCCCCCGAACAAGTAGGATTCATACCCACTAGAGAAGGGAAGAATAACATTATTAGGATTATCCATCTTATGCAATTGGCGAAAACACAAAACATCCCCTTAGCGATTCTCAGTATGGACGCGGAAAAGGCATTCGATAGGGTGGACTGGTTATTTATGACTAAAGCCTTGGCGAAATATGGCATCCCGGATTCCTTTATCGCCGCTGTCATGGCCATGTATAACTCACCTACTGCTAGGATCCTGGTTAATGGTACGCTATCTCCTATGTTCAGAATATCCAATGGCACGAGACAGGGTTGCCCTCTCTCTCCATTGTTATTTGTATTAGTTATTGAAACCCTCTTGCAGTCCTTTCGACAACATGAGGAGATAGCGGGGCTATCAGTCGGATCATCAGTCCATCAGTCAGCAGCTTTCGCTGATGACGTACTGCTGTTGATATCCAACCCTATTATTGCCTTTCCAGCCATCATGTCGACGCTTAAAACTTTTTCTGATTTGTCAAATTTTTCAGTAATTTTGACCAAATCTGTCGTGTTATACATGTCTGTGAAGCCCAGTGATTTAGATATCCTTAAAAAAACTACACCTTTTGAATGGACGACAAATCACATTACCTTTTTAGGGATAAAACTCACCCCGGATTTCTCCCGCTTATATCAAGAAAACTTTGTACCCCTCCCGAAACGCCTAGAAGATATTATTAGCTCATGGGACATCCCGTATGTCTCCTGGTTCGGGCGCAGGACTCTAATCAAAACTATTCTTTTTCCTACCATCCTGTACTACATCCAGACTCTCCCGATACCCATCCCCAAATCATTTTTTTTTTAAATACAGGATATTATGCTGAGATTCCTGTGGGGTGGAAGAAGAGCGCGTATACCTTTTTAAACAAATTACCCAACATCCTATCAAGGGTGGACTGGGTATCCCAGATGTATAGCACTATCACAAGGCGGTATTATGCCTCAGGTGTTTGGAGTGGCTAAGGACACGTTCAGATCGATTAGATCTAATAGTGGAACAGGACATGTCGACCATCCCATTACGAGCATTCCTATTTATGGATAACTCCCAAGCCTCCAAAAATATTAGAACCCAGAGTTCAATTACTAAATACACACTGAATATGTGGGCAAAGTCTAACTGGAGATCTACTTTGACACCTAATTACCCGATATTAATGCAAATTAGGGATGTCTTTTTTTCAAGCATCCACTGACTTTTTGCAGACTCTTCCGGAAAGCGTGAAACAATGTGTATCTCCGTTATTAGCCATTTGCCCGGATAATGACATTCCTTCAGCATTAGATCTTTATAAACACCCATTGATGAAGGACTGCTCTCCATTCCATATCAACTATTGTATCCGACATATAAGGAAATATCTGATACGTTTACCCACATTGGTAGTCCATTCCTCATTTGAAAAACTAGCTATACAAATTAAAGACCCAAGAGGGAAAATCTCCAAACTATATGAGATTTTGATGTCTTCATCTAAGATAAGCAATCCAACTTTTCTACAATAATGGGAATCCGATTTACATATCGAGTTTTCCCCAATAGAGAAGAGACACGCTCTGCTCTCCCCGACTAAGGTGTCCAGGTGTGTCAAGGTACAAGAAAATAGTTATAAAGTCCTAACTAGGTGGTATTTTACACCTCAAAGGCTCCACCGTATGTTCCCTGCTACTACCAGCCCCTTGTGTTGGAGATGTAACAAAGAACTGGGCACTCATGCAGACATTTGGTGGTCTTGTGAAAAAGTAACACCCTTTTGGCAAGCAGTGGGTGGAGTTTTATCAAAAATGAGTGGGACACACATCCCTGTGACTCCGAAACTTTGCCTGTTCGGTTTGTATAATGATATAAAGGGTCCAAAGAACATAAAAATCTTGTGTGCGGCTTTGCTGGCCTCAGCTAGACTCCTCATTGCGACATATTGGAAACAACAGGAAATACCTTCAATCCAGAAATGGATTGTTAAATGTGACCAGATTTGTAGGCTTGAGCAGATAGTGCATTGGGACTCTGGATCCCCGCTTAAATTTGAGACCATTTGGAACCCCTGGAGATCTTCTAGAAGATTTACTCTGGATTAATTACGTTAAAATAAAAATATATTTAGTATATTGGATAACAGCCCTTGCATGATGATGAGCGAATCTGAGTACACATGGAGGAGACTTACAGACAATAAAACCACAGCATCCGTCTGCCCTTAACATGATGATGTTATATTTATAAAGAGCGAATACCTTACGCACCACTTATCTGCTTCACCCCCTCCCCCCCTTATGTTTCCTTTATCTCCCCCCCCCCACCTACCTGTTTATGTCTAATATCAGTTTTTTATGTGGTTACTTAGAAGTTTAACTACATGTGGTGATCAACACCACGTGACTGAACACGTTACGTAAAGATTGATTCTGTCCGAAATGTTTGTTTACAAGAATATTGACAATATCATAGAGATATCCCTGATACACGTTATATCATCTTGTATTTGTATCTTATTTGATCTGAACGGATATATATGTATCTACTGTATCAAACAGTCAGTATGTTTGTTTTATTGGCTGACAAAACAATAAAAAGAGTTTTAAAACACAAAAACCATACGGCGCACCTTTCACTCTACGCCCCGCTGTGTGGCCGTACAGTAGTTTACGGCCACATATGGGGTGTTTCTGTAAACAGCAGAGTCAGGGCAATAAAGATACAGTCTTGTTTGGCTGTTAACCCTTGCTTTGTTAGTGGAAAAAATGGGTTAAAATGGAAAATTAGGCAAAAAAATGAAATTCTCAAATTTCATCGCCATTTGCCAATAACTCAATTGCAACACCTAAAGGGTTAACGACGTATGTAAATCAGTTTTGAATACCTTGAGGGGTGTAGTTTCTTAGATGGGGTCACTTTTAGGGAGTTTCTCCTCTAGGGGTGCATCAGGGGGCTTCAAATGGGACATGGTGTAAATAAACTAGTCCATAAAAATCTGTCTTCCAAAAACCATACGGCGCACCTTTCACTCTACGCCCCGCTGGTTGGCCGTACAGTAGTTTACGGCCACATATGGGGTGTTTCTGTAAACGGCAGAGTCAGGGAAATAAAGATACAGTCTTGTTTGGCTGTTAACCCTTGCTTCGTTAGTGGAAAAAAATGGGTTAAAATGAAAAATTTGACAAAAAAATGTAATTCTCAAATTTCCTCCCCATTTGCCAATAACTCTTGTGCAACACCTAAAGGGTTAACAACGTATGCAAAATCAGTTTTGAATACCTTGAGGGGTGTAGTTTCTTAGATGGGGTCATTTTTGGGTGGTTTCTATTATGTAAGCCTCGCAAAGTAACTTGAGACCTGAACTGGACCCTAAAAATTGAGTTTTTGTAAATTTCTGAAAAATTTCAAGATTTGCTTCTAAACTTCTAAGCCTTGTAACATCCCCAAAAAATTTAATATCATTCCCAAAATAATTCAAACATGAAGTAGACATATGGGGAATGTAAAGCCATCACAATTTTTGGGGGTATTACTATGTATTACAGAAGTAGAGAAACAAACTTTGAAATTTGCAAATTTTTCCAAATTTTTGGTAAATTAGGTATTTTTTGGTGCAAAAAAAATTATTTTTTGGACTTCATTTTACCAGTGTCATGAAGTACAATATCTGATGAAAAAACAATCTCAGAATGGCCTGGATAAGTCAAAGTGTTTTAAAGTTATTAGCACTTAAAGTGACACTGGTCAGATTTGCAAAAAATGGCCTGGTCCTAAGGTGAGAAAAGGCTGTGTCCTTAAGGGGTTAAGGACCCGTTCGGTCTGAAGTCACTTTGTGAGGCTTACATAATAGAAACCACCCAAAAATGACCCATTTTAGAAACTACACCCTTTAAGGTATTCAAAACAGGTTTTACAAACTTTGTTAACCCTTTAGGCCTCTTTCACAAGGGCGTTGCGGAAAAATGTGCGGGTGCGTTCCGGGAACACCCGCGATTTTTCCGCGCGAATGCAAAACATTGTAATGCGTTTTGCACTCGCGTGAGAAAAATTGCGCGTGTTTGGTACCCAAACCCGAACTTCTTCACAGAAGTTCGGGTTTGGGTTAGGTGTTGTGTAGATGTTATTATTTTCCCTTATAACATGGTTATAAGGGAAAATAATAGCATTCTGAATACAGAATGCTTAGTAGGTGATCAATTGAGGGTTAAAAAAATTAACTCACCTTCTCCTCTTGTTCGCGTAGTTCCTGGTCTCTTCTTTACTTCTTTAATGATGAGCTGTGGGCTAAAGGACCTTTGGTGACGTCAGATCACATGCTCCAATCACATGGTCCATCACCGTGGTGATGGACCATGTGATTGGAGCATGTGATCTGACGTCACCACAGGTCCTAGCCAGTAGTTCATCTTTTAAGAAGTAAAGAAGAGACCGGGAACTACGCGAACAAGAGGAGAAGGTGAGTTAATTTTTATTTATTTTTTTAACCCTCAATTGATCACCTACTAAGCATTCTGTATTCAGAATGCTATTATTTTCCCTTTATAACCATGTTAGGGAAAATAATACAGTGAATAGACTGTCACCTAGCAACCATGCATGAAAATCGCACCGCATCCGCACTTGCTTGCGGATGCTTGCGATCATTCACTTCTATGGGGCCTGCGTTGCGTGAAAAACGCAGAATCTAGAGCATGCTGCGATTTTCACGCAACGCACAAGTGATGCGTGAAAATCACCGCTCATGTGAACAGCCCCATAGAAATGAATGGGTCGGTATTCAGTGCGGGTGCAATGCATTCACCTCACGCATCGCATCCGCGCGGAATACTCGCCCGTGTGAAAGGGGCCTTAGGGTTTTTCCACAAGATTTAATGGAAAATGCAGATAAAATTTCTGAATTTCAGTTTTTTGGCAAATTTTCAATTTTAATCCATTTTTCCCAGTAACAAAGCAAGGGTTAACAGCCAAACAAGACTCAATATTTATTGCCCTGATTCTGTAGTTTACAGAAATACCCCATATGTGGTCATAAACTGCTGTACGGGCACACGGCAGGGCGCAGAAGGAAAGGATCACCATGTGGTTTTTGGAAGGCAGATTTTGCTGGACTGTTTCTTTGACACCATGTCACATTTGAAGACCCCCTGATGCACCCCTAGAGTAGAAACTCCAAAAAAGTGATCCATTTTGGATACTACGGGATAAGGTGGCAGTTTTGTTGGTACTATTTTAGGGTACATATGATTTTTGGTTGCTCTATATTACACTTTTTGTGAGACAAGGTAACAAAAAATAGCTGTTTTGGCACGGTTTATTTTTTGTTACTTACAATGTTCATCTGACAGGTTAGATTATGTGCTATTTTTATAGAGCATGTTGTTACGGACGCGACAATACTATTTTGTCATGTAGGGGCTCATTATTTGCGGAATGAGGTGACTGTTTTATTGGTACCATTTTGTGGGACATACGCCTTTTTGATCACTTGGTGTTGCACTTTTTGTGTTGTAAGGTGACAAAAATGGCTTTATTTTTTATGGTGGTTATTGGACAGGGTGGATCATGTGATATAATTATAGAGCCGGCTGTCACGGACGCGGCAATACGAAATATGTCTATCTTATTTTTTATTTTTTTCTATAGAAATTTTTATTTTTTTAACTTTACACTTTGTGTCCCCCATAAGGTCATACAAGACCTCTGGGGGACATTTGACTTCATTTTTTATTTTTATTTATTCACTATTGATTTCTGACATAGTAGCCCCAGTTACAGAGGAAATACACCCCCAGACAGGCTGTACAGAATAATACAACGCTGCACAGCCTCAGTGCAGGGCTGATCGAGGTATGTGAAAGACCCGACAGCTCCTGCCCTGGTGAGCGGTGTATACCGCCATCTAGAAGGCAGGGATACCTGGGAACTTTCCCTGCCATCTCTCTGGGTTGCCCTGCTGTCACTGAGAGAGGGCAACCCGCTCTGCAGCTGCGCGATTAGCGTGCAGCTGTGATCTCTGAATGGATGTTCTAGAACCTCCATTCAGAGTTAAACATCCACCCATAGGACGTTTATATCCTATGGGCGGATGTGAGGTGGTTAAAGAAAATACATTTACAAGTATGTTTTCAGAAGAGCTGAAGGTAATGTGGGTCTTACAGGGTTAACGGATAATAAACAAGACGCAAATGAAAGACAAGTGTTGTTAATACGCCTGCTTTTATTTTTACTCCAAAAACGGCGAGCTTAATAAATTTGCCATATGTGATTGGATTCATCTGTTTTAGGGCTCATGCACATGAAGGTGTGCCACCTGTTCCGTGTATTGTGGACCGCGAATTGCGGTGCCCAATGAACGGGAAGTGTCCTTGTGGCTGCCGTAGACTGAGGCAAAGCCATTCAACTGTGCGGTCCGTAAATAGTGGAGTGCAAATGGGACGGTATCCGTGTTTTATGGATCCGCAAAACACCATGATCTTGTGAAAGTAGCCTTAGAAGACATCAACTTAATTAAAGGCTGGGAGCAAATACTTACTGAATGCTCTTTAGGACTCTTGGGGTATCTTCTAGAACACGAAAATAAAGTTTTAATCGCTTGGACAAACAGCTAGATAAGGAGATTAAAGAAATACAAATATTCAGCCAAAATGCTGAATTTAAGGATTTGGAACTTAGAGGGATTAAGGAGTTGTCCAGTGGTTAATATTGATGACCTATCATCAGGATAGGTCATCAATATCTAATCGGTAGATGTCCAACACCCGGACCCCCCCTTCCCATCAGTTGTTAGAAGAGGAGGTGGCGTTTCATTACACTGCGCTTCGACTTCAAGTACTTGATCCATTCAAGTGAATGGAGAGAGTGCTTGTAATTACAGTACTCCACCGGTCCACAGGCGACCAAGCATAACGTGAAGACCAGGGGACACCGCTTCCTCGTCTCACAGCTGAATGGTGGGGTGCCAGGTGTCGGACACCCACCAATCAGATATTGATGGCCTATCCTGAGGATATGGTCATCAACATTAATGGCTGGACAACCCCTTTAAGTTAAAAAATAATAATAATCTAGACACCTTAAAGAGTCAAATTAAAGAGAGGAAACACTGTAAATATGTACAGGATAGATCTGTCTTTGAAACCGATCTTGTGCGCATTTGGAAAACACAACAAGAGGGGAGCAACAGGAAATATGGAGAAACTGAGGTTTAGGAACTAGAAACATCAGAAAGAGATAGTTCAGTGCAAGGTAATGCGGAGGGATATAGAGGAAAGGTTGGAACAAAATGTAAAAATAAAAAAGGAGATATCAGGCTCCAAAAAGACCAACTCAAAGAAGACCAGAACTTTCCAACCATGTCCTTTAACCCACAACATCAAACCAATCCGACCCAAAACAGATCAGTGACAATAACAAGTAGGATCGTTGGAAATTAAATCCAAGGTCAAAACCCCCTTACCTCCTCATCACTTTATACCTCATCTACCTCTTTATAGATACCTAACAAATCTGAAAACACATCTGCGTGAACTTTATCTCTTGGCAGTGTGGGTCCTCAATTGACTACATCATCAAGAACCCCAATGGAGAAAAGAACTACGATTGCCTCCCTTTTCGGGGACAATCAGGGGTCCAATTGAGAGACTGAAACAGATGGGGATACAGCAATAAGTAATATTGACTATGAACACTGCCATTACTGATAAACAGATCACACTAATGTTGCACATGATGCGAAAAAACAATATAATAAAGAAAAAGGGTTGATGGAAACTCTCGCAGGTCTGGAGTTGGAAGGGGCAACTTTCCAGGTCCATGTGGAACCAACATTTACCTCTCTTTTAAGTTTAAATTAGGAAAAAGAAGTAATTTTCAAGAAATAGACACTTTTGTTTAATTGGTCATGCAGTTTCCCACTACCCTCGTGGGTACTGCAAAGTTGTCGTGTTATGCTTTGTATGCTTTATATAACCTGTTTTATGCTGCAGTGCATCTTTTTGCATAATCCCTGCCTACAGAGGTGCTAGATTGCATTACACTGAGCCTACCACTAGGGGGAATACAACACCTACCATATACACTGCTCAAAAAAATAAAGGGTTCACTTAAACAACACAATGTAACTCCAAGTCAATCACACTTCTGTGAAATCAAACTGTCCACTTAGGAAGCAACACTGAGTGACAATCAATTTCACATGCTGTTGTGCAAATGGGATAGACAACAGGTGGAAATTATAGGCAATTAGCAAGACACCCCCAATAAAGGAGTGGTTCTGCAGGTGGTGATCACAGACCACTTCTCAGTTCCTATGCTTTCTGGCTGATGTTTTGGTCACTTTTGAATGCTGGCGGTGCTTTCACTCTAGTGGTAGCATGAGACGGAGTCTACAACCCACACAAGTGGCTCAGGTAGTGCAGCTTATCCAGGATGGCACATCAATGCGAGCTGTGGCAAGAAGGTTTGCTCTGTCTGTCAGCGTAGTGTCCAGAGCATGGAGGCGCTACCAGGAGACAGGCCAGTACATCAGGAGATGTGGAGGAGGCCGTAGGAGGGCAACAACCCAGCAGCAGGACCGCTACCTCCGCCTTTGTGCAAGGAGGAACAGGAGGAGCACTGCCAGAGCCCTGCAAAATGACCTCCAGCAGGCCACAAATGTGCATGTGTCTGCTCAAACGGTCAGAAACAGACTCCATGAGGGTGATATGAGGGCCCGACGTCCACAGGTGGGGGTTGTGCTTAGAGCCCAACACCGTGCAGGACGTTTGGCATTTGCCAGAGAACACCAAGATTGGCAAATTCGCCACTGGCGCCCTGTGCTCTTCACAGATGAAAGCAGGTTCACACTGAGCACATGTGACAGATGTGACAGAGTCTTGAGACACCGTGGAGAATGTTCTGCTGCCTGCAACATCCTCCAGCATGACCGGTTTGGCATTGGGTCAGTAATGGTGTGGGGTGGCATTTCTTTGGAGGGCCGCACAGCCCTCCATGTGCTCGCCAGAGGTAGCCTGACTGCCATTAGGTACCGAGATGAGATCCTCAGACCCCTTGTGAGACCATATGCTGGTGTGGTTGGCCCTGGGTTCCTCCTAATGCAAGACAATGCTAGACCTCATGTGGCTGGAGTGTGTCAGCAGTTCCTGCAAGACGAAGGCATTGATGCTATGGACTGGCCCGCCCGTTCCCCAGACCTGAATCCAATTGAGCACATCTGGGACATCATGTCTCGCTCTATCCACCAACGTCACGTTGCACCACAGACTGTCCAGGAGTTGGCAGATGCTTTAGTCCAGGTCTGGGAGGAGATCCCTCAGGAGACCGTCCGCCACCTCATCAGGAGCATGCACAGGCGTTGTAGGGAGGTCATACAGGCACGTGGAGGCCACACACACTACTGAGCCTCATTTTGACTTGTTTTAAGGACATTACATCAAAGTTGGATCAGCCTGTAGTGTGTTTTTCCACTTTAATTTTGAGTGTGACTCCAAATCCAGACCTCCATGGGTTGAAAAATTTGATTTCCATTTTTTTATTTTTGTGTGATTTTGTTGTCAGCACATTCAACTATGTAAAGAACAAAGTATTTCAGAAGAATATTTAATTAACTCAGATCTAGGATGTGTTATTTTTGTGTTCCCTTTATTTTTTTGAGCAGTGTATATAGACCAGCTCAGGCCTAGTTAGTCAGTCTAGAGTGTGTGCTCAGTCTTGAGATCTTCAGCCCTGAGCTGAAGTGGTCCACATACTCAGAAGTATATTAATTCAGAAAGCACTACAGAAACAGACACCCAAAGGGTTACGGCCATCCCTATATGCGCCTTAGGACCTTTGGTAAATCCTTCACTTTTGACTCCAACCTCCGGCAGCCTCACTAACCTGCACTGGGATAACAGGGACCAGCTTAGAAGTCCTCTACCAGTAGGCATAAAACTAATATCATTAATAGCCTGAGTGACAGACATCACACCTGTGAGCAGTGGACCTCGTGCAGCTTTACCTCTGTCCATCTTAAAGAGACTGTATTTCGTATCTGGATGTACTAGAGACTGTTTAATACTTGGATGTAACCGTTACCAGGAGCAACGTTCAGTAAAAGTTATAAGCTGGATTGCACCATCCTTGTCTCAGTCTCCAATTCCTCAGTTAACACTACAGTAAATGGTTGTACCACCATAAAAGGTACTGGCGTTACGACTACAAGGGACCTTGCCATTGGCACATTAATACAGACCATCAAGGGCACCTCGAACCACCCATCTGGCCTGTGTCTCTTACACCAGAGTGTGCCCCAGAGAATTCCTGTGCCGTTCTCCTCATCACTTGTGCAGGCCTGCCCAGGGACGACATAACGGTGAGTAACCAGAACTGTATTTACCTCGGCCCACCTAGTGCTCACATCATGACCTCACGTATAATTCCCCTGTCGGTCTGGCATACTGCAGTCACACAGGACATTAAAAAATAAATTTGGACCCTTTGGAATGGATAGCATTGGAAGAACTACAAATGAACAAAGAAATCATGAGGAAACCAAGTGACAAAGGTGGCAATATCGTGATCTGGGATCGTGTGGATTATACAGAGATGGTGGTCAGATTGTTGGAATGTACAGACCTATAAGGTCCTGCCATCTAATCCCACAGAAACATTTCAAAAAAAGTTAAAACAACTGCTTATGACGGCTAAAACCGATAACTTAATGTCTAAAGATGTCAGTACCTTTTATAAAAATTCAACAATCCCAACCTTTTACGCCATCCCAAAAGTCCATAAGAAAAGGACATCTATTCCTGGTAGACCCAGGGGTGGGATTCAAATGTTTAACAACAGGTTCCCTACTTAACGGCGGACACGTGGTGTCACGACATATGTTTACATATACATACACCATATATACACATCCCATAATATGCCTATATAATATACCAACAAACTGACAAAGCAAAGTGGTCTCAAGAGTCAGAGAAATGCTCAAAACCCCAAATGCTGTTGCTCATTTCTAGCTGGGGGAGCAGATCCTGCACATGTGATCCGTTGCTAACAGCAATCTCCAGCAAAAATGCATACAATGGAGGATGCCTGCAACGGACCACATGTACCACAAGAACATCCTACGCAGGATAGCTAAATGTGTGGATGTGATTGATTATATAAAACAGACACTGCAAAAATTGGTGCACTACAATGATAAATGCAATTGACAATATATGGCTAAACCCTCACTCTGATATAATAAATGAGACTTTTGCCAATATATTCTTATATCAAGAACATACCGGAGCCCGCACACCCCGTCAAGGTCTCTCATAGTGGCATGGGACCTAACGCTAACCTAGTGTGCACTAGTTTAAAAATGCTCCCGTTCTGTGTGCCAGTACAAAAAAATCCCCCATATTGCTCCTTCCCTTCCCCCATAGTGCCCCCATAATTTGCATATATAATATACCCCCATAGTGATCTTTCCCCCCTCCAACACCATAGTGCCCCCATAATGTGCCAATATAAGATTCCCCCATAGTGTCCCCCATAATACGCCAGTATAAATGCCCCTTCATAGTGCTCCCATGATACCCTCAGCAGTGCCCCCATCATGTGCCAGTAGATGCCTCCATAGTGCCCCCATGATGTGCCAGTAATGTCCCCAGGAGATGCCTCTATAGTGTCCCCCATCATTTGCCAATAATGCCCCTATAGTGTCCCCCATCTTGTGCAAGTAGATGTCCCCATAGTGCCCCCATGATGTACCAGTAATGCCCCAGTTGATGCCCCTATAGTGTCCCCCATCATGTGCCAGTAATGCCCCCATAGTGTCCCTCATCATGTGCCAATAATGCCCCCATAGTGTCCACCATCATGTGCCAGTAATTCCCCCGGTTGATTTCCCCATAGCGCGCCACATAAAGGAAAAGAAAAAAAAAACACTAATACTTTATTTTTATTTTTATTAAAGTACCAAAAAAGTGTACAAACCATCTAATTTTCATACAATAATACAAAACAAAATTGTTATTATTTTAGCATTGCTCATAACCACCCTCCTCCTAACCCTCCCTACCCTTGTAATGCATCTCAAGACCCTCTATCATTCCAATACAGGAAGTAAGAAGAAGAGGAACAAAAAAAAAGAAGAAAAATTACGAGAAGAAAAATAGATGTCATGGAGAACTGGGGGAGGGAAGAGGTTAAAACCTCCAAGCCTCTCATATCTTAGTCCATTTATACTGACTATTTCTTTGCTTATACAAAAATTACTCATAGCTTAACCCTATTGACCAATTTAATCCAATTGTTCAAATTTGGAACATTTTGTGAAAACCAAACTCGGGAGATCAAAAGTCTCGCCAAGAACAATATTCTATTCAGAAGAATCTTTTATATTTATGGCATTTTACCTTGGAGAGATCACTCAATATCCAACACTCAACCGTAAAAGGAATCGGGAGTCTTAACTCATTAGTAACAAAATTTTGGATCGCAATCCAATACTGTTTTAATTCTGGACAAGACCAGAACATATGTAAATGATCAGCCCCAAGAGATTCACACTGTGGACACTTAGAACTATCTCTTAACCCAAATTTATTATGCCACAAGGGCGTAACATATAATCTATGCAAAATATTAAATTGTACCAATACGGGATCAAAATTGTGAGACGTTGAACTCAAATTCACAAATATATTTCCCCATCCCTCCACTTGGATCCTTGGGCAATCAACTGCCCAGGCCCTTTGCCCTGGTGATTGCATCTTAATAAATAGTGCCTTAAGTAATAATTAATAAAAATGTGAAATCTTAAGCTTCTGATGTGATTTCCCTATCAAATCATAAAAAGTATCAATCTCCAAAAGTGATTTGTTCTTTAACTAGTAAGTGCCGAACATAACTGAAAATATCTAAACCACAACAAGCCGTCCATATTCTCCCTTTGTACTAACACCGATAACGGAAGTATCTCTCCATTCTTCACCACTTGTGCAACATAAAAAATATAATTGTTTTGGCAAAACTGGTCTGCAGCTAATTTATCTAAGGCCTGAAGATTATGCCAAAGGGGGGTACACTGAAGAGATCCTTTTATTCCCTGCTATCTTCCAATAGTATCCCGAGCCTTAGATAATACTGTAGCTTTTTAGCTTCTCTATACTCCTGTTGCATATTAGTCAATATCCCCGATTCCAACAGTGTGAATAAGTTGTTATACGGAGATCTCCTCACCAAGGTGGTACACAGCACGCTTTTTTCCCATTCACGATAAAGCCATAATTGGCCAGCTATAAAATAGCCCTTGAAGTAGGCCAATGGCTTATATAAATATTCCAGTTTAAGCCTTACCTGCTTTCTTCCCCACAACAAATCATTGATAATTCTCTCGATAAGCTTAAAAACGTATCTTCTATCCATATAGGTGAATTCCTAAGAATATAATGGAGTTGGAGTTGGGGCAAAATCACCATCTTGACCAGGGAGAGTCTATCAGCTCTAGATAAGAGAAGTCAGAGCCATATCCTAATTTTGGACCTCAGCTTAGTTAATAATGGAATCAAATTAAGCTGAAGATAATCCTCAATCTTGGGAGACACAACCATACCCAAATATTGAAAAGAATCTGAAATAGTCAGCATACTCAGAGATCCCTCAGCAGAGAGTACGAAAGTATCCAATGGCATAAGAATGTTTTTTGACCAGTTGATATCTGGGCCTGAGACCTTACCAAAAGAGTTAACTATTTGGATGAGTCTTGGAAGTGTTGTATTAGTATGCTCTATAAAAAATAAGACTCCATCCGCATATAAAGAAATGCAGTCCTCCGCCCCCATTGTTCCAAATCCTTGTATCTTGAAGTCCTGCCTAACAGCCAGGGCTAGGGGCTCAATATAAATATCAAAAACACTAATGCCTCTTCCGGCCTGTGTCCCGCGCAGTACAAAGCCCAGCTCAGGCAGGCACGATGATGTCATTGCGCCGCCTGCAGCCTATCAGAGGAGCAGGAAAGGGAGACACCTCCCTCTTGCCCTGCTGTAGCATTAATCTGTATCGCTGTCTGGAGGAAGCGCTCATCTCCCCCTGCTCTGCTTCTGCCCAGTGGTGTAGCTACCGGGGAAGCAGCTGCTTCGGGGCCAGGCGCCCCGGCAGCGTGTGTGACAGTTTATTTTCAAGTTAGTTAAATATCTATTCTTGTCTTAATGTTCAGGGCCCCTTCACAGCAGCAGCGGCTGACCAGGCCCCCTCGCTAATGTGATCTAATCTTACTGTATCCTGATGTGTCTGGGATTCAAACCCACAACCTCCAATGTATCAGTGGCAAAGCATTTACCCTCACAGCCATAAAGGCTGCATTACAACTGATTGAAAAAAAATGAGACTTCTACTGTTATAGCTGGCTAAGTGTACATCTATACACATGACAGCTGCCCCAACACACCCAGCACTGCTATATCTCTATATGACAGCTGTCCCAGCACACTCAGCTCTGCTATATCTCTATATATGAGCAGCTGTCATGTGTATAGATGTACACTTAGCCAGCTATAACAGTAGAAGTCTCATATTTTTTGAGTCAGCAGCAAGGCAGCTCTTATGGTCTTGTGGTTAGGTGCTTTGCCTCTGATACAGAAGGTCGTGGGTTCGAATCCCAGCAGAAACTTTTCTGAAATACAAGCACTGACTCCATATATGGACATACAGGGCGGGACACAGGAAGAGGCTGCATCGCATCGCTGACATGGAGGTAAGTAGAAGTGTTTACATTTTTTTTTTAATACCCGACTGTTACTGCCATGGGGGGAGCGGGAGGCACTTGATACTGGCACATGGGGGGAGGTGGGTTGGCACCTGATACTGGCACCTGGGGGGGGGGGGTGGCACCTAATACTGGCATGGCACATGGGGGGGGGGGGGGGCACCTGATACTGGGACATGGGGGGAGGGAGGGGTTGGCACCTGATACTGGCACCTGGGGGGGAGAGAGAGGCACCTGATACTGGCACATGGGGGGGTTTGGCACTATGATACTGGCACATGGGGGGTGGGAAGGAGAGAGGCAGTTGATACTGGCACATTGGGGGGGGAGATGGCACTATGATACTGGCACATGGGGGGTGGGAAGGAGAGAGGCACTTGATACTGGCACATTGGGGGGGAGATGGCACTATGATACTGGGACATGTGGGGGGGGGGGAGGAGAGAGGCACTTGATACTGGCACATGATGGGGGGGCATCTATGGGGACACTTACTGGCACATTATTGGGGGGCATTATGGGGGACACTAGGCCGGCAGCCTATCAGAGGCCGGACACTGAGGGGCATCTACTGGGGCACTATATATGGGGCATTTTATACTGGTACATTATGGGGGGCACTAGCAGGAAGGGGGGAGAGGAGCACTATGAGGGAATTTACTGGGGGCACTATATAGGGGTATTTTATACTGGGACATTATTGGGGCACTATGGGCACATTAGCTCAACTGGGTGCATTACAAGGGGGTATTTTTGCACTGTCACATTATAAGGAGAATTATTACTACTGGGGGGAGGGCATTATAGTGGGCTTTATTTCTCCCCCATGGTATGAGCCCCTAGTAGAAGCACCAGCCTCTCCCTGCTCTGCTATCCCTCTGCCCCTTCTCCAAATCCTTATTATGAAATCTTTCTCATTAGGATAAAACACAACATCAGCTCCGCCGAGCCCCCGGCCAAGTGTTGAAGTGGTGTCCGAGATCCCCAAGGGTCAAGTAACTGTAAGTTTTTATATGAAATATGTTTATGTTATACACCTATAGCATCCACTGTGCCACACAATATACAGTATACCGCTACACTGTGCCAAAGGAGTGGGGTTTACACAGGAGGAGGGAGGCGCGCTGGAGGGGCCCTTACAAAAATTTGCTGTGGGGCCCAGTCACTTCTAGTTACGCCCCTGCTTCCGCCGCTGCCGAGCTCCGGATCGGGATTCAGCCAGCAACATGGTTCTCTGATTCGGCTGTAATTTTCACAACTGCATCTGGAGAACTAGAGGGAACCGGCTGAATCCCATGCCTGGGTAGACCAATTGTATCTGGAACTGAGTGCCTCACACAAGGCATGAGTATATATGATGACACAGTACTTAGACCCTATGGCCCTGATTCATCATACCTTCACTCCAGAATTCTGGAGTCAAAAAGTCGGAAAATAGGGCATTTGTGATTTTTTTGCACATGCTTGCGCAAAATTTAAGCGCTACACCACTCACTCCAGTTTTGTAATATGGGTGGAAAAGTGGGTGTGGTTAGCTATGTTAATGAGTTTAAAAAGTCACAATTTCACTCCAGGAGGAGGGTGGAGTAGGAAAACTGTAGAAGCTTCTCTAGATAAAAGTGTTAGGTTTAAGAATAAGCCAAATTTATCAAACAACATGGGACATTTGATAAATGTGGCACAAAGTTCTCCAACACAGACTCAAGCAAAATGGGCTTCAAATAATCTCCTCATGATAAATTCCCCCCTTTGTTTCCTCTCTACCATCTTATATTAAAGGGGTATACTCATCTTATAAGCTGGGTCATGTCACTAAGATATGCCCACAATGTCTGATAGGTGGGGGTCCCATCTCTGGGACCCGCAGCTATACCTAGAACCAGTGGCGCAGCTATCTGGGAAGAAGGGGAAGCGACTGCTTCAGGGCCCGGGAGCAGTAGCAGGGGTGTGGCTAGCAGGGCCATATTTCTAATCATGGGCGTCACTAGGTTAACACATTCAGGCCTGGTCCCCAGATGTTTTGTCCCAGGCCCCAAATGTACTGCCTGCTAATATAAAAAAAGCATGACTACTAACCAGGGATGCACTGCAGGAGCTGAAGGAACTGTGACGTCAGTCAGGTGATCTGTGCTAGAGGCAGAGCTCCTTGGTGGAGAAGGACCTTCGATGATGTCACCATCATGTGATAAGTGGAGGAGGGGGCAGAGCTAAGCTGTGAAGAGGAGAACCAGTGGAGTAGACCCTGACTGTGATGGCTTCTGTGACTGAGGAGAGGTAAGTGAAGGGATGGATACAGTGTGAGAGCCAGAGGAATGCTGGGAGTTGTAGTTCTGCTCTCTCACACCACCTCCCTGCTTGGTTGAGATAGTAATGTTATTTACAAGGGACTGTATGTTATGGCTGAAGGGAGGGGTGTTATTTACAAGTGGATTGTATATTAAAGGGGTTGAAGGGAGGGGGTGATGTTATTTACATGGGACTGTATGTTAGAGGGGCTGAAGAGAAGGGAGTGATGTTATTTACATGGCACTGTATGTTGGAGGTGCTAAAGGGAAGGGAGTGATGTTATTTACGTGGGACTGTATCTTGGAGGAGAGTGATGTTATTTAGGTCATGTGACAGCAGTTTAAGTAGCGTCCATATACACTGCTCAACAAAATCACACAAAAATAAAAAAATGGAAATCAAATATCAAAGGTTTGGATTTGGAGTCGCACTCAAAATTAAAGTGGAAAAACACACTACAGGCTGATCCAACTTTCATGTGATGTCCTTAAAACAAGTCAAAATGAGGCTCAGTAGTGTGTGTGGCCTCCACGTGCCTGTATGACCTCCCTACAACGCCTGTGCATGCTCCTGATGAGGTGGCGGACGGTCTCCTGAGGGATCTCCTCCCAGACTTGGACTAAAGCATCTGCCAACTCCTGGACAGTCTGTGGTGCAACGTGACGTTGGTGGATAGAGCGAGACATGATGTCTCAGATGTGCTCAATTGGATTCAGGTCTGGGGAACGGGCGGGCCAGTCCATAGCATCAATGCTTTCGTCTTGCAGGAACTGCTGACACACTCCAGCCACATGAGGTCTAGCATTGTCTTGCATTAGGAGGAACCCAGGACCAACCGCACCAGCATATGGTCTCACAAGGGGTCTGAGGATCTCATCTCGGTACCTAATGGCAGTCAGGCTACCTCTGGCGAGCACATGGAGGGCTGTGCGGCCATCCAAAGAAATGCCACCCCACACCATTACTGACCCAATGCCAAACCGGTCATGCTGGAGGATGTTGCAGGCAGCAGAACGTTCTCCACGGCGTCTCCAGACTCTGTCACGACTGTCACATGTGCTCAGTGTGAACCTGCTTTCATCTGTGAAGAGCACAGGGCGCCAGTGGCGAATTTGCCAATCTTGGTGTTCTCTGGCAAATGCCAAAAGTCCTGCATGGTGTTAGCACAACCCCCACGTGTGGATGTCGGGCCCTCATATCACCCTCATGGAGACTGTTTCTGACCGTTTGAGCAGACACATGCACATTTGTGGCCTGCTGGAGGTCATTTTGCAGGGCTCTGGCAGTGCTCCTCCTGTTCCTCCTTGCACAAAGGCGGAGGTAGCGGTCCTGCTGCTGGGTTGTTGCCCTCCTACGGCCTCCTTCACATCTCCTGATGTACTGGCCTGTCTCCTGGTAGCGCCTCCATGCTCTGGACACTACGCTGACAGACACAGCAAACCTTCTTGCCACAGCTCGCATTGATGTGCCATCCTGGATAAGCTGCACTACCTGAGCCACTTGTGTGGGTTGTAGACTCCGTCTCATGCTACCACTAGAGTGAAAGCACCGCCAGCATTCAAAAGTGACCAAAACATCAGCCAGGAAGCATAGGAACTGAGAAGTGGACTGTGGTCACCACCTGCAGAACCACTCCTTTATTGGGGGTGTCTTGCTAATTGCCTATAATTTCCACCTGTTGTCTATCCCATTTGCACAACAGCATGGGAAATTGATTGTCACTCAGTGTTGCTTCCGAAGTGGACAGTTTGATTTCACAGAAATGTGATTGACTTGGAGTTACATTGTGTTGTTTAAGTGTTCCCTTTATTTTTTTGAGCAGTGTATAACCAATTATAACCAATTGAGGTCTATGTTCACACGACTGTTTTTTTTTTTGTTTTGTTTTTTAAAGATCTAGTAAATAGCGACCAACAAAAAATAGGACATGTCCTATTTTTGGCCGTGAAATCAATGGGGCCATTTTTAACAGCCGCCTAGACAGGAGCGTGCCCATTTAACAGCTGATAAAAGCAGGTACAGTGGGGATAAATGATATTTCAGGAGTTAAAACAATTTTAAAAATACTCCTCTCATCCAAAGCACAGGGACACAAACTCCTCATTGGATGCAGAAGGACCTGCGCTCCGAGCGTGATGACATCACGCGATCACATCAGGTCCTGCTGCATCCAGTGAGGAGCGAGTATCCCCGCGCGTGAAAGAGCATAAGGTATGTTTTTTTTTTTTTTGCAGTCAAAAAAAATGCTGTGGGCTATACTATTAATGCTAGGCGGCCACTATGAGGGACATTATTAATGCTGGGGGCCAATATTTGGGCATTACTTACAATTGGGGCAATTATGGGGGGTTGGGATAAGCCAGTGAAATTCATCCTTTTTTAAACAGCCAGATGGCGAAAAAATAGACACACAAAGGATTAGAAAATGCTTCTAAACGCCTATTTTTTTTTATTTTATTTTTTACATACGTGTGAATGTAGCCTTCCATGGAACTGTATGATGGAGGCGGTTTGGGAGGGAGTGATGTTTCTTACATGGGACTGTGTGTTGGATGAGGCTGAAGGGAGGGAATGATGTTTTGTATATGGGACTGTATGTTGGAGGGGTGGAAGACAGGGGATTGATGTTATTTACATGGGACTGTATGTTGGAGGCGGAGGGAGAGATGGCGTGATGTTATTTAAAAGGGACTGTATGGTGGAGAGAGGTCAATTATGTTACTGGGTCTGTATGTTGGAATGTCTGGGGCATTACTGAGGGCACTACAGGGAGGATTATAACTATAGGGGGCACTGCAGGGGGGCATTATAAATATAGAGGACATTATTGGGGTCCTGATTGCTACTGGGGGCTCTGTGAGGGCATTATTTATACTGGAGGGCTCTTCTACTAATTGAGGCACTCTTGGGGAGCATTATTACGATTGGGGGCACTGTAGGGGCAGTATTACTAATGAGGGCATTCTAGAAGGGAATTACTATTGGTGGGACTTGGAAGTGCTTTATTACTATGGGGGGACTATTTGTATGGCAGTCATTTTTCTTCAGGGTAGTATTTGGGGGTATTGGGGGGCACAGCGAGCAGCAGGATAACACTGTTGGGACTCCAGGTTGTTTTGGGGTGATGATAGAAATGTGAGGAAGCGAAGATGTCTGTGTGTCACACTCTGCAGAGACGAGGCGCGGCTGAGAGAAGTTGTCCGGACCTAATGTAGAAGATGATGACAGAGAAGATCAGTAGAGACGTCACTTGGGAGGCTCTGGATGTGGGAGGTATGTGCGGCTGTATACTCCTGTATGTTTGATAGTGTCTATGCAGCAAGTAAAGCAAGTAAAATGTCTTTAGTGCTAGTGCGGGCAGGGGCCGTGGACTGGGGCCATATGCATTGGGGCTTGGGCTCTGGATCTTTTGAGGCCCTAGCAACACCCCTGTTTCTAATAATGTTTCATTTATTTTATTTTACATTTACCGTCTCTCCCTGCCTGGGGAAGGGGCGTTGTGACGCTGAGCAATGAAACAAGAGGAGAGGGGAGAGGGATTCTCTACCTCTGCGCTGCTGCACTGTGTTATCCGATTGGTGGAGCAGCAGTGAGCAGAAGCTGCTGCTCAACCAATCGTTTCAAGTAATACTTCAGTCACAAACAGGGCGCACTCCCAGACTTCTAGAAGCTCCATGTGGACCCTGGATGTGACCGCCCGAGTGCCCGCCTGGCAGGCTGTCTCTCTTACCTGCCCACCCGCCTCACTTGTAGTGCCAGCTGACCTCCTGCTCAGCCCTCTGAGCATCGCTGCGGTGTGCCTGCCAGCCAATGCTGCCAACCTTCAGGCTCACTGCCAGCCTGACCAACAGTGGTGATTCTGTGCCCCCTGCCCTGTTCTATGCCCCCTATGCTGTATTCTGCCTCCTGCCCTGTACTATGTCCCCTATGCTGTATTCTGCCCCTATGCTGGTCTGTGCCCCCTATGCTGCAATGTGTGTGCCCCATGCCCTGTACCGTACCCCCTATGCTGTATTGTGCCCCCTGCCCTGTACTGTGCCCCCTATACTGCACTGTGCCACCTGCCCTGTACTGTGCTCGCTATGCTGTACTGTGCCCCCTGCCTTGTACTGTGTTCCCCTATGCTGCACTGTCACCCTCTGCCCTGTACTGTATCCCCTATGCTATATTGTGCCCGCCTGTCCTATACTGTACCTCCTATGCTGTATTGTGCCCCCTGCCCTGTTCTGTGCCCCCTATGCTGTACTGTGCCGCCTGCCCTGTACTGTGCCCCCATGCTGTACTGTGCCGCCTGCAATGTACTGTGCCCCCTATGCTGTGCCCCTTATACTGTACTGTGCTGCCTGCCCTGTACTGTGCCCCCTGCCCTGTACTGTGCCCTATACCCTCCTCAATGCCCCATTAAATTACCCTGTAGGAGGCACATTACAGGAGCATAAGGGGATACCCCTGTACTGTGCCTCCTAACCTCTACTATGCCTCCTATACCCTATACTGTGCCTACTAACCTCTACTATGCCCTCATACCCTGCATTGTGCCCCCTTACCAAAGCCTGTACAGTGCCCCTAATCATACCATGTACAGTGCCCTCTTATACTCTATACTGTGCCCCTGCTCACATACTGTACTGCAGGGCTCGACAAATCCCAGGCGCAAGGTCGCCATGGCGATCAGGAATTTTGTCCTGGCGCCTGGGTATTTGCCCTCACATGGCTGCCCCCCAGTAATCCGGGGCGCTCCCGGCACTCTGCCACCTCTACGTGGACTTCTCGGGCAGTCTGGCAGGGAATGAGTTACCCGAGCCAGAAGGACAGGGTGGCATCGGGGGAGCGGAGGAGGTAGGTAGGACGCAGTGGGTCTGCATCATGTGGGCGTTCCTTCTCCCTGGCTGTAGCGCTGTCCAATCGCAGTGCAGCGCAGGGAGAAGGAACGCCCAGGAGAGAAGCTGATGTCTCCTCCCCATTGCTCCGATAGTAATTAGCATATGGAGCAGGAGACAGTTATGGGGCACGGCTGGCGAACGGAGCAAAGGAATAATAGTAAGTGCTGGGACATCTCTGGGCGCCGCTCTGTGTAGCCTAATACTTAAATTCTGGACCCATATAAGGTCGTCTTTAACACATAATACAGGAGGCAGGTGCCGGCAGCAGAATCACATTGTGCGGCACCTGAGGGGTTAACTGCCACTGATCTTCTGCCAGTACCCGCCTCCTGTATTAAGGGTTAATTATCATTGGTGGAGCAGTGCTCCCCCCCACCCCAATCCATTAAAATCATTGGTGGCTGTGGCCACAGGGTCCCCTCCGCTCCTCTTCATTGGTGGCTGTGGCCACAGGGTCCCCTCCCCTTCTCATTGGTGGCAGTGGCCACAGGGTCCCCTCCGCTCCTCTTCATTGGTGGCAGTGGCAGCTTCTGATCGGAGCCCCAGCCGTGTAATCCTGGGGCTCCGATCGGTTACCATGGTAGCCAGGACACTACTGAAGTCCTGGCTGCCATAGTCAGCTCCCTGCTGCTGTGTGTACTATGCACAGAGCAGCAGGGACAGTGTGAGGTCCTATTCACCCTGATAGAGATCTATTAGGGTGAATAGGACAAGAGATTAAAAGATCCCAGGTTCTAGCCCCTAAGGGGGGAAATAGTTACTAAATAAAGTGTAAAAAAAGTAAAAAAAAAAAAACACGTTTTCCCAATTTCACATATAAAATATATAAACAATAAATAATTAAACATATCACATATCGCCACGTCAGAAAAGTCCAAACTATTAAAATATTTAAAAAATCTATGCGGTGAACGCTGGAACAGAAAAAAAATATATAAAACTGCGCGATTTGTTTTTAAATGCGGAATGCACGTGGCTTTTTTTGTTTATTTTTTAGAGTGGTATCGAATGGTATCGATTATCGAAATACTTTTTTATGGTATCGAAATCGCATAAAAAATTTGGTATCGCAACAACTCTACTCTGTACACTGCCACTGTATATGTGTGTGCTATTCTGTACACTGCCGCTGTATATGTGTGTGAGGTTCTGTACACTGCCGCTGTATATGTGTGTGCGATTCTGTACACTGCCGCTGTATGTGTGTGCGGTACTGTACACTGTCACTGTATATGTGTGTGCGGTACTGTACACTGCCGCTGTATATGTGTGTGCGGTTCTGTACACTGCCGCTCTGTGTGTGTGCGATTCTGTACACTGCCGCTGTATATGTTGTTAATGCCCATGTTGTTTGATTCTAGACTTCTTGATATGTTAATTTAAAAGGTGTTATTTTTGTCGCTGAAAATAAGGCTTTATAAGGTAAAAATAAAAAAAACGGCTCCTAACTTTTTTAGCTGGCTCCTAGATTCCAAGGAAATTTGTCAAGCCCTCCTGTACTGTGTCCCCTTACACCCTGTTATCCAGTCACTGTATGGCAGTATTATCCAGTCATTGTATGGTGGTTATTAAGTCGCTGTATGGCAGTGTTATCCAGTCACTGTATGGCGGTGTTATTCAGTCGCGGTATGGCGGTTATTCAGTCGCTGTATGGTGGTGTTATCCAGTTATGATATGGAGCTCTAACGTTAGTGTTTTGTTATCCATTCATGGTATGAGCTATTATCCAATATGGTGGTATTATTTAGTCTCTATATGTTGGTGATTATATAGTCACTAAATCTATTATTATTCGGGGGTAGGGCTGATATCTCTACAGTATTTACTGTAGATTCCAGTACATGATACTGTGGGGTGAGCCTTGTAGAATACAGTCCACACCTCTGACCACCAGGACCAGGCTGTGCGCTCTGCCAGCCTTCTGTACTATACCATGCAGTACATTGCAGCCTCCCTTCTCTGCCTCTAGTGCTTGGCACTATCATGGCACACTAAGGCCGGTTTCACATCACGTTTTGCCCTTCGTCTAATGTATACATAAAATGTATGTGTTAACAAATGCCTCAGACTGACACCAGACAGTGGCATCTGTCACCATAGCGTCCCATTGTAAAAAAATAAAATAAAAATTATACGTTAACATGTACATTTTTTTTTAACATACTTTGCAGGATACAAAAGCAAAGTGTGCTGCGCTTATGTATCCCCTTTTCCCAACGTATACATCAAATAGAAGGCAAAAATGTGATGTAAACCCTCCCTTACATATGCACAAATACGATGCCAGGATAGTCATGGGGTGGGGGGGGGGGGGGGGGGGCATACAAAATTTTTCTGTGGGCCCAGTCAGTTCTAGCTACGCCCCTGCCTAAAACGGAGCAAAGTGCCGGAGGGCGCACACCACATGGGACTGCTGACTATTTCCGTAAGCCTATAGAAGGGAATGGAGCGGTGGCCGCGCTTGCGAGGTGCGCTTAACATTTATTTCAATAGGACTTCCAAAAATAGCTGGGATTGCTGGGCCATTTATTCCGGATGACGCCGATTTCACGGTGAAACATGTTAGGGAGCTTTTCTTTTCTTTTCTTTTTTATTCTCAATCCTCTCTTCAGCGTTAAGTTGATTCTTGCTGTTCTTCTTCCCCCTACTCCATCAGGATCACAAAGGAGGAAACAATGATAGTAGTAATAACAAGTGTTCAGGGGCAAAGTGAACTATCACAGGCCAGCTGTAATGAATTGGTAGATAGTTGTATATCTTGGAGTATAACACCTGGGTTTAGGTGTCAGAAGGTGTCCTTCCAACCAGGGCCGGACTAGGAATTTAAAGTGGCCCTGGAAAACTAAAACTAAAAGTGGCCCCATTTTGTAGGAAGTCCAAATTAACAGAAGGTGGGGCAACACAAGTAGTTGAATTCAGGAGGACATATGTGGTCTCTGGCCGGGTACATGAGTTCCTGATTCTCACAGAGTTAATTACTGTTGAGAACTCATTATGTACCCGTCCAGCGGCAGAGAGGAGGACTTGTGTGGCCCCCTGGGGCATCAGCCCACCGGCTGGAGCATAGCTATAGGGGGTGCAGAGGTAGCAATCGCTCCCGGGCCCAGGAGCCTGAAGGGGCCCAAAACCCTTGTGCCACATAAGAAGACACTAGTATTCTAGAAAGTACATGCTCGTCAAGTTACACCTCTGGCTGGAGGGAAGGGGTTAGGTCAAAAATTTGGCATCGGGTGGAACTGCTGTTTCAATTTTTGCCTCAGGCAGCACGAAGGCTATGTGCTTCCCAGCCGCTGGCCACAAAGCATTGAGGGAAGGTGGGGCCCAAACAGAACCCTTGCACCAGGGCCCATGGGCCTTTAGCTACACCCCTGCCCACCGGGAAATTTCACTGTAAGGTCTATGGACAATCCGCCCCTGCCTAGGTAAGACGACCCCTGCATCCAGCTGACACTTGCGTAACAGCCGACATCTCTTTAGTATAGGAAGACTCCCTAATATTGACTGTCTATCCCTAGTCTTCCAGTATCATACCTTGGGGAAGGTCTATGATCTGATAAGTGACAGGTTCTCAGTTCTATCAGCTCCTGATCCGCTTACAGCTATTCTGGGAGATATTCCTGATAATAGGCAGATAAACCAGAAAATGGGGTCAGTTATAAAACTAGGTTTTTCTGGCACAAAATCTCTCATATTTCATATCCCCTTATAGAATTAACATTTAAACAAATGCTAAATTTAGATTTTGAGTGGTCTCATTGGATATAAAATTTTAGTTATTTTTTCCCTTTTTATTTCCCCACTATATAAAGGGTGTAGGGGGATATTAATAATTATATTATTTAAGGTCTTTACTCGGTATTGATCATATTTTGTATTTTGTTCATATTGTTCTCCAGAGAAAACAATAAAGCAAAAAAAAAAAAAAAAAAGCATTTGAATTCTCCAGTTACAGAACGATCAGAACTGCAGCCAACTGCCAAGGACATCGCCATGGACGGAGCTGAGAGGATCATCCAGCGTCTGCTGCTGGAGGCCAAAGCTTACAGGGACCGGTCATCTTTCCTGAACCTCCATGACTCTCCTGCCGTGTCAGGTACGTATCCTTTGGATTATCCCCTGCAGGCTTCTTATGAGCGGAGTGTCCCCACACTCCCAGTAGTGGGCGCTGTGCACACAGTGCCACTTCCCCTGCAGATATTGGACCATTTTGACCCCATGCAAAACCCTGATTGCATGATGGGGGTGTTCCCTGAGATCAGCCAGGCTTGGCTGGTCATTAACAGTCATTTCTTCCTCTGGAATTTCCAGAATGGAAGAAATCTTATTTCTTTTGATGGACTCAGGGACAGTATACTGTGTGCTGGACTAGTAAGACCTAAAGAAGGTCTCCTCCAGCCACACATTGCTTATCTCCTAGTCATTGCCACTCCTGTCCAAGTGGTTATGCTGGGAGTCACCGTGACCAGTCTACAGACTGGAGACCTCCATAACAGGACCACCGAGGAAATCCAGCTACTGACAGAGCCCATGTATTTAGCCGCCGCAGATGACATGTACATCTCTGTGACCGGCACACACAATGGGCGCATCTTTCTGTCAGGCCACTCTGGATCCTTGTATGAAGTGGTCTACCAGGCTAAAGCCGGCTGGCTTAGCCCCAAAAGCTGGATCATAAACCATTCTAAGGGCATGGCCTCTGTGCTTCTCACATCCATGCGCTTAACCAAATACGACCCCATTGCTCAGGTTGCTGTTGATAACAGCCGTAACATCTTGTATACCTTCTCTGAGAATGGGGTGCTACAGGTTTATGACTTGGGACAAGATGGTAATGGGATAAGAAAAGTGACATCAATATCCCAGGATACCATCGTCTCATCTGCTACAGACATTGCCAAGACGGTGGATGATTCGGCATTCAAGCCCATTGTACAGATTGCAGTCATTGAGGAATCAAAATCTGCAGTTTGTCACTTAGTGGCTGTTACTCGTGCCGGTGTCCGCCTCTACTTCACCACTGCACCATTACAGCAGCCCACAGCCCAGCCCTGCGGGTTGACCTTGGTGCATGTTCGCATGCCTCCTGGATTTACATCCTCTGCCTCAGTGGAAAAGCCATCAAATGTCCATAAAGTGCTTTACAGCGATGGTGTTTTCCTGATGGCAGCTTCTACCGATGATGACTGTAATCTTTTATGGTGCATCAACCATGACCCCAAGCGATTTCAGTTGTCACCAATGGAAATGCATTCTAAAGTGCCCATGGACGGTTATTCCTGCGCACTTGCATCTTTTACTGACTCTTCTACAACGATGGAAAGACGCACATTTCCAGCCAAGAAATTTGTTGTGCTCTCTGCTTATGGAAGCCATATTTTCTCTATGGTCACACCAGTGGAGCAGCTTCAACATCTTGTCTGCACTTATGAAGATGGAGGTGAACAGAACATTGAGCAATTCTTCAAACTGTACCAACGAGATCAGGCTTGTGCAGTTACTTTACAGCTTGCTTGTTCTACTTTTTCCTCTGAACGGAAGCTGTCTGTCTGGGCTACACAGGCATTTTTCAGTTATGGAGGAATAGCACCGGTGAAAATGAACCCTTCACTTGCTCCTCACAATAACATCAGGGCAATCTTTTATTCCTCTATACCTGTTGGGCCACCCTTGCACACTGGTAACCAGGCACTAAATCTGAGTTTCCTGGCTTCACTTGGTCAACCTTGCTATTTGCCAGTGATTATTTTTTCTGCAGGACACAATGGTATCTACATCCACTTTACCAGAATTATTCAGAGCATCTGGGATAAAGAACTTACAGCTGAGAGGAAATTCAAGGTGGAGAACTGCGATGTCACTGAGATTCATAGCAGAGTCTCCAGTCAAGTTCTGAAATCTGTTCTACAGGACCTTGGAGTTTTACAAGAGTTTCTGGATAGGAACTTTCAGTTTGGAACAGGCTCCCTCCAAGACATCAGATGCAGATATAAAAGCACGATCCCTCATGGCAACAGGGTAACCACTGGCACAAGGCAGAAGCTAAAGAACATTGGAGATCATCAAGAACTACATGACAAGCCCCAGTCAGCAGAGATAACTTCAATTCAAGAACTTCACCAGCTGGTCAGAAAGTCTATTCAAATCTTAGCACTTTGGAATCTGCTCTGTGGGAGCCACTTTCACCAGGTGGTGTCTGAGCTTCACACGGTGTTGCAGGAGCAGCTGAAAAAAACTACCTTTAAAGATCTACTCCTCCGGAACCAAGAGTTGACCAGAGCTCTTATTTCATCATTGATCACCTGGCATATCCGACACAACTTACAGGTAGATGAAGTCATTTCTTCCCTGCAACGAGCGTGCCCACTATTTTACAGCACTGAGGATGCCATCTTCACCAAGGCAAATCTACAAAGGTCCCTTCAAGCTCAGAACAAGCATGATAAAGACCAAATGCTGCGAGTGTCATTGCAGGAGTACAAGAAAGTAGGTCACCTGATTGACTTGGCGAACATTTGTGGCCAGTACAGACAAGAACATTTTTATGAAGGTGTAGTGGATCTCTGCCTGGCATCTGCTGAGAAAAAGGACCCAGCAGGACTTGGATTGCTCTTTCTGAGGAACGGTAAGCCCAAAGGGGACGCAGCAGGATTACAAGCATCTGAAGATAGGACGTTCTGCTACAAAATCATCCTTGATTCACTGCAAGAGGTGGTCAACCAAATGAAATATCCTCCACCTACAGCACCCCTGAAGCTAGACCCTGGACATCATTTGAAACAAATACTGATAGTGTCTCAGCGTTCTTCAGATGAATTCTTCCACATAGTCCTATTCAACTGGCTTATACAAGCTGATCTCACAGACATCCTGGTAGAGCTGAAATCACCTTTTCTGGAGGCTCATTTGCTGCATATATCTAACCGCCGTGAAAACCAAGTGGCCACCATGAATTTATTATATCGCTACTATCAGAAGAATGGAAACTACATCAGTGCAGCCAGGGTGATGGCGAAACTTGCAGTCATTGACAACACCGCTGTGACTCTTAAAAGAAGGATTGAATACTTATCTAGAGCCATCTTGAGTGCCAAAACCACCAACAGCATGGATGTACCCGCTCAAGATAAAGAATTCATCCATGAGCTTGAAGACTACTTGGATGTCGCTAAAATACAGCTTGAAATCCAGGGGACCTTAAGTAGACAATTCTCACATCTTTCCTCAACACAAAAGTCTGTGGCACAGCTCGATTCAGAAATAATGGACCTTACAGAGCTCTATGAAAAATTTGCACACCCATTCCAACTTTCCGAGTGCAAGCTTAAAATCATTCAATGTGCGGAATGTTTTTCTGATGTCTTCTTGGTGAAGAATATATGGAAAGAAATCATACAAAGAGAATTGAAGGACAGCGTAAAGATGGCTGCTGCTGACAGGATGCAAATGCTGAGCCTGAAGCTGATTTCACTGGGCAAGATCTTCTCCAGCACCCCCAGGTGCTTTCCGGTCAGGTTTTTGGTGAATTACCTGGAACAACAAGTCTGCACCTTGGATTGGCCTGCGGGGTTTGTAACAAAGACAATGCTGGAAATGACTGTGCTTCTTCCCAGATTATTTGCAGTATACGATGACCTGTTCAGATATAGGAATGACTTTTGGACTGAGATGAAGAACTCTTTACATCTGGCAGAATGTATTCATGGACTGCTATCTGGATATGTCAATGGAATTATTACAGTTCCGGTCCTTGAAAGGCATCAGTTTAACACCACCTGTGTGAGTGCCATCTCTTCATATCTGGTAGAGCTTCAGTCCATGGACCCCACACCTGCAGTGAAGACATCCTTGTGGAATTTCAAACATTTACAGACCGGATTGGAACAATTACTGTAAGTTCTTGAGCCAAGTTTGAAGGAGATATAGAATCGTTTTCTGCCTTACTTTGCTGGTCTGTTTCAACATACAATTGCCTTTATGGTCTCATCATCACGTCATCTTGGTGAATGTTTGTCCTTTTTCATCTACGCAGTGAGAGGTCATCTGTGTCCATATTGATTTGAATTTAAAAAGAGTTTTCCAGGAGTGCAATAGTGAAGACCTACCCTCAATATTGGTCACCAACATCAGATCACTGGAGGTCAGACCCCTGCCACCCCCTCCAATCAGCTGTTTATAAGGGACGCAGCGTTCAGCCTCCTCACAGCATAGCAAGCACAGCGCCATACATCGTATAGTGGATGTGATTGGTATTGCAGCTCAGACTCATTCACTTGCAGAGAGCTGCACATAGACCATTTGACCATGTGAGTGGCCTAAGAAGAAGCCGCTGCGCTCACCAGCCTATTCAAACAGCTGATTGTCGGGGGTCCTGGGAGTCAGACTCTCACGAGCCTAATATTGATGACCTATCCTGAGAATACAGTAGGTCATCAATACAGATGAGCAAAGTTTATAAAAATTTGATTCGGCTGCTTTGCTGAATTTTCCCAAAAAATCTGCTTTGTGACGATTTACTTTGTCACAAAGTGCATTTCTTTGTAATTAGTGGGTGCAATGACAGGGAGCGGCGATTGCGCCGTCCCCGTCATTGTAACCCTCAGATGCCGAGTTCATACTGATCGTGGCATCTGATAGGAAAAATTGCAGTGTAAAAAAATACACTGCTCAAAAAAATAAAGGGAACACTTAAACACCACACTGTAACTCCAAGACAATCACACTTCTGTGAAATCAAACTGTCCACTTAGGAAGCAACACTGAGTGACAATCAATTTCACATGCTGTTGTGCAAATCGGATAGACAACAGGTGGAAATTATAGGCAATTAGCAAGACACCCCCAATAAAGGAATGCTTCTGCAGGTGGTGATCACAGACCACTTCTCAGTTCCTATGCTTCCTGGCTGATGTTTTGGTCACTTTTGAATGCTGGCGGTGCTTTCACTCTAGTGGTAGCATGAGACGGAGTCTACAACCCACACAAGTGGCTCAGGTAGTGCAGCTTATCCAGGATGGCACATCAATGCGAGCTGTGGCAAGAAGGTTTGCTGTGTCTGTCAGCGTAGTGTCCAGAGCATGGAGGCGCTACCAGGAGACAGGCCAGTACATCAGGACACGTGGAGGAGACCGTAGGAGGGCAACAACCCAGCAGCAGGACCGCTACCTCCACCTTTGTGCAAGGAGGAACAGGAGGAGCACTGCCAGAGCCCTGCAAAATGACCTCCAGCAGGCCACAAATGTGCATGTGTCTGCTCAAACTTTCAGAAACAGACTCCATGAGGGTGATATGAGGGCCCGACGTCCACAGGTGGGGGTTGTGCTTACAGCCCAACACCGTGCAGGACGTTTGGCATTTGCCAGAGAACACCAAGATTGGCAAATTCGCCACTGGTGCCCTGTGCTCTTCACAGATGAAAGCAGGTTCACACTGAGCACATGTGACAGACGTGAAAGAGTCTGGAGACGCCGTGGAGAACGTTCTGCTGCCTGCAACATCCTCCAGCAATGCCAGCATGACCGTTTTGGCATTGGGTCAGTAATGGTGTGGGGTGGCATTTCTTTGGAGGGCCGCACAGCCCTCCATGTGCTCGCCAGAGGTAGCCTGACTGCCATTAGGTACCGAGATGAGATCCTCAGACCCCTTGTGAGACCATATGCTGGTGCGGTTGGCCCTGGGTTCCTCCTAATGCAAGACAATGCTAGACCTCATGTGGCTGGAGTGTGTCAGCAGTTCCTGCAAGATGAAGGCATTGATGCTATGGACTGGCCTGCCCATTCCCCAGACCTGAATCCAATTGAGCACATCTGGGACATCATGTCTCGCTCTATCCACCAACGTCACGTTGCACCACAGACTGTCCAGGAGTTGGCAGATGCTTTAGTCCAGGTCTGGGAGGAGATCCTTCAGGAGACCGTCCGCCACCTCATCAGGAGCATGCACAGGCATTGTAGGGAGGTCATACAGGCACGTGGAGGCCACACACACTGCTGAGCCTCCTTTTGACTTGTTTTAAGGACATTACATCAAAGTTTGATCAGCCTGTAGTGTGTTTTTCCGCTTTAATTTTGAGTGTGACTCCAAATCCAGACCTCCATGGGTTAAAAAATTTGATTTCCATTTTTTAATTTTTGTGTGATTTTGTTGTCAGCACATTCAACTATGTAAAGAACAAAGTATTTCAGAAGAATATTTAATTAACTCAGATCTAGGATGTGTTATTTTTGTGTTCCCTTTATTTTTTTGAGCAGTGTATATATATACTTACCTGATCCATTTGCTCACGACGGGCCATCCTCCACCATCTTGACTGAAGGTCTGGCGCAAAAGTTTGTGCAGGCCGCAATAGCATCATACGTCGCTGCACACGGGATTTCGGCGGAGATCTTCAATCAAGATGGTGGCGGGCGGCTCGTCACAAATAAATGGATCAGGTAAGTATTTTTTTTAGTTTTTACGCTGTTTCAGGTTAATTTGATTCGCTACTGCGAAACACGAAAAAATTCGGCTTTGCAGCGAACCGAATTTATCCTGAAATTTAGATCGAAGTCTTCTTTGTGAACTTCGATTCGCTCAACACTAATCATCAATACTTTACTCCTGGAACACTCCTTTGATCTGGTCATCAAGTTGTCATCCCGGCACATTGCTACCACTCACCACATCCTCCTCTACTGCTCAGACCACAGGTGGCAGAAAGTGAATTTGCTCCTTTTCAAACAATGACAACATTGGCATCTTTCCCCGCTCTTCCACACTCTGCACTATTTAGTCGTACCATTGCCATCTTCCTGGTCATCAGCATGTAATCTGCTCGTCATGTCTTCTGAGGTTAAATTTTCTGCTTAGTCTGTTCCCCAATGCTCCAGCCACCTATCACCGTGGTTAGCCACCATATGTAATATCCATCAACTGTGGCTCAAGGTCTGATAACTTGAAAGTTCCTTACGCTGTTCCCTATGCTTCCTCAAGAACTGGACATCTAAGTGCATGGTTGATGTGTCCCATAATTTCCTCCACTGTTCTAATAGCCAGGTGTTTACTATCTACATCATACAAAATATGCCGTAGCCACACCACCAGCTTTGCAGAAATGGTTGTCTCCTTTCCATACGGGGACATCAGGTCTTCTGCATTTCGTCTTTGGACTTTTCGGACAAGCACTTGTTCTCTCCTTAAGAGGTCATCTGGAAACATATTTGCCATCCTTCTGGTCACCAACAGGCCTTCTGAGTGCATATTCTTTCTTTGCGTCTCCTTAGCAGCTCCAACCATCATACCTTTTAATATCTATAAGCTGCATCACAAATTTTTGCGACATGTCCACACGTTGCCTACTTCTCTATGGGTCTGTGTGATGGACTTTTTCACATTTGCTGCTCACCAGTAGCTCATTTGGGTGGATACTGCCCTCATCATCTACCACATCTTCCACTGCTACTCCGAGCACGACGACTCTTACCACCATACCATGTGTAATATCCTTCTGTTGCCATATAAGCTGCATGGGCATGAGTGTCCGAACACTGTCCCCATCTCTGCTTGGCAATCTCTGATTTTACACTTTCTCTTCCACCATCTCTGCTTAAGTCTTCTCCCTGATAATAAACAGGGAACCTGGATCTACAATAACTTGTCTTCAGTCAACCTTACAAACCACTCTTAAGGTGTCATATTTTGCTCTTCTTCTGCTCGCCAAAGTGTCTTCTGAATGCACCTTCACTGCATGCTCCATCTTCTTCCAGTGCTCCACCCAGCGTGCATATTGATTTCACACCATACCTCGTAATCTACTTCACGATGATAAAAAACATCCAAGATCTCCACACTGAACATCTATATCTACTTCTCCTGCCTCACATATAACATCAATCTGCTCCATGAATATAAATAACATCTAAAATCTCCACACTGAACATCTATATCTACTTCTCCTGCCTCACATAACATCAATCTGCTCCGCCATCTTTTCTGGGTGTCCACACTATATTATCTGGACTGTGTGGACATGCACTCTCCATCTGCTCACCCCTTTGTCACCTAAGTCCATGAACACCACACTGAACATCTTCATCCACGTCTCCTGCCGCATATATAACATCATCCCAGAGACATCACACTGCGGCACCTTCCATCACATCCATCATTTGTGGGCAGCACGGTGGCTCAGTGATTAGCACTGTTGCCTTGCGCGGCCATAGCTTATATCTGACTATGGCGGTATCTGCATGGAGTTTGTATGTCCTCCCCGTGCTTGCGTGGGTTTTCTCCGGGCACTCCGGTTTCCTCCCACACTCCAAAAACATGCTGATAGGTCAATTAGCTTCATTTTTTAATTCTCCATGTTATAATTAGTAGTTACATAGAAAGTCCTTTTCATCCTTTTCTTTAGTTATTTTTTCACTTAATGCTTAATTTCTTTAAATAATTATATAATGATATAGCAAATTCAATATACAATGTATCTATAGACAGTGGATGACTTCTCATAAACCCCATGTTCAGGCTTTGCTGTAGATAGAGGATCGTCCAGCGCTATGTACCCAGCTGTAACCGCGGCTCATGCCGCACGTGTAATCGCAGCTTTATAAAAATAATAAAACACATTGTAGTATAAAGACACCCCACAGACTGATAACTACATCCACTGTCTCATGAGGAAAGTAGTCCTAGGTAGGGGAACCCAAAATAGTTTTTTTATTTACATTTTTTTTTGCCCCAGTTAGGTTAGGGAACTCGCAAGATAATGAGGACCCTTGACGTGGGTTGCGAGCTTACATATCTTGGCCAAAATGAGACGTAAACTAGCAGCTCAAGCTGTATTATATTATATCCGTACATTATATTATCACCCCCATGTGGGGTCAGTGTATGTGTGCTGCACTTGGTGTATTGGACACTCTGCCTAAACATGTAATATTAATGATATCGCATTGTCCATCACATGACAGTGTAAGGTGCTGGAAGACAAGAACTTGACTTATTTGCATTTTTTGGCCAAGATATAAACTAATACCTCATGTTTTGTAAGTAAGGAAGATTGGAGAACGAGGAGAAGACCGGGATTTTCCTTTTATGTATAAGAAACATAAAGGGCACATAAATCCAGATTTACTACAGGACCCGGTCTAGGCAATGAGACCAATGAAAGAGATACAGAAGTATCAGCTGCATATTATATTTGTATCACTCATCATCATCATCATCATCATCATCAGCAGCAGTGGAGCATGGTACTGACATGACCTGTTTTCTATGAATCCATGAATCTATTTCAGTTGAACTGCTCTATTAGACAAGCTGCAGACCCCATTGATTACTAAAATGGGGTCCATGTAACTCCATTAGAATGGAGCGGTAGACATGAGAGCTATGCTTCATTCAGCTCTATGGGGCGGACAGAGATAGCTGAGCGCTTGTACTTGGTATCTCCACAGTCCCATAGAGTTGTATGGATCTGCAGTACACATCCATGTCTGCTACACCATTCAAATGGGGGAACACGGGCACCTAGGGGTCCAACTGCTGGGGCCCCTGCCGGTCAGACACTTATCCTCTGTCCTGTGTATAGGAGGTATCTTGTTGTACTTTGACAACCCAATTAACTCATGAATATGCCGGACTCAGTGTAATTGTGTGAATGATCAAACATATGGGGCATGCATCTGGAATCTACATTGTAGATGGGAAAGGTTGGTGTCAAAAAGCACATGACAGGTTCCCTTTAAGGCCTCATCCACATGGCCGTTGCCGTTTTGGAATCTGCAATCGCAGATCCACATAATACGGATACCGACCCCACATATTTTTATTAGAAATGCCTATTTCTGATTGCAAAACAGACAAGAGTAAGACATGTTCTATAATTTGCAGAAGTTATTAAATCTGCGTACTGTCCGCCATGTACAAAAAATGCGGATTGGCCACAGACTCAAAATGACACATGACAGAAGCGTTCCTGCTATAGCCTGTACATCTGACTCTTAAAATGAAACACACCTGTATTACTGCTGCAAATCCCGATGTGGCATCGGATCTAATGACCCAAACTAACAGCATCAAAGATTCTTAAGATTCTGGGATTTGGAAAAAATAATCTTACAGTACATTCTACTTGTGTCAAACTGTCATATACCGTATTTACCAAACCATAAAATGCCCTTAGGTTTTAAAGGAGGAAAATAAGAAAAACATTTTTTTTTTATCAGACCTCATCAGATCAAACTCCCAGACTTCATCAGACTTCAGATTAGACCCCCAATCTTCCTCAGACCTCAGATCTCAGATCAGACCCCCAGACTTCATGAGACCTTCAAATCAGACTGCAAAGAAAAAAAGAAACCCAGTCAGTACAATGCACTGCACAGTTGCATGTCAACATGGCTGAAAATACAAAAGCAAAAACGGACACAATGCATCAGCACTCTGCAAACACAAATACCAAAGTATATAAAATAGTGCCATACTCACTATAGAAAATATACTAGTGCTAATGCTATGCTCATTATATATTCAGTAAAGCAAATAAAAATCCATGGCACTCACCATCTGATACAATTATCCTTTGATCATGAGCTGGCACATAGGATATGGCAAGCGCCCGACTGTATAGGGAGGGTGCTTAGGGACTGATGGTCCTCCTCCCCCCATTCCCCCCTTCAGGACATGCTGGGAGCTGGCCCCGTCATGTAAGGTTTAAGTAGTGGTGGATTAGGACGGCCGTTAAGGGGTTAATTCTCTGGTGGAACCTCCTTAGACAGGATGGGGGCGGTGCAGGAATCCTGAGGGTACATATACCCCTCCCCCTGCTCCAGCACTTCCTCTTGCAAGTGGAAGCAAAGATTGTAGAGGTATGCTTCCTCTTTGTTCTGTCCACTCCAAGTTTCCGCGGGAGTTGCCGCCTCTTGGCCTCCTGGCGAGTTTGCATGTGGAGGGTGAGGGTTGGCCGGCTCATTTGTGAGCGTTACCGGCTTTCCCTGGCACCCCCTCCCCCCCCTGCTCCTATTCACGGTTATGGCCGGGAGCTGCCGCATCATGCGTGCAGCCCCGGCACTTAAGCTATGAGGCCGGCGGTAACCCCCGCACCCCGCTCCCTGCTCTCCGTCCATTTTACTGAAATTGCCGGGAGCTGCCGCATCATGCGAGCAGCCCTGGCGCTTAAGCAGTGGTGCCGGCGGTAACTCCCGCTGCCCCCCCCCCCCCTCCGCTCCATTTGACAGGCATGGCCAGTAGCTGCCGCACTATGCTTTTTATGTGGCCCCCTAGGCACCAAGGACCGGCTCCGGCACCATTGTGGCCCTAGCACCGCCCCTTACTGTAGCCAAATGGGTTTTTTCCCCCCCCCCCCCCCCACACACACACCCTGGGCCCTGTCTTTTTTGGGCAGGACCCCTTATGTCAGGCAGTTGCCGTGTAGCTTCTCCCTTTCCATTCATAATGCATGATGTAGCTCTGCTGCCACCTACTGCGCCACATATTTAATATTGCCTGTACAGCGGATCACTGGTGCCCCGGTTTATTAATTAGTGCCCTCCTAAACCATGGGGCACTATGGGTCCCAGTTTTTGCCTGTTTGTATCTCCCGCCCTCCTCTCCCAACCTCTGGAGCAGGGGTTGCTTGGTGTTTTTCCTCCTTCGCAGGTGTCAGACGTCAAGGCCAGAGTGGGTCCCGCAAGCACCGGGCCCGTCGCCGCTTCTGGTGGAAGTAGGCGCCCCAGTTCCTTCAGGCGGCGCTCACCGTCGTCTTCTGATGGTATGTCGGGTGCGTCTGAGGAGTCTGGTCTGATTTTGCATTCAGAACCGTAAGAGGCAGGTGCCTACCATCCATTCAGCCTGGTCACTGTAGTGGCCCTTTGGGTTGCAATTCCTGTACTTGCTACTTCGGTGGCGCTGTCCCTGATTACACTACGCCTGGTGAGTACTGGTGCACTCTTGGATGCGTGCACCATATAAAAAAAACAAAAAAAAACCTTCTTCGAGTCATTCTTTTATATCAGCGTTACTTAATTTCATGTGAACGTTTTTGGGTTTATAACTCTTGTATTTCTTTTAGCTTCCTACTTTATAGCAATACAGTATATAGCAATACATTAAAAAAAATAAAAATAAAAAATAAAATAAATAAGAAATTATTTAAATAAAATATAGTAAAATTAGTTCATCGCCTACGGGATGGGGTTTGTGAGTTTAGGAACTTTAGTTCTATATCCGCCTTATATAGTGTCGCGTATGTTTGTACTCTAGGCAGCTCTTATGGCTGTGTGGGTAAAGGCTTAGGGTATCTAGAGCTATAGCTCAGTGTTAAGACACTTGCTTTGCATGCAATGTTCTTGGGTTCAAAACCCCATATAGGCTATTAAAAAAAAAAAAAAGGTTATATTTGGCAAGCTGGTAGCTCTAACATTTAGGCTTAGTTCAAACCGCTTTCAGCCTTAAAAAAAAAAAAAAAAGTTTACTTGTTTCCACGTAAGTTCTCCAGCGGTTTTACTTTTTATATACGGTGAGTTATTCTATACTGTGCTGTGTAAGGCTTTTACTGTTGGCTGGGGTTCAATTTCGGTTATTTGTTTACCCACGATACAAAAGGTTTTTATTTTAGCTGTATTATGGCTAGGTACTTCTTTAGCCATTGGTATAGTGATCCTCCTTGAGTATAGCCCCCACTGGTTCATTCCGGTGGATGGGTTTATATAAAAAAAAATAAAAAAAATATATATATATATATAATAATAATAATTTGAATAAATATAAAAAAATAATAATAATAATAAAAATAAATTAAAACAGGATAGAGTATGATATAGATATACAAGGTATGACATAATATGCTGTGGTATTTCGCATATTTCATAATAATATAATGAACATAGTATATTTGGTTTCTTTCCTGTGTAAAGTAGTACTTCCTGTTGGGCTCCTACCTTTGGCACTATGCCGTGTGTACTTAAAAAAAAAAAAAAAAATTAATACTAGTAATAATCATTTAATCTGTTCTAGTTGTGCTTTCAATACTGTCACATATGGCATGGTTTTATTCATATATACTGGGGCAAAAAAAAAAAAAAAGATATGAAAAGATATCTCTCTTGTGTAGTGGTTGCCATACTTGCTGCTGGTATTCCAGGGCGGTGTTTGAATCCTGGTAGAAACATTCAGTAATAGAGATAACTTTGTATATTTACTATTTTCTAAGCTCTGTGCTATGATGCAGTCGCTGTGAGTTCGGAATCCCTCACAAATTTTTGCTTATTTGTATTTCAATTGTTTCAGTAGGGGCGAATCCAAGGGGGATTCCCGCGATGTGTACGGTACAGGAGACCTTATTCTAGTGCAGCTGCGTTGTTCGGCTCGGCGGTATTTGGCGCAGCGGTTCAGTGTTTGTATGTGGCTCCGCTGCCTCTATTTGGGTGTATATTGCAGGAGCCGGGTCTCAGGTATAATTGGAAGTTAAGACGGAAGCAGATATCCGGGTCCGTTTGTTCGTCGCTCAGGGTAGAGCCTTAAAAAGGTGTAATACACTTGCTTTGCATGTTGTGTTCATGGGTTCAAAACCCCTTTCAGGCTTTCAAACACAATTCATGAAATTTCACTTTTATCTGCAGTGTCGGTTTTGGAGCGGATCAGACACACTATTGGTCATCCTATGGCCTTCACAGGCCGACATGCTGACCCTCCAAAATATAATTTTCATGCATCGTTCCAATTTACGGCTGGCGATGCGGTTGTAATAAGTAGTATTTACTTTGGTAAGTCATGTTTCGCCTCCTTCAGCCTTTGTTGCCTTATTGATATTTCATCCATGATGTTTGTCTTCTTCATTCTAGGCCGCGCAGCGTTCGGTTTTATCCCTGGTTTTTATGGGGTAATAGTTTTATTGGGCTTAGGGCCCGCCTATACATTACGATCCAGTGAATCTAGGTGGTGTGTACCTTCTCTCCCGCCCGGTTTCGATTCGGCGGTTAGTTGGTTATTCGGTTATTACTTTACTATGGTGGGGTTTCAATTCCTTTTCCTCAGCGTGGTTTTTCCTCTGTGGTTTTACATTTCAAAAAGTAAATAAAGTGAAAATATATAACTAATTAATACATAATTAAACGATAAGAATAAAAAATAAAAAATAAAAATGTCATTTGTATGGAATAGAGGTATTCTGTGGCTAGTTATATGATCGATCCTCTATGTGGTTGGCTGCTCAGGCTAATTGTTTTTTCTTTCAGGTCGTGGTGTTCGGCGGTTTGCTGGTTGGCCTTTTGGATATCTTCCGTGGGTTCGGAGAGAGGACCTCGGCCCGGTGGGCGTTTTTGGTTTTGAGAGGTGGAAGTTTCTGGAATGGGATCCGGGATTCCAGGTGGTTGGTATAGAGTTGTGCCAAGGGCGCGGTGATGCTGGAGACCCAGCTGAGATAATTCCCTGGCCTATTCCGTAGCTTTGGACATCTTGGTTCTTACGTACGTTTATCTCGGTTATTTTTAGGAGGTTGGTGATAATCTCCCAGGTGGGTATATTTGGGAATGCGTTAGGGATACAATACAAAGGTATAGATCATGGGGTGGTTTGTCACCGTTTCGGATGTTGCAGCTATATAGTGTAGTGCTTACAGCTGTATCAACGACCTCTCTAACCTTCTTTTTCCGTACGCAGGGGATCTCCTCTTTTAGTGGCTCAGTCCTGTGGGTAGATTTATGGGAGTTGTCCAGCTCCGGTATGTCTGCTTGTTTACGGGACACCAGAACAGTACACTGTCCTTCATGGTGGTTTCACTAGTATTTTATATGGGGGTTGGGCTAGGTTCTATAAAAAAAAAAAAAACTCACGGGTTTCTACCCCCCCCGTTTTCATCAACCGGTTTTCTTATTGGCATTGGTTTTTGATGGTACATGTTGGCGTTTTGTATGTTAGTCGGTAATTCCTTTTCGCCTGTAAGAAGGTTTTAAACAGACCCTGTTCCGCTGGGTGGTGGTCGGAGCCCCGTTTAGAGAACGGTTCTCCTCCGTGGCGGCATTTGAGTACAGCGGAGATATGGTTGGAGCAGATGGCGTGCTTGCCCGCTGGGAGTCCAGCTGTGGGCATACTGCTCTGATGATTACGGTTTAACTTGCCTGCTGGGAGTCCAGCGGTGGGCATATCGCTCTGATGATTACGGTTTAACTTGCCCGCTGGGAGTCCAGCGTTTGGCATACTGCTCTGATATTATGGTTTATTAAGGTTTGCCGCTTTAATAAAGAAGCTGTGGCCGATCACCATCCAGCAATAAAATGATACAGTTGTCTGTGTTGTTTGTTATGGGTCAAGGTTGGGTAGAGGGGCCAGAGGTGATTAAAGGTGTTTTCCCCCTTCCCATGTTTCCCTGAATACCGGCAGTCTGGAGAAAATAGGCAACAGACGTTACATTTTACATTGCACTTCATGGAGGCAAGACGAAGTGCAATGTAGCAGAAACGGCTGTTGCCTTTTCTTCTCCATATCCTATGTGCCAGCTCATAAATAAAGGATAATTGTATCAGATGGTACGTGCCACAGATTCTTCTTTGCTTTACTGAATTTTGGATCATCTACAGTAAGAGCACCACCGTGGACTGTTACACAGCTCTGTCCGTCTGTTACATGGAAGTAAGCGGCTCAAAGACAGTTTAGCAGCAGTAGTGCCGGTCCTTCTACTTTATAAAATATGCTCATTTTTTAAGTTTGAGATTCTTGGCACGTAGATTATGTACAAAATAATTGTCACGCCCTGCCCTGTGAGAGGCCTGAGAAGATCTGACAGACTTGCTACACATGAGTCTATCTGACAGATTGTTCCGTTTCACTTTGTTGTGGTTTTGGGCAGGATCCCACCTCCCCACAGGTTCTGCTCATTAGCTATTTAGTTCTGCTATTTATACCCGCCTCTCACTATAGCCCTTGCAGTTTATATTTGCATCTGGAGTTCTCACCTGGTGTTTAGTGGATCTCCTTCTCCCCGATCGTCTTAACCACCTCAGCGCCCCTAGCTTAAACACCCTTAATGACCAGGCCACTTTTTACACTTCTGCACTACACTACTTTCACCGTTTATTGCTCGGTCATGCAACTTACCACCCAAATGAAGTTTACCTCCTTTTCTTCTCACTAATAGAGCTTTCATTTGGTGGTATTTCATTGCTGCTGACATTTTTACTTTTTTTTGTTATTAATCGAAATGTAACGAAATTTTTGCAAAAAAATGACATTTTTCACTTTCAGTTGTAAAATAAAAAAAAAACAACGACATCTATATATAAATTTTTCTCTAAATATATTGTTCTACATGTCTTTGATAAAAAAAAAAATGTTTGGGTAAAAAAAAATGGTTTGGGTAAAAGTTATAGAGTTTACGAACTATGGTACAAAAATGCGAATTTCTGCTTTTTGAAGCAGCTCTGACTTTCTGAGCACCTGTCATGTTTCCTGAGGTTCTACAATGGCCAGACAGTAGAAAAACCCCACAAATAACCCCATTTCGGAAAGTAGACACCCTAAGGTATTCGCTGATGGGCATAGTGAGTTCATAGAACTTTTCATTTTTTGTCACAAGTTAGCGGAAAATGCTGATTTTTTATTAATTTTTTCCTTACAAAGTCTCATATTCCACTAACTTGTGAAAAAAAGAAAAACTTCCATGAACTCACTATGCCCATCACGAAATACCTTGGGGTGTCTTCTTTCCAAAATGGGGTATTTATACTGCCCTGGCATTTTAGGGGCCCTAAAGCGTGAGAAGAAGTCTGGGATCCAAATGTCTAAAAATGCCCTCATAAAAGGAATGTGGGCCCCTTTGCGCATCTAGGCTGCAAAAAAGTGTCACACATCTGGTATTGCCGTACTCAGGAGAAGTTGGGCAATGTGTTTTGGGGTGTCATTTTACATATACCCATGCTGGGTGAGATAAATATCTTGGTCAAATGCCAACTTTGTATAAAAAATGGGAAAAGTTGTCTTTTGCCGAGATATTTCTCTCACCCAGCATGAGTATATGTAAAAAGACACCCCAAAACACATTGCCCAACTTCTCCTGAATATGGCGATACCACATGTGTGACACTTTTTTGCAGCCTTGGTGGGCAAAGGGGCCCACATTCCAAAGAGCACCGTTAGGATTTCACAGGTCATTTACCTACTTACCACACATTAGGGCCCCTACAATGCCAGGGCAGTATAACTACCCCACAAGTGACCCCATTTTGGAAAGAAGACACCCCAAGGTATTCCGTGAGGGGCATGGCGAGTTCCTAGAATTTTTTATTTTTTGTCACAAGTTAGTGGAATATGAGACTTTGTAAGGTGCTCAGAAAGTCAGAGCTGCATCAAAAAGCGGAAATTCACATTTTTGTACCATAGTTTGTAAACGCTATAACTTTTACCCAAACCATTTTTTTTTTTTGCCCAAACATTTTTTTTTTAATCAAAGACATGTAGAACAATACATTTAGAGAAAAATTTATATATGGATGTCGTTTTTTTTGCAAAATTTTACAACTGAAAGTGAAAAATTTCATTTTTTTGCAAGAAAATCTTTAAATTTCGATTAATAACAAAAAAAGGAAAAATGTCAGCAGCAATGAAATACCACCAAATGAAAGCTCTATTAGTGAGAAGAAAAGGAGGTCAAATTCATTTGGGTGGTAAGTTGCATGACCGAGCAATAAACGGTGAAAGTAGTGTAGGTCAGAAGTGTAAAAAGTGGCCTGGTCATTAAGGGTGTTTAAGGTAGGCGGTCTGAAGTGGTTAAAGAAATGTGCCCAGAGATGGACTCCATTGTATGTGAGCCGCTGTGATCTTATTCCTCTGTCCTTGCTTCATATGCGGCTATACTTATCACTTTCACTGAATAATTTACAAGAAGGAAACCTGGGTACGGACTCATTTTATTCTTTGAGCCTCCAAGAATTGTTATTTGTTCTGTATTTTCTATTGACTACTGTTTTATTATGGACAATTGCACTTCTACTTTCATTATGGACTATCCTGGTATAATTAATACGCTGCACCAGGTCAGCGCCCCTGTTCCCTTATACTATCCTGAGAGAAGAGAACGACGCCCCTTTTCACTGAACTTGTTCCTAAGCCAGCAGAACTGCCTGATATATATGTATTTTCAAATGTAGATGTATGTTCCTGCTTTGCATTATTTTTGTCTTTCAGGTGCAGTCTCCAGCTGGGCGCAGGGCCCCTTTATGTTGCGCCGAGGACGGGCAACGTTGTAGTATGTAGTATGTAGTGTCCCACTAGGTAGGGGTGGGCACTACACAAGGGTCAATTGGGTCACGTGTTACTCCTACTCCTAAGGGACAGTAATATTATATTTGACCATGTATGTTAATGTATTTTCTATGTGCTTTTTCATGTATATTTCCCCTGTGACATGCATAGCAGGCCTATTAGGGTGTAGTTAGGCATCCTAGACACTAGAGGGAGATAGAGAGCCCCTAGTATAAATGTTCAGGCCCAGACAGGGAGGAGTCAGAAGTCTGTAGTCAGGAGTCTGTGGATACAGAAGTGAGAGGGCATCTTAGCCAGAGATATGCTGAGGGCCTCCTCCTGACATGCAGCTGGATAGCTAGTGAAGAATAGTGATGAGCGGCAGGGGTCATATTCGAATTCGCGATATGGTCATATTCGAATTCGCGATATTTCGCGAATATTTTGTAGAATATTCGTCGAATATTCGCAAATTTGAAAATTCGCAATTTTTTTTTACGCGAAAAATCGGAAAGGTAATGATTGTGTAATATGCAAATTTTCGTAATTCTTAAAACTTACAACTATTAGACAAAAGAATATAGCACTATATTAGCTAAATTGCTCTATTTTCGAATATTCTCTATATTGCTATAACTTAGTTTTTTTGAATATTCGTAATATTCTAAAACAAGAATATATAGCAATATAGCGAATATTCGAAAAAAATGAATATAGAGCAAAATTCGCAAACACTACTACTCCTAAAGTCAAGTATATTGCAGCCTTCTTATTGGCCCACAAGCTAAAAGCAGTGAGGGATCATGTGTACTGATAAAAAAAAAAAAAAAAAAATTATAATAATTAATTTGAAATTACGAATATATATAACTATATTCGAAATATTCGTGAATTTTTGAAGTACCTATATTAGCGATAAAAATTCGAAATTCGAATATTCGTGATCAACACTAGTGAAGAACTCTAGCCTGCCTGTTGATAAAGTGAGCCTCAGTTAGCTCAGAAGATTACCCCAAGAGAAGAGATGTGCCTCCTGGGAGAAACCTGCAGTACCCTCAAGCAAAGCAGTGCTAGTACAACCAGCTCAGATAAGTAAGCTGATGGGCAGAGGTACTATAAAATAGAAGCAAGAGTCAATACGGGAGGAAGATTTATTACCAAGGATTAAAGCCAGCATTTAGGCATCCGGGCCTTGGGATCCAGCCAGCTAGAATAGCTGAGGGGATAGAGCAGCCTTGTCTGCGAAGCATTAACTGTTTACCCTCCAAGTATCTTGCATGATTATTACCTGCCATATTGAAAGTAAACCTGCTGTGGGCATCTGTGATATAAGGGACTGCATAATCAACTGTCTGTACAAAGTTGGACTGTTTTCCAAGTAAAGCAACGTTTGGTTTACCATACCATCTGTGTACTCAATTACTGCTCCTATAAATCTGTGTGCCACCGTTACAGGCACTTGCGTCACGATCCTTAAAGGGACCTTGCCCCAGGCACTCAAAATACCTGTAACATCCAGGGCACCTCATCCACCATCAGGCCTGGTCCCTACATACAGAGTGTGCCCCAGAGGAACTTGTGTCTACCTCTCCTTCACTGCCGCATGCCTGCCCAGGGTTCTCCAATACAGTGAGCAACCCTCGATTGCCCATAACCGTGGCCTCACAATCGCAATACCCTGCAGGTCTGGCGTGCTGCACAATTTGCTGAATTATGTAAGCATGAAAGCTTGTTACACAAGTGAACTGTACAGGGTACTTAACATTCAGACTGATTGATAGTAATGAAGGCCGTAGTCTTGGTAATGAAATGACCCGTCTTGGATGGATACACCGCTGGTTATTGAGAGACCTAGAGAAAAAAACAGTAAAACAAACAAATAATGAATAAAAGAATAAAGTGAACATATATATAACGTAGGGGTCCTGAGGGACCTGGAGAGAAGGGGGAAATGGCATTTGCCAATTAGGGACCCGGCTCTCTATTGTAAGTAATATAAAAGCCATAAGGCTGAAGCTATATGGTGTAGGTGTTAAATGAGTATGGGCGCATTGGACCATAAACTCCCTTAATAGGTTATCTAGTCTGAAGATATAAGGAGAAAATAGGGAAGCAGATAAGCGGGTAAGGGGGGTATGGGAGGCGGTGGGGAGAGGGAAGGATTTAGGAAGAGGAGTAAGGGAAAGAACAGAAGCAACTCTAGGAAGGGAAAATGAGCAAAAATACATCCTCAGATCACTTAAACCAGGGGAGATATATATAAAGCAGAAAGTGTCCCTGATGATGGAGGTATCTTAGGGTAACCTAGGCAAATAATCAAACCTTGAATGGCCTGGATTTCGGATTAGCACATTGAAGGAATACACAATCCAGGTAGTAGAATATTAAGCCAGAGGCCGCTGAGTACATAATATAGCCGGAAGGCGCTGAGAACACAATATGGCAATAGATTGCCGGATACACAATGAATTAGTATATCAGGAGATAAACACTAAGGCATTGTGTCGCCGGGTACATTGCATAGTAGTGGTCAGGGAATGCTGAGTACATAATATAGCCGGAGGGCGCTGAGAACACAATATGGCAATAGATTGCCGGATACACAATGAGTTAGAATATCAGGAGATAAACACGAAGGCATTGTGTCGCTGGGTACATTGCATAGTGGTAGTCAGGGAATGTTGAGTACACATCAAAATTAGAGAAAGAAGAGAAAGAACCAGGATGGATATCCTAAGAAGGATATAAAGGAAGGGAAAGAAAAATATCAGAAAAGGAAAACTTAGAGCCTTATACTCATCATAAGAGGTAAACATTGAGGAGATACAGCAATTTTTTTGCTTCAGAAGACGTCTGTAGCTATGCGTCTAGGGGTGAGAGGATGGTTCTTCTTTTTCTCCTTCTGTCTTTGGGCCTTGGGGGTGCACTTTGTTTCAAAAGGCACGATCCTGGGAAGTTCCGGTAGTGATGCTAAGTCCTGGACAGCGTCCCAGTCCTCAATTTCCAGGGGAGGAATGTCCAAGAGATCATATGCTGGGCCCAAGTCCAGGTGTGACTTAATGGTAATCCTCTTGCCTTGGTAGGAGAAGGATAATCCAAATGGGAATTGCCATCTGTAGAGGATTTTATGGCTCCTGAGCCAATCTGTGAGAGGCTTGAGAATTCTTCTTTTTTGAAGGGTCATTGGGGCTAGATCTTGATAGACACTAATTGGCACTCCGTTATACTTCACTCCTCCTGGCTGACGGGCCTTGAGTATTACCGCTTCCTTGTCTTGAAAGTGGAGGAAACGGCAGATGATGTCTCTGGGAGGATCATTGCCCTTCGGTTTCGGTCGCAGAGCTCGGTGAGCTCTTTCAATGACTACTGAAGCGGAGCGTTCTGGGCCCAGTAGTTTGCCACAAATCTCTGGGGAGTCTTGGGGAGAGTCTGTCTCCGGGACACCTCTAAAACGTAGGTTATTTCGTCTCCCTCGATTTCTCTGGTCTTCCAGGGCGTTAAATGCAGCGTTTAGGTGGGATTGACATTTCTGCAGGCTAATGGCTGCGGCCGACTGGAAATCCAGAATCGCGGCCTGGTTGTTTTCTAGGGATTCTACCCTGCCACCGACATGCCTGACATCTTGTCTGAGGAAGGATAATTCGCTCACTAGGGGTTCCATCGCTCTTTGCAATGCAGAATCAAGATATTTTCTTGAGATCGGGAGATGCTTACGGTGTTTGTGATCTTCCGCGTCGCTGCCGTCAGCTTGCAGATCCAGCTCACTCTCCCCTGCTTCCTTGTAAGTCTCCGGCGCCATCTTTGCTTCCCGCGCTGCACAGATTGCAGTGGCTTTTTTAATAAACTTGTCCATTTCTCCACAATTGGTCGAAGGCTTTTGGGAGAGGGACGAGTCCCCTGGTTTCTGCTGGCCGATTTTGCCCATTTATATGCCAGGCAGCTAACGTATGCTGATAAATAGCGGGGTCTGAGCAGCAGAGCTCAAGCACACACGTCCATTCCAGTCAGGCGCTAGCTCCGCCCCCCCTTTTTTCCTATATTCACCCCATAAGACGCACTAACTTTGTCCCCCCATTTTGTGGGGAAAAAAAATGCATCTTATAGGGCGAAAAATACGGTAATTCAGACGTTTTCTAACTTTTTACCAAACTATTGTGTTGTATGTAGGTGCACCAAAAAAGACGCAAATGAAAGACAAGTGTTGTCAATACACCTGCTTTTATTTTTACTCCAAAAAAGGCGAGCTTAATAAATTTGCAGTAGCAAACGCCAGCTTCTGCTCGGACCTCCGGGTCACGGATAGTGCAGGACTGCACTCACACAGCGACACATGTAAACGATTTCCAGCCACCGTTGTTGGTAAAATCCATTCAGTTTTATTTCTTCTCCATTAAAAAGCAGTTACAAAATGGTAAGTACAAACCAGGCCTTACATCTCTCGTTTTTCGAGTTTCGTGTGCGTGTCTTTAGCACCGTCAATCATCGAGTCACTAGATGACTACATCACTCGGGTTATATAGTGGAAAAGGTTGGAGGGAACACACCCAATAGGTTTTTTTGACATTGAAGGATACAGACCACTCCTAAATTAACTCCTTAACCACCATACGAAATCAGATGGGGGTGAACAGGACCCCAAAGCAACAAAGCAAAATGAACACAAAATATACAAAACATAAAATTTAAAATCATTGTACACTGTCACAACAATATACATGACAATCCCCAAACAGAAATTATTTAATAATATAAAATGAAATCCTGTTTTCTGTTTAATCCATGGGGGATACATGATTTAAGCTTGAATATCCAAAAAGCCTCACGATTAAAAAGTTTCCTCTGGAGATCTCCGCCCCTCTCAGGTAATCTGACTTTTTCAATGCCCTGTACCATAATGTGACTCACATCCCCTCCATGATGATGTAAGACATGATGGGAAACTGCTGAAATATGGCCTAATGTGTTTTTGTTTCTGTTTTCTTCTTTAATTGCATCTGACAAATGCCATCTAATCCTAATTTTTAAAGGGCTGGCTGTGCACCCTGCATATTGGAGTCGGCAAGTTTTGCAAGTAATCAGATAAACTACACCATGTGTGTTACAATTGATGTATTGTTTGTTCATGTATGTTTGATTGTCTGTAGAAGAGGTGAAGTCTTTTGATACGTGAATAGCTGAGCAGCAGGTGCAGAGATTGTGGCCACATTTATATGTACCTTTATGTTGTAACTAGAGTTGAGCGGACACCTGGATGTTCGGGTTCGACGGGTTTGGCCGAACTTGAGAAAAAAGTTCGAGTTCGGGACCAGAACTTGACCCGAACTTGACCCCGAACCCAAACCCCATTGAAGTCAATGGGGACCCGAACTTTTGAGCACTAAAATGGCTGTAAAAATGTCATGGAAAGGGCTAGAGGGCTGCAAATGACATCAAAATGTGGCTAAGAGCATGGCAAGTGCTCTGCAAACAAATGTGGATAGGGAAATGACTTTAAACAACATAAAATAGGTAAAAATAAAAAATACTAATCTTGATCTAGGAGGACGAGGTCCATATGGAGTAGGAGGTTCAGGAAGCGGTGGATGTGGCGGTGTAGGTGGAAGCGGTGGAGGAGGAGGAGGTAGCCTACACTGGTTTTTGGTTTTAAATTTTATTTTTTAAATTAGGGTACACCCCAAAACATTGGGAAATATAACCTGTGATAACCCCCTCCAGTCATGCTAAACACACGTTATTATTATTATTATTTATTATTAAAGCGCCATTCATTCCATAGCGCTGTACATATGATAAGGGGTGCACATACATAATACAGACAAGTGCACTAAGCATGAACAAGAAGAGTTACAAACTGGTACAGAAGGAGAGAGGGCCCTGCCCGTGAGGGCTTACAATCTACATGGTATGGGAGAAGGACACAGTAGGTGCGGGTTAAGTTGGTCATGGCGGTATAGAGGCAGCAGGGTCACGGGTTGTAGGCTTGTCTGAAGAGGTGGGTTTTCAGGTTTCTTTTGAAGGATTCCACTGTAGGTGAGAGTCTGATATGTTGGGGTAGCGAGTTCCAGAGTATGGGGGATGCACGGGAGAAATCTTGGAGTCGATTGTGGGAAGAGGCAATAAGAGGAGAGGAGAGAAGGAGGTCTTGTGGGGATCGGAGAGTGCGTGTGGGGGTGTATCGGGAAAGTAGCTCAGAGATGTAGGGAGGGGACAGGTTATGGACGGCCTTGTATGTATTTGTTAGTACTTTGAAGTGAATTTGTTGGGCAATGGGGAGCCAGTGAAGGGATTGGCAGAGGGGAGAGGCAGAGGAGTAATAGGGTGAGAGGTGGATTAGTCGGGCAGCAGAGTTGAGGATAGATTGGAGGGGTGCGAGAGTGCTAGATGGAAGGCCACAGAGGAGAATGTTGCAGTAGTCTAGGCGGGAGATAATGAGGGCATGTACAAGCATTTTCGCAGATTCAAAGTTAAGGAAAGCACGGATGCGGGAGATGTTTTTGAGTTGGAGGCGGCAGGTGGTGGAAAGGGCTTGGATGTGCGGTCGGAAGGAAAGGGCAGAATCCAAGGTCACTCCAAGGCAGCGGGCTTTGTTGACTGGGGAGAGTGTGCAGCCATTGATCATGATAGATAGGTCTGTTGGGGGGGGGGGGGGTGAACAAGATGGGGAAAGATTATGAATTCTGTCTTATCCATGTTAAGTTTAAGAAAGCGAGAGGCGAAGAAGGATGATATAGAAGATAGACATTGTGGGATTCTTGATAGTAAGGTGGGTATCTCTGGACCAGAGAGGTAGATTTGTGTGTCGTCAGCTTAGGAGTGATACTGAAAGCCATGGGACTCTATGAGCTGTCCCAGGCCAAAAGTGTAGATAGAGAAGAGCAGGGGTCCTAGGACAGAGCCTTGCGGGACACCAACAGAGAGGGAATGAGACGAGGAGGTGGTGCGGGAGTGGGAGACGCTAAACATCCGGTCTGTGAGGTATGATGTGATCCAGGAGAGGGCCAGGTCAGTGATGCCATGAGATGAGAGAGTTTGCAACAGAAGGGAGTGGTCAACAGTGTCGAAGGCAGAGGACAGGTCAAGGAGAAGGAGGACAGAGTATTGTTTCTTGGTTTTGGCTGTCAGTAGGTCATTGGTGACTTTGGTAAGGGCAGTCTCAGTCGAGTGGTGGGGTCAGAAGCCAGATTGTAGGCGTTCAGACAATACACCGGCTGCAGGGCAGGCCAGCACCTCCAAGGCGTAAAGGGCAAGCTCAGGCCATGTGCCCAATTTGGAGACCCAGAAGTTGCAGGGGCTGACCCCTGTCAGTCAGTTTGTGTAGGCGTGTGCACACTTACTGCCCCACCATGTCGCACGTCCCAATTAGATATATGCTCTATCAACTTTCGATGTTCTTTTATGCGCCTACCATGGTGATCACGGGTGGCGCGGAATCAGGGTTCCAGGCTGGAGAGGGAGCGTGAGAAAGAGAGACCACATCCAAGGGAGGATTCATTTTTTCAAATTTAAAATTATAAAGTTGAAATATGGGAGAAATTATTAAAGCATAAAAGTGTGACAACTTTTCAAAGTTTAAGCATTGAATGAAAGGATGTGGTGCGCATTAATTACTGAATAATTTATTAAATTTTATTCCCTGTCACCTATGCATAGCAGGTGTTTATTCACATCTAAAATTGTATAATGTCAACCCAAGAATGTAACAGAAAAATTATTGAAATTTATTAAGCTGTAAACTAGGTACAGGAGGGGTATATTACACTCAAAAATTGGTGAATTTCACCAGAATATATAACTGACAATTTTTTTTTTTTAAACGGTCTACTAGGTATAGCAGTGGTACTATACACCCAAAAATTTGGGAATTTCACCCGAAAATGTAAATGACAATTTATTTATTTTTTAACCTGCCTACTAGGTATAGCAGTGTTACCATACACCCAAAAATTGGTGTATTTCACCCGAAAATGTAAATGACAATTTTTTTTTTTTAACTGGCTTTCTAGGTATAGCAGTACTATACACCCATAAATTGGTTAATTTCACCCGAAAATGTAAATGACAATTTTTTTTGTTTAACCTGTCTACTAGGTATAGCAGTGGTACTATACACCCAAAAATTTAATTTCACCAGAAAATGTAAATGACAATTTTTTTTTTTAAACCGGCCTACTAGGTATAGCAGTGTTACCATACACACAAAAATTTGTGAATTTCACCCGAAAATGTAAATGACAATATTTTTTTTTCAACCGGCGTACTAGGTATAGCAGTGTTACCATACACCCAAAAATTGGTGTATTTCACCCGAAAATGTAAAATGACCTTTTTTTTTTTTTTTTTTAACTGGCCTTCTAGGTATAGCAGTACTATACACCCATAAATTGGTTAATTTCACCCGAAAATGTAAATGACAATTTTTTTTTATTTAACCGGCCTACTAGGTATAGCAGTGGTACTATACACCCAAAAATTTGTGAATTTCACCCGAAAATGTAAATGACAATATTTTTTTTTTAACTGGCGTACTAGGTATAGCAGTGGTACTATACATCCGAAAATTGGTGAATTTCACCAGAAAATGTAAATGACAATTTTTATTTTTTTTAACCTGCCTACTAGGTATAGCAGTGTTACCATACACCAAAAAATTGGCGTATTTCACCCGAAAATGTAAATGACAATTTTTTGTTTAACCACCTCCGGACCGCCTAACGCAGGATCGCGTTCCGGAGGTGGCAGCCCTGCGCAGAGTCACGCATATATGCGTCATCTCGCGATGGGCGAGATTTCCTGTGAACGCGCGCACACAGGCGCGCGCGCTCACAGGAACGGAAGGTAAGAGAGTTGATCTCCAGCCTGCCAGCGGCGATCGTTCGCTGGCAGGCTGGAGATGTGTTTTTTTTAACCCCTAACAGGTATATTAGACGCTGTTTTGATAACAGCGTCTAATATACCTGCTACCTGGTCCTCTGGTGGTCCCATTTGTTTGGATCGACCACCAGAGGACACAGGTAGCTCAGTAAAGTCCCACCAAGCACCACTACACTACACTACACCCCCCCCCCCGTCACTTATTAACCCCTTATTAGCCCCTGATCACCCCATATAGACTCCCTGATCACCCCCCTGTCATTGATCACCCCCCTGTCATTGATTACCCCCCTGTAAAGCTCCATTCAGATGTCCGCATGATTTTTACGGATCCACTGATAGATGGATCAGATCCGCAAAACGCATCCGGACGTCTGAATGAAGCCTTACAGGGGCGTGATCAATGACTGTGGTTATCACCCCATATAGACTCCCTGATCACCCCCCCTGTCATTGATTACACCCCTGTCATTGATCAACCCCCTGTAAAGCTCCATTCAGACGTCCGCATGATTTTTACGGATGCACTGATAGATGGATCCGATCCTCAAAACGCATCCGGACGTCTGAATGAAGCCTTACAGGGGCATGATCAATGACTGTGGTGATCACCCCATATAGACTCCCTGATCACCCCCCTGTAAAGCTCCATTCAGATGTCCGCATGATTTTTACGGATGCACTGATAGATGGATCCGATCCGCAAAACGCATCCGGACGTCTGAATGAAGCCTTACAGGGGCATGATCAATGACTGTGGTGATCACCCCATATAGACTCCCTGATCACCCCCCTGTAAAGCTCCATTCAGATGTCCGCATGATTTTTACGGATGCACTGATAGATGGATCCGATCCTCAAAACGCATCCGGACGTCTGAATGAAGCCTTACAGGGGCATGATCAATGACTGTGGTGATCACCCCATATAGACTCCCTGATCACCCCCCTGTAAAGCTCCATTCAGATGTCCGCATGATTTTTACGGATGCACTGATAGATGGATCCGATCCGCAAAACGCATCCGGACGTCTGAATGAAGCCTTACAGGGGCATGATCAATGACTGTGGTGATCACCCCATATAGACTCCCTGATCACCCCCCTGTCATTGATCACCCCCCTGTAAAGCTCCATTCAGATGTCCGCATGATTTTTACGGATGCACTGATAGATGGATCCGATCCGCAAAACGCATCCGGACGTCTGAATGAAGCCTTACAGGGGCATGATCAATGACTGTGGTGATCACCCCATATAGACTCCCTGATCACCCCCCTGTCATTGATTACCCCCCTGTAAAGCTCCATTCAGATGTCCGCATGATTTTTACGGATGCACTGATAGATGGATCGGATCCGCAAAACGCATCCGGACGTCTGAATGAAGCCTTACAGGGGCGTGATCAATGACTGTGGTTATCACCCCATATAGACTCCCTGATCACCCCCCTGTCATTGATCACCCCCCTGTCATTGATCAACCCCCCTGTCATTGATCACCCCCCTGTCATTGATCACCCCCCTGTCATTGATCACCCCCCTGTCATTGATCACCCCCCTGTAAGGCTCCATTCAGATATTTTTTTGGCCCAAGTTAGCAGAATTTTTTTTTTTTTTTCTTACAAAGTCTCATATTCCACTAACTTGTGTCAAAAAATAAAATCTCACATGAACTCACCATACCCCTCACGGAATCCAAATGCGTAAAATTTTTTAGACATTTATATTCCAGACTTCTTCTCACGCTTTAGGGCCCCTAGAATGCCAGGGCAGTATAAATACCCCACATGTGACCCCATTTCGGAAAGAAGACACCCCCAGGTATTCCGTGAGGGGCATATTGAGTCCATGAAAGATTGAATTTTTTGTCCCAAGTTAGCGGAACGGGAGACTTTGTGAGAAAAAAATTAAAAATATCAATTTCCGCTAACTTGTGCCAAAAAAAAAAAAATTCTATGAACTCGCCATGCCCCTCATTGAATACCTTGGGGTGTCTTCTTTCCAAAATGGGGTCACATGTGGGGTATTTATACTGCTCTGGCATTCTAGGGGCCCCAAAGCGTGAGAAGAAGTCTGGTATCCAAATGTCTAAAAATGCCCTCCTAAAAGGAATTTGGGCACCTTTGCGCATCTAGGCTGCAAAAAAGTGTCACACATCTGGTATCGCCGTACTCAGGAGAAGTTGGGGAATGTGTTTTGGGGTGTCATTTTACATATACCCATGCTGGGTGAGAGAAATATCTTGGTCAAATGCCAACTTTGTATAAAAAAATGGGAAAAGTTGTCTTTTGCCAAGATATTTCTCTCACCCAGCATGGGTATATGTAAAATGACACCCCAAAACACATTCCCCAACTTCTCCTGAATACGGCGATACCACATGTGTGACACTTTTTTGCAGCCTAGGTGGGCAAAGGGGCCCATATTCCAAAGAGCACCTTTAGGATTTCACAGGTCATTTACCTACTTACCACACATTAGGGCCCCTGGAAAATGCCAGGGCAGTATAACTACCCCACAAGTGACCCCATTTTGGAAAGAAGACACCCCAAGGTATTCCGTGAGGGGCATGGCGAGTTCCTAGAATTTTTTATTTTTTGTCACAAGTTAGTGGAAAATGCTTATTTTTTTTTTTATTTTTTTTTTCATACAAAGTCTCATATTCCACTAACTTGTGACAAAAAATAAAAAGTTCCATGAACTCACTATGCCCATCAGCGAATACCTTGGGGTCTCTTCTTTCCAAAATGGGGTCACTTGTGGGGTAGTTATACTGCCCTGGCATTCTAGGGGCCCAAATGTGTGGTAAGGAGTTTGAAATCAAATTCTGTAAAAAATGACCTGTGAAATCCGAAAGGTGCTCTTTTGAATATGGGCCCCTTTGCCCACCTAGGCTGCAAAAAAGTGTCACACATCTGGTATCTCCGTAATCGGGAGAAGTTGGGGAATGTGTTTTGGGGTGTCATTTTACATATACCCATGCTGGGTGAGAGAAATATCTTGGCAAAAGACAACTTTTCCCATTTTTTTATACAAAGTTGGCATTTGACCAAGATATTTATCTCACCCAGCATGGGTATATGTAAAAAGACACCCCAAAACACATTCCTCAACTTCTCCTGAATACAGAGATACCAGATGTGTGACACTTTTTTGCAGCCTAGGTGGGCAAAGGGGCCCACATTCCAAAGAGCACCTTTCGGATTTCACAGGTCATTTACCTACTTACCACACATTTGGACCCCTAGAATGCCAGGGCAGTATAACTACCCCACAAGTGACCCCATTTTGGAAAGAAGAGACCCCAAGGTATTCGCTGATGGGCATAGTGAGTTCATGGAAGTTTTTATTTTTTGTCACAAGTTTGTGGAATATGAGACTTTGTATGAAAAAAAAAATTTAAAAAAAAATCATCATTTTCCACTAACTTGTGACAAAAAATAAAAAATTCTAGGAACTCGCCATGCCCCTCACGGAATACCTTGGGGTGTCTTCTTTCCAAAATGGGGTCACTTGTGGGGTAGTTATACTGCCCTGGTATTCTAGGGGCCCAAATGTGTGGTAAGGAGTTTGAAATCAAATTCAGGAAAAAATGAGGAGTGAAATCCGAAAGGTGCTCTTTGGAATATGGGCCCCTTTGCCCACCTAGGCTGCAAAAAAGTGTCACACATCTGGTATCCCCGTACTCAGGAGAAGTTGAGGAATGTGTTTTGGGGTGTCTTTTTACATATACCCATGCTGGGTGAGATAAATATCTTGGTCAAATGACAACTTTGTATAAAAAAATGGGAAAAGTTGTCTTTTGCCAAGATATTTCTCTCACCCAGCATGGGTATATATAAAATGACACCCCAAAACACATTCCCCACCTTCTCCTGAGTACGGAGATACCAGATGTGTGACACTTTTTTGCAGCCTAGGTGGGCAAAGGGGCCCATATTCCAAAGAGCACCTTTCGGATTTCACAGGTCATTTTTTACAGAATTTGATTTCAAACTCCTTACCACACATTTGGGCCCCTAGAATGCCAGGGCAGTATAACTACCCCACAAGTGACCCCATTTTGGAAAGAAGAGACCCCAAGGTATTCGCTGATGGGCATAGTGAGTTCATAAAACTTTTTATTTTTTGTCACAAGTTAGTGGAATATGAGACTTTGTAAGAAAAAAAAAAAAAAAAAAAAAATCATAATTTTCCGCTAACTTGTGACAAAAAATAAAAAGTTCTATGAACTCACTATGCCCATCAGCGAATACCTTAGGGTGTGTACTTTCAGAATTGGGGTCATTTGTGGGGTGTTTGTACTGTCTGGGCATTGTAGAACCTCAGGAAACATGACAGGTGCTCAGAAAGTCAGAGCTGCTTCAAAAAGCGGAAATTCACATTTTTGTACCATAGTTTGTAAACGCTATAACTTTTACCCAAACCATTTTTTTTTTACCCAAACATTTTTTTTTTATCAAAGACATGTAGAACTATAAATTTAGAGCAAAATTTCTATATGGATGTCGTTTTTTTTGCAAAATTTTACTACTGAAAGTGAAAAATGTCATTTTTTTGCAAAAAAATCGTTAAATTTCGATTAATAACAAAAAAAGTAAAAATGTCAGCAGCAATGAAATACCACCAAATGAAAGCTCTATTAGTGAGAAGAAAAGGAGGTAAAATTCATTTGGGTGGTAAGTTGCATGACCGAGCAATAAACGGTGAAAGTAGTGTAGGTCAGAAGTGTAAAAAGTGGCCTGGTCTTTCAGGGTGTTTAAGCACTGGGGGCTGAGGTGGTTAACCTGTCTACTAGGTATAGCAGTGTTACCATACACCCAAAAATTTGTGAATTTCACCCGAAAATGTAAATGACAATTTTTTGTTTAACCTGTCTACTAGGTATAGCAGTGTTACCATACACCCAAAAATTTGTGAATTTCACCCGAAAATGTAAATGACAATTTTTTTTTTTTTTTAACTGGCCTTCTAGGTATAGCAGTACTATACACCCATAAATTGGTTAATTTCACCCGAAAATGTAAATGACAATTTTTTTTATTTAACCGGCCTACTAGGTATAGCAGTGGTACTATACACCCAAAAATTTGTGAATTTCACCCGAAAATGTAAATGACAATTTTTTTATTTTTTTTACCGGTCTACTAGGTATAGCAGTGGTACTATACACACCAAAATTGGTGAATTTCACCCGAAAATGTAAATGACAATTTTTTTTTATTTTTTAAACCTGTCTACTTGGTATAGCAGTGGTACTATACACCCAAAAATTGCTGAATTTCACCAGAAAATGTAACTGACAAAGTAGTGAAATGATATAAAATAAAATACGTACAAATAAAAAAATAAATTGGATTTATAAGGTGGAGTTCCATATGGAGTAGGAGTTTGAGGAGGCAGTGGACGTAGCGGTGTAGGTGGAAGCGGCGGTGGAGGAGGACGAGATAGCCAACACAGGTTTTTTGTTTTAATTGTTTTTTTTAAAATTAGGGTACACTCTAAAAGAAATATTTTCAAAATACAAGAATGAGCAATTGCGCTGCAGTATGACAATGGCTGGTTAGTGCCGGTATACATGTCTATTCTGCACACGGTATGGACAAGTCCTGAGGGATCCATGCCTGGTTCATTTTAATGAACGTGAGCTTGTCCACATTGGCTGTGGACAGGCGGCTGCGCTTGTCTGTGATGCCTCCTGCCGTGCTAAACACACTTTCAGATAATACACTGGCTGCAGGGCAGGCCAGCACCTCCAAGGTGTAAAGGGCAAGCTCAGGCCATGTGCCCAATTTGGAGACCCAGAAGTTGAAGGGGGCAGACCCGTCATTCAGAACGTGTAGGCGTGTGCACACATACAGCGCTGACAGGCGAGCAGCAGCAGGGTGAGAACGCCGAAAGCGCGCACAGACGGCCCGCACTTTATGCAGCAGCTCTGACATATCAGGGTAATTTTTAAGAAATCTCTGCACCACCAAATTCAGCACATGCGCCAGGCAAGGGATGTGCGTCGAACCGGCTAGTCCCAGAGCTGCTACGAGATTTCGCCCATTATCGCACACTACCAGGCTGGGCTTGAGGCTCACTGGCACAAACCACTCATCGGTCTGTTGTTCAAGGCCCGTCCACAGCTCCTGCGCGGTGTGGGGTTTGTCCCCCAAACTGATAAGTTTTAAAACTGCCTGCTGTCGTTTACCCCTGGCTGTGCTGAAGTTGGTGGTGAAGGTGTTACGCTGACCGGATGAGGAAGCGGAGTAGAAGGAGGAAGCAACAGGAGGCAAACTGAAGCGCCCAACAATCCTCGGTGGTGGAAGGACATGCGCCAAACTGCTATCTGCCTCAGGCCCAGCCGCCACTGCATTTACCCAGTGTGCTGTAATGGAGATATATAACGGCCCTGACCGTGCTTACTGGTCCACGTATCCGTAGTCAGGTGCACCCTGCCACAGATGGCGTTGCGCAGTGCACACCTGATTTTGTCCCCTACTTGGTTGTGCAGGGAAGGGATGGCTCGCCTTGAAAAGTAGTGGCGGCTGGCCACGACGTACTGTGGGAGAGCCACCGCCATAAGGCCTTTAAAACTATCCGTGTCCACCAGATGGAATGACAGCATTTCAAAGGCCAGTAATTTAGAAATGCTGGCATTCAGGGCTAGGGATCGCGGGTGGGTAGGGGGGTACTTCCTCTTCCTCTCCAGCGTTTGGGAGATGGAGAGCTGAACGCTTCCGTGGGACATTGTGGAGATGCTTGGTGACCCAGGTGTTGGTGTTGCTGGCAGATCCTCTGTTTGCGGGGTGGGCAGGTGGCACTGTCACTCCAGAGGTGGATAAAGAGGCCGAGACTGCAGCAGGAGGAGCCAGAGACCTTTATTGGTTTTTGAGGTGTCTACTCCACTGCAGCTCGTGCTTTGCACTTAAATGCCTGGTCATGCAGGTTGTGCTCAGGTTGAGAACGTTTATTCCTCTGATTGCACAGCGTGCTAACCACTTGTGTCTTGTCGTCAGCACATTGTCTGAAGAACTGCCAGGCCAAGGAACTCCTTGGAGCTGGCTTTGGTGTGCTCGGTCCCTTGCTGCGGTGGGCAGTAGCAGGCGTACTGTCTAGAGGACGGCCGCTCCGCTTTTGCACCCTGCTCCCTCTTCTGCTGTGCTGGTGGCTCTGTGCGACCACCGCCTCTTCCTCCAAACTACATAGGTCACTCGCATGACCTTGATTCCATGTGGGGTCGAGGACCTCATCGTCCTCCACATCATCTTCCACCCAGTCTTCACCCCTGCCTCCCTTGTCGGTCTGCACGCTTTCGAAAGCCCCAGCAGTTGGCACCTGTGTTTTGTCATCATCCGAGACGTGCTGCGATGGTCCTCCCATGTACTCATCTTGAAAGATAAGTGGTTGGGCATCGGTGCACTCAATCTCTTCCACTTCTGGGGCAGGGCTAGGTGGATGTCCCTGGGAAATCCTGCTAGCAGAGTCATCAAAAAGCAGAAGAGGCTGCTGCATGACTTGGGGCTCAGACTGCTTGGCTGATTTGCAAGGGGGTGAGGTGAAAGACTGATGGACATCTGCTGCAGGTGCCAACTCTGATCTTTCAGCAGGAGACTGGGTGGGAGACAATGTAAAGGAACTGAAGGCACTGTCAGAAACCCAATCTACTATCGCCTGTACTTGTTCAGGCTTCACCATTCGTAGAGCAGCATTAGGCCCGACCAAATACCGCTGCAGGTTCTGTCGCCTACTCGCACCTAAGGAAGGGGTTTCACTTGTGAGTGTAGCTGGCACAGATCGACCACTTCCTCTCCCTGCAACAGGAGCTCGACCAGCAGCACCACGACCAGGGCCACGTCCCTTATTTGACACACTCCTCATATTTCTCGAATTTAGGATCTTGCCCTAAATGGGTGTTTAATTAATAGAACGACAGTATGTAAAGGGTGTATCTCACATGGCCTGAACCAGACTAGGCCTCATTCAAAGATTTCTTTGCCCAAAATGGCTGTATTTCAAATGCCTGAATCAAAATCCTGTATGTAAAGGGTGTATCTCACACGGCCTGAACCTGACTAGGCCTGAATTAAAGATTTCTTTGCCCAAAATGGCTGTTTCAAATACCTGAATCAAACCCCTGTATGTAAAGGGTGTATCTCACACGGCCTGAACCACTGTAGGCCTGAATTAAAGATTTCTTTTCCCAAAATGGCTGTAAGTATGATGACTGATTGTAATAAAGACGTTTCAATCAAAAAAATCAGTTCTGGACTTATAGAACTCTCAAAAACGATCTTTATAAGATATGCAAATGAGGACTCGCAAGTGCCCTGCTTGCTCAGCCTTCTCATTGTGTCTCCCCACCCCTTCCTACCCTCTGCCCTCCCATCCTTTCCATCTGACGGCCTTTGTACTAACTTGTTATTCTGCCAATATTCTGCGCCTGCGCACTCATTCCTTTGGCCGGCGCATGCGCACTGCGATGCCCATTCTTTGTACGGCATCACAGTAACAATTGCGCATGCGCCGGCTAACGACGCCGATGGACCGCCTCCTTTGTTGTGTTTTCGCGTCTTTAGCCGGCGCATGCGCAATAGTTACTGTGAAGCCGTACAAGGAATGGGCATCGCAGTGCGCATGCGCCGGCCAAAGGAATAAGTGTGCACGCGCGGGATATCGGCAGAATAACAAGTTAGTACAAAGGCGGTCAGAGGGAAAGGATGGGCGGGCGGAGGGTAGGAAGGGGCGACATAGCACATGTGATTAGCCTACTTTCCATCATGAACAGCACCATCTATTGGCTACATAGTCTTATGTCCTACAGTCTGCAGACTATTATCATTTTCCTCATGAACAGCGCCATCTATTGGATACATAGTCTTATGTCCTACAGTCTGCAGACTATTATCATTTTCCTCATGGACAGCGCCATCTATTGGACAGCTGAAACACTGTTTGCAATATCTTGGCCATATTTATGCAAATGAGCTTACTTGACAAAACATTATAGAAAGGTTATTTGAATTGACTGTAGTTCGGACAATTAGAAAACAGAACATTTTTATGCAGCCCTCTTAAGCAGTGAAAGAGGAGTTATCTAGCATAAAAATAAAAAAAAAATTACAATTGTTTTCACCCTAATGGTAACGACAGGTGCACAGGACTCCCTAGAATTCCAAAATAAACTAATATTGAGACTTACTGGCACTTTCCTTTTGGATAGAGAATGAGGGTAATATGTCTCAGGCTGCCACTGTCTGTCTCACAGATAAGGACATTGGCTTGCAGATACCTTGCTTATGGCATATAGCCTTCAGTTAAAGAAAGAACTGTTTTGTGTTGTCTATTGTCATTTTGGTAATAAGAAGTTATAAATGATAGGCAGAGAACTATATATTAAGTGGTTATTAATATTAGGTAAAGACAAAAAAAACTATTTGTTTGTCCTTTGTGTTTGTCTGTTATTTATACACAATTATAGGCAGGTGTGTGTCTTTGTCAGTATTGTAACCAACAGAAATGTATCTCACACCAGTTGTGACTAACACCAACCCCCAACATTGTCCATCTATTGTTCTCAAGCTGTGATGGAAGAAAGGAGATGCACTACGCCCTTTGTTATTTTATATATTTTTTTTTCACAAATTTAAATTCTAAATCTAAATTCCACGACATTTGTATTTTTTTTGCCAATTTAGGCTTTCATACTCTTGTTTCGCGGAACAGATGACATCCTGATGCAAACTGAACGGATTTCTTTCCATTCAGAATACATTGGGATATGCCTGATCAGTTATTTTCCAGCATAGAGCCCTTGTCACATGGACTCTGATGTCACCCGGACATGCATCCCCGCATTTTGGCCTATGTCACATGGGCTCTGGTGTCACGCGGACATGCATCCCCTCGTTTTGGCCTATGTCACATGGGCTCTGGTGTCACGCGGACATGCATCCCCTCGTTTTGGCCTATGTCACATGGGCTCTGGTGTCACGCGGACATGCATCCCTGCGTTTTGGCCTATGTCACATGGGCTCTGGTGTCACGCGGCATGCATCCCCTCATTTTGGCCTATGTCACATGGGCTCTGGTGTCACGCGGACATGCATCCCCTCGTTTTGGCCTATGTCACATGGACTCTGGTGTCACGCGGACATGCATCCCCTCGTTTTGGCCTATGTCACATGGACTCTGGTGTCACACAGACATACATCTCGTTCTGGCCAATGTCGCAAGGACATGGAGTCCATGTGACTTTGCTGAAAACGCAGAGGATGCATGTCTGCGTGACACCAGAGTCCATGTGACATAGGCCAAAATGCGGGGATGAATGTCCGGGTAACATCAGAGTCCATGTGACAAGGGCTCTATGCTGGAAAATAACTGATCAGGCATATCCCAATGTATTCTGAATGGAAAGAAATCCGTTCAGTTTGCATCAGGATGTCATCTGTTCCGCGAAACGAGAGTATGAAAGCCTACATTGGCAAAAAAAAAATACAAATTTATGGCGATTCAAAATATAAATTTGTTCAGCACAAAACGGATTTTATGATGAAAGAGTAGTAAAACATTAAAGTATATAAATTTGGTATCGCGATGTATCAACACAGAATAAAAAAATATCATAAAACACTGAGAATTGCCATAGTCACCAGCTGTGACTAAACCCTCCCCCCACCTAAACATTCTCCATCTACTGTATTGTTCTCAAGGAAAAAAATATATAAAATAACAAAGGGCGTAGTGCATCTCCTTTCTTCCATCACAGCTTGAGAACAATAGATGGACAATGTTGGGGGTTGGTGTTAAGTCACAACTGGTGTGAGATACATTTCTGTTGGTTACAATACTGACAAAGACACACACGTGCCTATAATTGTGTATAAATAACAGACAAACAAACACAAACAGTTTTTTTTGTCTCTACCTAATATTAATACCCATTTATTATTTAGTTCTCTTCCTACCATTTATAACTTCTTATTACCAAAATTACAATAGACAACTCAAAACAGTTCTTTATTTAACTGAAGGCTATATGCCATAAGCAAGGTATCTGCAAGCCAATGTCCTATCTGTGAGATAGATACCATCAGCATACTTCACAGTGGCAGTCTGAGACATATTAAACTAGCTCTCTATCCAAAAAGAGAGTATCAATATTGCTTTATTTTGGATTTCTAGGGGGTCCTGTGCACCTGTCGTTACCATTAGGGTGAAAACAATTGTAATATATATATATTTTTTTTTTACACTAGATAACTCCTCTTTCACTGCTTAAGAGGGCTGCATAAAAATGTTCTGTTTTCTAATTGTCCGAACTACAGTCAATTCAAATAACCTTTCTATAATGTTTTGTCAAGTAAGCTCATTTGCATAAATGTGGCCAAGATATTGCAAACAGTGTTTCAGCTGTCCAATAGATGGCGCTGTCCATGAGGAAAATGATAATAGTCTGCAAACTGTAGGACATAAGACTATGTATCCAATAGATGGCGCTGTTCATGAGGAAAATGATAATAGTCTGCAGACTGTAGGACAGTACATAAGACTATGTATCCAATAGATGGCGCTGTTCATGATGGAAAGTAGGCTAATCACATGTGCTATGTCTTTCATATTTATGCAAATTAGTTTACATAACAAAACAGTATAGATGGGTTATTAAATATATATTAGAACAATTAGAAACCCGTAAATTTTTATGCAGCCTTCCTAAGCAGTTAGGGAAGAATTAGCTAGCAATAATAAAAAAATAAAAAAAAATTATGATTTTGTCACCCTAATGATAAAGATTTAGGTGCATGGTCCCCCAAGCTATCCAAGAGCTCTGAGGCAACATGGAAACTTACTGACTCTCAGTTAGATGAGAGATGGTTTTAATTGTCTCATAGTGCACCAGGCTGCCATTGTAAGGTATCCTGGTTACCTGTTTTATGAATAGGTGCTGGCTTGCATTATACCTGGCTTTTAGCATATAGCCTGTGTGTTTATTTGTTTTGTGTTATAAATAATGTTATGAAATAATTAAAATTATATAATAATATATAACTATTTAAAAATTAGGCTTAAAAAATCCTTTAAGATATAACTTAAAGGGCTTCTGTCACCCCACTAAACTTTTTTTTTTTTTGTTTAATAGTAATCCCTACACTGCGATCTCAGCATACATAAGTAAAATAATAATTTTCATTCAGTAGAATTTGATAAAACGCTATTTTTATAATATGTAAATTACCTTTCTACCAGCAAGTAGGGCGGCTACTTGCTGGTAGCAGCCGCATCCTCCGACCCTAATGACGCCCCCTCCGCTTGTTGATTGACAGGGCCAGGGAACAGAATCGTTCTCTGTTGACCCTGCCTGTTTTCATTCAATATCTGGCGCCTGCACCTATCTTCAATCTGCGCAGGCGCACTGAGAGGCGGCCACTCACTCGGCCGCTCCATCCTCAATGTGCCTGCGCCGATGATGTCACATCTACACCCGGCGCAGGCGCATTGAGGATGGAGCGGCCGAGTGAGTGGCCGCCTCTCAGTGCGCCTGCGCAGATTGAAGATAGGTACGGCCGCGGCGCAGGCGCCAGATATTGAATGAAAACAGGCAGGGCCAGCAGAGAACGATTCCGTTCCCTGGCCCTGTCAATCACAATGCGGAGGGGGCGTCATTAGGATCGGAGGATGCGGCTGCTACCAGCAAGTAGCCGCCCTACTTGCTGGTAGCAAGGTAATTTACATATTATAAAAATAGTCCTATTCTCTCCCTGAAATCACCAGCAGCATCCTCTCCCTACACTAAGCACAGCAGAGTGACGTGCAGCGCTACGTGACTCCAGCTTATATGGAGGCTGGGTCACATGCTACACTGGCCAATCACAGCCATGCTGTTGTGATGGCTTCTAAGGTCAGACAGTTAACCGCTTGTTGATTGGCTGCTCTGCAGCCTTTCAAAAAGCGCCAAGAAAGCGCCGAACACCGAACCCGAACTTTTACTGAAATGTTCGGGTTCGGGTCCGGGGTCCAAAAATCCTAAAGTTCGGTACGAACCTAAACTTTACAGTTCGGGTTCGCTCAACCCTAGTTGTAACCAATAGTGTTGATCGAGCACCAAAGTGCTCGGGTGTTCGGGTCGGACACCTCGGGATGCTTGGGTGCTCTACCGAGCAGCCATGCACAATGGAAATCAATGGGAGTACCCGAACATTAAACTAGGCACTCCCTGCTCTGAAGAGGAGAGGGTGTCTGGTTCATAGTAAAAGGTCAGAAATTGATGGAAACACTACTGAAATGGTTCGGAAACAGCATGGGGAGGATGTCTGAATGCATTTTGGACCCCAGGTCGCTGCATATTGGGCAGACTAGATGGGCCAAATGGTTCTTATCTGCCGACACATTCTATGCTGGGAACAATACTGTCCGAGTAGTACGCCACTTTTACAGACTGACAATAATACGCACCAAACCGAAGATAAAATTTTAGAGGAAAAATTGTTAGAAAACATTCTTTCCTGTATACTTACTTGTATATAAAGTGCAAATGCTGCCAAAAATTACAAGGAAGAGGCACTCCAATACAACCTGTATATCACATAATGGAAGGCCTCATTCACATTGTGGTACAATTGTTCAGGTAGTGGGACTCCTCCACTCATGAAGCCGATGCACTAAGTGAAAGGGCTTCCAAAAATTACAAGGAATCTGCACTCCAATACACCCATTATTGCACATAAAGGAGGGGATCGTACACCCTTGAAAAATTATGATTGATGGCCTGCTCAAAAACATTAGGAGCAAGGTCCTGCTGGTGACCCTCAAAAACAATACGGGCAAGTCCTTGCCGCAAGGGCCTGCTGCTGATCTGAGCATCGAAAAAATTATGGGCGAGTGCCTGCTGCTGAGCTGACCATTGAAAAAATTATGGGCGAGTGCCTGCTCCTTAGCTAACCATTGAAAAAATTATGGGCGAGGGCCTGCTGGTGAGCTGACCCTGTAAAACATTATGGTTGAGGTCCTGCTGGTGAACTGATCTTCAAAAACATTATATGCGAGGGCCTGCTGGTGAGCTGACCCTCTAAAATATTGTAGGTGAGGGCCTGCTGGGGAGCTGACCCTGTAAAACATTATGGTTGAGGGCCTGCTGGTGAGCTGACCCTCAAAAACATTATATGCGAGGGCCTGCTGGTGAGCTGACCCTTTAAAACATTATGATTGAGGGACTGCTGGTGAGCTGACCCTCAAAAACATTATATGTGAGGGCCTGCTGGTGAGATGACCCTTTAAAAGATTGTAGGTGAGGGCCTGCTCGTGAGCTGACCCTGTAAAACATTATGGTTGAGGGCCTGCAGGTGAGCTGACCCTCTAAAAGATTGTAGGTGAGGGCCTGCTGGCGAGATGACCCTCTAAAAGAATGTAGGTGAGGGCCTTCTGGTGAGCTGACCCTCTAAAACATTACATGCAAGGGCCTGCAGGTGAGCTGACCCTCTAAAAGATTGTAGGTGAGGGCCTGCTGGTGAGCTGATCCTGTAAAACATTATGGTTGAGGGCCTGCTGGTGAGCTGACCCTCAAAAACATTACATGCGAGGGCCTGCTGGTGAGCTGACCCTCTAAAAGATTGTAGGTGAGGGCCTGCTGGTGAGCTGACCCTCTAAAACATTATATGCGATGGCCTGCTGGTGAGATGACCCTCTAAAAGATTGTAGGTGAGGTCCTGCTGGTGAGCTGACCCTCTAAAACATTATGTGCAAGGGCCTGCTGGTGAGCTGACCCTCTAAAAGATTGTAGGTGAGGGCCTGCTGGTGAGCTGACCCTCTAAAACATTATATTCAAGGGCCTGCAGGTGAGCTGACCCTCTGAAAGATTGTAGGTGAGGGACTGCTGGTGAGCTGACCCTCTAAAACATTACATGCGAGGGGCTGCAGGTGAGCTGGCCCTCTAAAAGATTGTAGGTGAGGTCCTGCTGGTGAGCTGACCCTCTAAAACATTATATTCAAGGGCCTGCAGGTGAGCTGACCCTCTGAAAGATTGTAGGTGAGGGACTGCTGGTGAGCTGACCCTCTAAAACATTACATGCGAGGGGCTGCAGGTGAGCTGGCCCTCTAAAACATTACATGCGAGTGCCTGCAGGTGAGCTGGCCCTCTAAAAGATTGTAGGGGAGGGCCTGCTGGTGAGCTGACCCTCTAAAACATTATATTCAAGGGCCTGCAGGTAAGCTCAAGGGCAATCTGCTGGTGAGCTGACCCTCTAAAACATTACATGCAAGGGCCTGCAGGTGAGCTGACCCTCTAAAAGATTGTAGGTGAGGGCCTGCTGGTTAGCTGTTCCTCTAAAACATTACATTCAAGGGCCTGCAGGTGAGATGACCCTCTAATAGATTGTAGGTGAGGGCCTGCTGGTTAGCTGTTCCTCTAAAACATTACATGCGAGGGCCTGCAGGTGAGCTGACCCTCTAAAAGATTGTAGGGGAGGGCCTGCTGGTGATCTGACCCTCTAAAACATTACATGCAAGGGCCTGCAGGTGAGCTGGCCCTCTACGACATTAGGAGTGAGGGCAGACTAATATGCATGTTGATATGATGGAAGAGGATGACGAGAAAAGGAAGATTGAACCATATACCCTTTTTTGTGGTGGAATGGGTGCATGGGAATACAGTGTATTCAATACACCTTAAAGTCACATTTAAAGTGCCTTTATGTTCAGCCGCTTTCCTCTGGTGGAGTAGAGAAGTCAGGGGCAATCCAGGCTTTGTTCATTTTGGTAAGAGTCAACCTGTCAACATTCTCAGTTGACAGGCGGATGCGCTTATCAGCTATTATGCCCCCAGCAGCACTAGTTACCAGCTCTGACAAAATGCTGGTGGCATGTGCCAGTTCGTGCCACTTGTCCAGCTTGGACACCCAGTAGTTGCAAGACACAGAGGGATCATTGAGGATGCTGACACTGTCTGCTACGTACTCCACCATCTTCCAAAATGTTTCCCTCCTTGTGACACTAGGCTGCGCATCAGGGTGAGGGTGCTGGTGAGGTGTCATGAAACTGTCCCAGGCTTTGGAGAGTGTTCCCCTGCCTCTGTTGGAACTGCTGTGTGTTCCCCTTGTCTCCCCTTCTTGGTTGCTCAAAGAACTACGTACTCTGCCGCCAGCGTTGTCAGCTCGAAATTTTTGGAGCAGTTTTTTCCACAAGGACCTTATGGTATTGCACCATTTTGCTCGTCATCTCCATCACAGGGATGAGAGATGAGAAGTTCTCTTTGTAGCGGGGGTCGAGAAGGGTGAACAACCAGTAATTGGTGTTGTCCAAAAGGCAGCCTAACATAAAGTCAGCCATGTGTGCCAGAGTCCCAACAGGTAAGACTTCGCTGTCGTCATCAGGAAGATGACTCTCAATCTTCTCATCCTCTTCCTCTTCCTCCTCTTCTACCCATCTACGCTGAACAGATGGAATTAAACTTCGATGAGTACTACCCTCTGTAGCGGAGGCAACCGTCTCCTGCTCCTCCTCCTCCTCCTCCTCCTCCTCCTCCTCCTCCTCCTCCTCATCATCATCATCATCATCATCATCCAATTTGCAGGGCCGGTTCTAGGTGAAATGGGGCCCTGGGGCGAAAAACAATAAGGGGCCCCCCCCATGACTCTTGATGACTTTTACAGAAGAAACTGTATATTTTGGGGCACAGTGTAGCGGTATACTGTATATTGTGGGGCACAGTGTAGGCTATATGTGTATAACAAACATATTTCACATGAAAACTTACAGTTACTTGGCCCTTGGGGATCTCGGACGCCACTTCAACACTTTGGCCGGGGGCTCGGCGGAGCTGATGTTGTGTTTTATCCTAATGTGAAAGATTTCATAATAATGATTTGGAGAAGGGGCAGAGGGATAGCAGAGCAGAGAGAGGCCGATGCTGCTGCTAGGGGGTCATACCATGGGGAGTAATAAAGCCCACCATAATGCCCCCCCCCAGTAGAAATAATACTCCTTATAATGTGACAGTGCAAAAAATACCCCCTTGTAATGCTCCCAGTTGAGCTAATGTCCCCAATGTCCCCATAGTGCTCCCATAATGTGCCAGTATAAAATACCCCTATATAGTGTCCCCAGTAAATGCCCCCATAGTGCTCCTCTCCCCCCTAGTGCCCCCCATAATGTACCAGTATAAAATGCCCGATATATAGTGCGCCAGTAGATGCCCTCAGTGTCCCTCATAATTTGTAAGCATAAAATACCCCCTCTCAGTGCCCCCCGTAGATGACCCCATAGTAGTCCTCTCCCCCCTTCCCCATAGTACCCACCACAATGTGTCCCAGTATAAAATGCCCCTATACAGAGCCCCCATATAAAATAACCGTTCTTTGTGGCCTCAGTAGATGCCCCTATAGTGCCACCAATAATGTGCCAGTAAGAAGTGCCCCCATAGATGCCCCCCAATCATGTGCCAGTAGCCTGAGCCCCCATCAACATGTGCCAGTAGCCATAGGTGGCCCCCCTATCATGTGCCAGTAGCGATAGGGCCCCCCTATCATGTGCCAGTAGCCTGAGCCCCCATCAACATGTGCCAGTAGTCATAGGCGGCCCCCCTATCATGTGCCAGTAACCATAGGCGGCCCCCCCTATCATGTGCCAGAAGCCATAAGCGGCCCCCCCTATCATGTGCCAGTAGCCATAGGGCCCCCCTATCATGTGCCAGTAGCCATAGGGCCCCCCTATCATGTGCCAGTAGCCTGAGCCCCCCATCAATATTTGCCAGTAGCCATAGGCGGCCCCGCCTATCATGTGCCAGTAGCCATAGGCGGCCCCCCCCCTATCATGTGCCAGTAGCCATAGGGACCCCCCTATCATGTGCCACTAGCCATAGGGCCCCCCCCCCTATCATTTGCCAGTAGCCACCAGTATTGTACAGAAAAAAAGAAAAGAAAAAAACACTTATACTTACCTCCTTGACAGCGATGCGATGCAGGCCTTTTCCGGCCTGTGTCCCGCGCTGTGTACGGCTCAGGGGGCGCGATGACGTCATCGCGCCGCCTGCGCCGGCCTCTGATAGGCTGCCGGTCTAGTGCCTGCAGCCTATCAGAGGAATGGAAAGGGACACACCTCTCCCTCCCATGCCGCACAGCCATCTGTATCGCTGTCCTGAGGACTGCGATACAGATGACTGGAGATGAGCACTTCCACAATGGAAGCGCTCATCTCCGTCTGACACTGACTGTCCTGCCTGCCTAAAGTTAGTTGCCGGCCGGCGCGGGGGGGTCCCTAAGGACTCGGGGGCCTGGGGGCAATTGCCCCCCTTGCCTCTATGGAAGCGCCGGCCCTGCCAATTTGCGCCGAGAAGACAAACTGAGGGTTTTCTGGCTATCACCCTGTGTACTGTCTTCCCCTATTTCCACCTCTTCCACATGCAAAGCGTCGGCCTTAATTGTGAGCAGCGAGCGTTTGAGTAGACACAAAAGTGGGATGGTGACGCTGATAATAGCGTTATCACCACTCACCATCTGTTTTGATTTCTCAAAGTTTCTTAAAACCTCACAGAGGTCAGATATCCATGCCCACTCTTCGCTTGTGAAGAGCGGAAGCTGACTGAAAAGGCGACAACCATGTTGCAGCTGGTATTTCACTACTGCCCCCTGCTGCTCAGAAAGCCTGGCCAACATGTGGAACATCGAGTTCCAGCGCGTGCTCACGTCGCACAACAGTCAGTGAGCTGGCAATTGTAAGCGCTGTTGCAGCGTTGACAGGCCGGCGCAAGCTGTCGATGACTTGCGGAAATGGGCACCTTCACCAGTAGCTCAGGCAAATTGGGGTAGGTTTTGAGAAACCGCTGAACCACTAAGGCTACTTTCACACTCGCGTTTGGTGCGGATCCGTCATGCATCTGCACAGACGGATCCGTTCAGATAATACAAACGTCTGCATCCGTTCAGAACGTATCCGTTTGTATTATCTTTAACATAGCCAAGACCGAACCGTCTTGAACACCCTTGAAAGTCAATGAAGGCTCAGTTTCGTCAGACGAACACCAAAGCGGAATGGAGACGGAATGGAGGCAAACTGATGCATTCTGAGCGGATCCTTTTCCATTCAGAATGCATTAGGGCAAAACGGATCCATTTTGGACCGCTTGTGAGAGCCCTGAACGGATCTCACAAACGGAAAGCCAAAACGCTAGTGTGAAAGTAGCCTATATATATAATACAGATAGTTAGTGTAGGTTATATCCTGATATAGTGCAGCTGTTGCAGTGCAGGGTGTTAGGCAGTGTGATAGGTTCTGCTCTCCATACGTACATGCAGACCTGATAAAATGTGAAGTTTTGTGTGTTGCGCCAAAATATTTTCAGCATTAATGCCGATTAGCGCAGTTGCGAATATATTGGAGCACTCTATCTGCATATAAAGCCATTTTTAATGTTCTGCCGTGCCAACCATTTTCTCCAGTCTCAGGAAACTTCTAGCAGCTTGGAAAATGTATCAAAAAATGACCCACGCCTGTATTTTGCGCGCATTACGCGAATATTACATTGAAATATCGCGAATTCGAATATAGCCCCTGCTGCTCATTACTAATCACAAGGTCTGGACTCAATTTATTTCTTCACCCCACCCTTTTTCTGCAGCGGACTGCCACGCTTGGGGTTCCAGTGTATCCAGGTAGGAGCACTGTGACAAGTGCAATATCTTAAAGAGACATTGGGCCATTTTCACATCACTCTAGCATTCCTATCCTGGGTACCCCTCACAAACCACCATCTACTAAAAGGGGGCCTTGTGCCCTCGTTGCTGAAATGCAACTGACGTCACGACAAAAACACTTATACCATCTTTAAGGGACCCCTTTCTGCGGCCCTGTGCGCCGCAGATCCCTAATGCCCATTGCAATCTATGGGTCCGTGCAAAAACACGGACACAACAGAGATGGCATCCTTGTTCTTTCTGTGTCTCACTGATCTTTGCTAGGAAATGCCCTTGAAGGACAGAAACCAGACCCTAATGGCTTCTGATTAACCCCGCAATGACTGTTAATAAGCCTTTTTGCAGTGCTCTGTGCAGGTATGTTTCTTTCCGTTTTCGGATCAGTGCCTGGAGGAATATATAAGGAAATGTGAACGTGCCAAGTCTATATATCTTTAGACTATAATACGTGCTTGTTTGCCTTTCCCATGTGTCAGTGAATTGGAAAAACTCCACTGATTTCATAACCACAATGTGACGATCCACTGTATAAAACAGGGGCTATCCCTGACTGTCATACATACCCTGTGCTAATCACTCCAGTGTGCACAATGAGGACAGGCTTTCTAGCTCTGCTGACCACGCTCAGCCTCTGTGCCATATTCAACCTAGGTAAGTAGACGGTTAGGATGGCCTTCCTTCCAAAAACATGCACACTGCAAGCTGTTGCACTGATTGATATCTGTTATGTGCAATTTATTCCGATTATTCTTTCATCTTTTTGCAGGTTATGGTGATGGTACTGATGAGGAATGTTTGGTTACTGTCTTATTAGAGGTATTGTGTATTACAACAAAAACATCACCAGATATCAGATATGTTACAAATTAAAAAAATCTGCAGCTGTTTTATGCCATTTGTAAAATGGGTTTGTAAGGGTGCGGCTACATGGCAATTTTGGGTGCGCCCAAGTAACGCAGTGTAGGAGGGAAGCTTTAGGAATGAATAGGATCGCAGCATGACTCGCATATTTGCTGCAACCGCAAAACGCGAATGCAAAAAATCCAACACTGCTGGATTTTTTGCGAGTTGCATGTCGCAGTGGCAGCAAACATGCGAGTCACGCTGCAATCCCACTCATTCCTATGGCTGCTCTGCTACACTGCGATACTTGCATGCAACATGCGTCGCGTCCAATATTGCTGTGTAGCCACAATATTAAAACCCCGTTTAGGGCTCATGCACACGACTGTATGTATTTTGCGGTTTGCAAAACACGGATCTGCAAAAAAAACACAAAAAGACATCCGTGTGACATCCCTATATCCGTATTGCATCCGTTTTTTGTTTTTTTTTGCACATCTATTGTAACAATGCCTGTCCTTTTCACCAGACAAGAATAAGGGCTCATGCACACGAATGTATTTTCTTTCCGTGTCCGTTCCATTTTTTTGCGGACCGTGTGCGGAGCCATTTATTTCTATGGGTCAGCAAAAAAAATGAAAGTTACTCCGTGTGCATTCCGTTTCCGTATTTTCGTTCCGCAAAAAAATAGAACATGTCCTATTATTGTCCACATCATGGACAAGAAAAGTACTGTTCTATTAGGGGCCAGCTGTTCCGGAATGTACACGGATGTCATCTGTATTTTTTGCATATCCATTTTTTACGGACTGCAAAATACATACAGTTGTGTGCATGAGACCTAAGACGTTCTCTTGTTTTGAGGAACAGAATGCACATGGAGTCATTTCCATTTTTTTTTTTTTTTTTTTGTGGACCCATTGAAGTGGATGGTTCCGCATATGCAAAAGAACGGAAATGGAAAAAAATATGTTTGTGTGCATTCTTCAGTTATTTGATCAGTTATTTCCATCAGTTTTTGTGAGTTAAAACCAGTAGCCTACACAGAAATAAGGTGTAATCGAAAGATCTGCACCTGTTTTTGACCCACATCTGGTTTTGGCTCCAAATAACTGATGGAAATAACTGTCCAAATAACTAGAGTGTGAACTTAGCCTTAGGCCTCATGCACACGGCCATTGTTTTGGACCGCATCTGAGCCGCAGTTTTGGTGGCTCGGATGAGGACCCATTCACTTAAAAAATATATATAACACGTCCTATTCTTGTCCGCTCTTTGCAGACAAGAATAGGCAGTTATTTTAAAGGCTGTCCTTGCCATTCCGCAAATTGCGGAACGCATACGGACGCCATCTGTGTTTTGCGGATCCGCGGTTAGCGGCTCGCAAAAAACTGAACGGTCGTGTACATGTAGCCTTAATCTTCATTCACACGTCAGTGTTTTGGTCAGTGATTGTAAGCCAAAACCAGGATTGGAGCCTCCACAGATATAAGGAATAAGGGAAAGATCTGCTCCTGTTCTGTGGTTACAGCCGCACCTGGTTTTGGCTCAAAATCACTGATAGAAATCACTGACCGAACACTGACGTGCGAATGAGGCTTAGGCCTCTTTCACACGGCCGTTTTTTTTTTCCGTTTTGCGGGCCGTTTTTTGCGGTCCGTATACGGAACCATTGATTTCAATGGTTCCGCAAAAAAAACGGAATGTACTCCGTATGCATTCCGTTTCCGTATTTCGTTTTTTCCGTTCCGTTTTAACATAGAACATGTCCTATATTTGGCCGCAAATCACGTTCCGTGGCTCCATTAAAGTCTATGGGTCCGCAAAAAAACGGAATGCATACGGAAGTGCATCCGTATGTCTTCCGTATCCGTTCCGTTTTTTGCGGATCCATCTATTGAAAATGTTATGCCCAGCCCAATTTTTGCTATGAAATTACTGTATACTGTATTTGCCATTAGGAAAAACGGAACGGAAAAACGGAACGGAAACGGAAACACAACAGAAACAAAAAACGGAACAACGGATCTGTTTAAAACGGACCGCAAAACACTGAAAAAGACATACTGTCGTGTGAAAGAGGCCTTAACTTGTGCTGAACTTTGTTGCAGAGTTTTGGTGCAAATATGAGATAACTAATAAAAGCTTTAGGGGTACATTCACATGGAACTTCAACTACAGCGGAATAAATCCCAAGAAATCCGCTGCAGAATCTACATGAGTTACATACAGATTTGTAGCAGATTTTTGCTGCACAATTGCTGCATTGCAAAAGGTTAAATTTGTGGTGGAAATCTGCAGCAGAAATTGATGTGCTGTGGATTTCAGAAAATATCATTGACTTTGCTGCTACTATAAACACTGTGGATTTTCTGCCCCCATTTTCATAGCAGAAAATCCACAGCATATCAGCCTTTATGGAAACTTAACCTAAATGTGATTGATTTTAATTTTGATTTATATTTGAACATATAAAAATGCAAATAAAGCTAGAAAACTGTAAAATGAAAATGTTACTTTAATATATGTTCTTTTTCATACTTAATATCTCTGCTTGCCGGCAATTAATCAAACTATTATTGTTTACATCCCGAGATTGAAACACAACACGTTACAGCTTTATGTCTTTAGTCTATGTATAGTGAGATAGTCCCTTTGAAGGAATACAGCACTTTTAAAAAAAACACCTTTGTATCTGCTTTTTTTGCTGATAATACCTTATGGCATATTTAGGCAGCTAATTTTCAGTACAGTTTTCTTCCTGAATTCTGTGCCGAAATCCACGTGAACCAGCGTAATCTGCCTCCCATTATTTTTCATTATGAATCCGTATTGCAGAAACAAATAATTCACAAATACAGAAACGGCAGTGGGTAGCCAAGTGCTGATTAGCCAAATTTTCATATTTTTAACTTTGTAAAATACACTGGATTATAACTTAGGTTTTAGAGGAGGAAAATCTGAAAGAAAATATTTATCAGACCTCAGATCAGACCCCAAAATCTTAATCAGACCTCAGATCATACACCCATATCAGACCTCAACATCAAACCCCAATATCTGACCTCAGATCAGACCCCCCCATATCAAACCCCCATATTAGATCTCAGATCAAACCTCACATCAGTCCCCCATATCAGATCTCAGATCAATCCTCATATCAGACCTCCATATCAAACCCCAATATCTGACCCCATATCAGGCCCCCATATCAGACCCCCATATTAGACCTCAGATCAAACCTCACATCAGACCCCAATATCAGGCCCCCATATCAGACGTCCATATCAGACCCCCATATTAGACCTCAGATCAAACCTCACATCAGACCCCCATATCAGATCTCGGATCAAACCTCACATCAGTCCCTCATATCAGATCTCAGATCAAACCTCATATCAGACCTCCATATCTGATCCCATATCAGACCCCAATATCAGGCCCCCATATCAGACCCCCATATTAGACCTCAGATCAAACCTCACATCAGACCCCAGAATCAGGCCCCCATATCAGACGTCCATATCAGACCCCCATATTAGACCTCAGATCAAACCTCACATCAGACCCCCATATCCGTTCTCAGACCAAACCTCCCTTAAAACCCCACTATCCGACCTCAGATACCCCCATATAAAACCCTGATATCAGACGCCCCACTAGACCCCCATACCAGACGCTCTCTAGTATTCGCTTTATAAGACGCACTGACATTTACCCTCACTGTTGGGGGAAAGAAGTGTCTATAAAGTGCTAATCATCATAGGGGTTCACAGCAGTGCAAATCTGCATCAAAAATCCAAAACTTAACATGCCCTTGTGATTAAGGATACAAACATTTGTCGCAGTCTTGTTGTGTTCGGGACGCAGCCATGCTGCAATCAAGAACCGCCATAACTTAATGAGACTGCACTGTGTTAGTCGGTCTGCATTGTTAATGGCCGCACGACTCCTGCAATACTACACACCCATTAACAATGCAGACCGGCTTAAACTGTGTGGTCTCTTTAGTTAATTAGGGCCTAGTGTTGCCCATATGGCCAAGTGGTTCTAGATCGCAGCACAGGCGTATCCCAAATGCCACATGTGGTTGTAACTAGTGATGAGCAAAGTATTGGAAAATTCGATTCGGCTGCTTCTCCGAGTTTTACAAAAAAAAAATAAAAAATCTTTGTGATGAATTACTTCATCACAAAGTGCATTTATTTGTAAGTAGCGGGTGCCCCCCCCCCCCGTCATTGTAACCCTCAGATGCCGCATTCATAGCTTATTGCGGCATCTTATAATTTTAATAAGTAATATTACAGTGAAAAATAAATCATACATACCTCATCTGTTTGAGCGTGAAGAGCCGGCTGCCGCCATCTGGATTAAAGATCTAGCTCAAAATCTCGCGCGGCCGGTGTGGTGATGTCATACATCACTGCGCACAGGATTTGTGCGAGATCTTCAATCAAGATGCCAGCAGCCGGCTCTTCATGCTAGAACGGATGAGGTTAGTATTTTTTGTTTTGTTTTCGCCGCCATTCTGAAAATTGATTAGTTACCACGAAGCATGAGGAAATACGGCTTTGCGTTGAATCAAATTTTCCCTTAAATTCGGATTGAAGTCCACAAAGCTCAACACTAGTTGTAACCTTAATTCCACATAGGATGATACACTGTGGATTTTCTGCATGTGAATAGACCTGCGGTGCAGATTTTAAATTTGCAGTATGTCAATTGATGCTGTGGATTTATATCGACGATTTGACACCTTGCAATGCATAGGGTGAAATCCACCGAAAAACCTGCCATAGATCGGCATGTTCTGTCATTCATGCAGTGGATTTGGTGCGGATTTGGCTGCAAATCCTCAGCTGCGTCCCCTGTGAATGAACCCTGAAAAGACATGCAGTATGTGAATAGATTATCTCATATGCAACAAAATGATATCTACAATTATAGATTATAGAAAACACTCAGGAAAGGTTAGAAACATGCGCTCTATATGTCAGAGGACCGCCTATGCTGAATACATTGAAGTAGACTCTCGCCTGTTAGGAGTGGCGTAGCCAACGGCTCATGGGCCCTAATGCAAGAGTTCATCTTGGGCCCCCCTTCCCTCAGTGCTTTGTGGAGAGGGGCAGGGAAGAATTACAGTAGATCCATGATGTTACATCAGCTACATCTTTGATTTTTAATATCTGTTGCTTATTGCTGTTTGCATTCTCTTTAAAGAACCCGGGGAATGTTCAGAAATTTAAGGATCTATTGGCAAAGTATAAAATTTTTCAGGTAATAAAATATATAAATGTATATATGTATAAATCTACAATATGCCGAGTCGCTGAATGTTATTCCTGAACAGAATAAAGAAACTCATACAAAACCGGGGCTTTATGAACACATGGATGACTCAGTACAAAGATCTCATGAGTGGGCTCCCTCCCAAACATTTTCCTCCACCTATTGAAAATGGAACAGTTACAAACCCCCCCCCCCCCCACCAGAGAGAAAGTAAGATGACGGTAAAACATAGAGCATCAAGTGATGCTGAGTCAGACATTTCTCACTGATAGGGATGAGTGAACCCTTACTACAAAGTTTGGGTTTGTACTAAACTTTTGCGAGTTCGAGTGCCTGGACCCAAACCTGGACTTTTTCACTGAAGTCCGGGTTTGAGTTCGGTGTTTGTGTGATTTTATTATTTTCCGTTATAACATGGTTACATCGAGGAGAATAATAGCATTCTTAAGACAGAATGCAAAAAAAAATATGGCCATTTAGGGTTAAAAAAAAACAACAACAACTGACCTCATCCACTTCATAATGCTGAAGCAGCTTCTTCTATCTTCACTGAACAGGACCTGCCAAAAGAGCTCTGATGTGTGCGATGACGCCCCCTCCTACGCGGTGACGTCATCATGCATATTGCATATTGAAAGTGGCTAAGAAAAATTTGATTGCTCATTTTTACCCATTACTGACAGAATTGGCTGAGACGGTTATCTTACTTAGTAAATTTACTGAAACAACTGTAATGTGAAAGAACTGTTCTTTCTTGGTGTCCAGCTTGTGGTGTCTCACACTGGGATCTTACTGGGATTTCACCGGTCCTTGTATGGAGAAATATGATATATAGGAGGTTTCCTATTTGCGTAGAATATATTTGGTTTTCTCCAATGAAAGATATGAAGACTAGAGATAAGTGAATTGATTCTAAACCAATCAAATTCGACCAAAAATTTCGCAAAAATTGAGCCAAATCAAAATTTTTGTCAATTCGATTCAGGCCAATTTCTCAAAATAGCTTTAGCCATTTTTTCAGATTGGAAGACTGGAAAGATGAAGAAGGACGGCAATTAGAGCACTTTTTATTTGAGTCAAAATGATACCGACCTAAATTAAATCGTCCGACCTATTTGGCCGAATCAAATCAAAGTTGAATTTCAAGCAATTCACTCATCCCTAATCAAATAATTGCATCCATCACCAACTCCTATTTGCAATCCTTAAGTTAAGTTTTGCCTGTCTGAGAAGTTCCAGACAAGTTGAATGCAGTTGAGGGAAAGTTGACCTATGTTAACAGCATTGTGGCTCTGCATTCATCCGTCTGCCAATGTCTTCTACTCCGTGCTGGAGTACACCTGCTTTGGCCAACTTTTTTTCACAACTGCAAGGATTTTGTTCCTTAACTATGTATTTTTCATTATAGGATACTACAGGGTATACACTATACGCAGCATTTAATCAAGATTTTAAGCAAGCAACAGTAAGAATATTTCTTAATTATTACAAATTACAAAGGAACATGATGTGTATTAGGGTCCATTCACACGTCCGTAAATGTTTTGCGGATCCGCAAAACACGGACACCGGCAATGTGCATTCCGCAATTTGCGGACCGCACATCGCCGGCACTATAATAGAAAATGCCTAATCTTGTCCGCAATTGCGGACAAGAATAGGACATGCTCTATTTTTTTGCGGAAACGAAAGCACGGATGCGGAAGTGCCGATCCGCAAATGCCGATCCGCAAATGCGGATGCAGACAGCACATTCCGGCCCCATGGAAAATGAATGGGTCTGCACCCGTTCTTCAAAATTGCGGAACGGATGCAGACCCATTTTGCGGACGTGTGAATGGACCCTAAGGCCTCACGCACACGACCGTTGTTGTGGTCCGGATCCGAGCCGCATTTTTTGCGGCTCGGGTGCGGACCTATTCACTTCAATGGGGCCGCAAAACATGTGGACAGCACTCCGTGTGCTGTCCGCATCCGTTGCACCGTTGTGTGGCCCCAAAAAAAAATATATAGCATGTCCTATTCTTGTGCGTTTTGCGGACAAGAATAGGCATTTCTACAATGGGCCGCCCATTCCATTCTGCAAATTGCGGAAGGCACACGGGCGGCTTCCGTGTTTTGCGGACCGCAAAAAATGGCACGGGGCCTTACTGGTATGAAAAACAATAGCACAGAGAAGACAACAGAACTATAATTAAAAGTGTTTTTTTTAATATATATATAAATATAGTAAAATATTGACTCTGCAAATGAAACCCAACTTTCTAATATGATTTGGTAATTTATCAAGACATAGAAATCCACCTGCATCACAGAATACGCCTAATAAAAAAAATTAGTTAAAAGGCTAGGGCTACAAGTCGACACTGGTCGCGCAATGGCTGGTTTTCTTGCGACTGCCGCGGCGATCCCATTTGTTTCTATGATCTCACCACTACTCAGTGATCCTGGCCGCTGTTGCACGACCAGTGTCGCCGTGTACTCCTAGCCTAATAGTTCATCAATCTATCAGCTCATGCTTTATAGAGATTTATGAATTTTCATCTCTGTTTGACAGGAGGACCTTGAGTGTGACTATGATCATATTATTGCTCTGCTGGTAAGTTACCATAGTTACATGCATAAACCATGAAAATAACATGTAGGATGTAATTACCAAATTAAAAGGCAACAACTTTATAATTATATAGAAAAGCGTGCGTCTATGCACTAAGATTGCCTGACAATCTATGCTCCTTTGGTATGTATTAGTAGAGAAGTCATTTCTGCAAACTCCTAACAGGCTGGCCCGGAATTACTAATGTCTCTGCGCCCCAAAGAAAGTGTGAAATCCCAAGATGTGCCATGAGTCATTAAGACTATTATTTTTTTTATTATTTTAGAGCAAGGTTAGCTTCTTATTTCTACTTCAACTTTGATTCACGTCAAGTCATAACTTATGATTTCAGAAATGGCAAAACAGAGGTGAATAAGGCTACTTTCACACTAGCGTTAATATTTTCCGGTATTAAGATCCGTCATAAGGTCTCAAAGTGATTGTGAGCCAAACAGAGTGGAGGCTTCACAGAGATAGGCCCCCTGCACACGAACGTGTGCACCCCGTGGTTGCGCTGTGGCCCGCAAAATGCGGGCCGCAATGCACGAACACAGTCCGTGGGGCAGCCGCAGCGGATCGCGGACCCATTCACTTGAATGGGTCCGTGATCCGACCGTTCCGCAAAAGATAGGACATGTTATATCTTTATGCGGAACGGAAGTACGGGGCGAAACCCCACGGAAGCACTCCGTAGTGCTTCCGTTCCGCACCATTCCGCATCTCCGGATTTCCGTTCCGCATCTCCGGTGATGCGGAATGTCCACGGAACGGCACCCGTGTATTGTGGATCCGCAAATGGGGTCCGCAATACGGCAACAGGAAGCACACGTTCGTGTGCAGGGGGCCATAAGGTGTAATGGAGAGACGGCACCTGTTCTGTGTTTTTGACCCGCACCTGGTTTTGGCTCACAATCACTGATGGTATACCTAACATATAGGAGCTGATTTATCAAACTTTTTTTTTTTTGTAAATTGGGACATTTCTTAGTCATTTTACTCGTAAGACAAATTTATCAATAGTGTGCAACAAACCAATGTTATTTTTTTGCGCCAGCTGCGTCAATTGCAGAACTCCAGATGTTTTGTTCCTAAGGAGTTGGCTTTTGGCTTTTTATATCACTGGGACAATTGGAAAAGTCCCCCAAAAAATATCTCAACTGCAATCCACTCCTGATCTGCTGTAGTTGTGGCAGGTGAAAATACAAGTGTGATAGTTTGCTAAATTTAACAAGTGCTGTCTGCCACTTTCAGAAATTTGCCGCACAGACCGTTACTTTTACACAAGTAGACAACCTTCAATTTGTTCCCCGTTGATTAATCATGGCCATAGATGCCACTTTTTTTTTTTTTTTTAAACTAGTAAAAAATGTAACCTTGTTTCTATGTAAAAAAATAAAAATAAATGAACCCGTCTGGATTCAAAACTGAGGGCAATGATAAACCGAGGATGATGTGGAGATGGGATGCCTCTGAGAGGTTGGAGGGCCAAGGACTAAGGCCTAGTTCACACGATCGTTTTTTTTTGCGAGTGTATGGGCCGTTTTTTTGTGTTCCGTATACTGAACCATTCATTTCAATGGTTCCAGAAAAAAAAAACTGAACCGTATGCATTCCGTTTCCGTATTTCCGTTCCGTTGAAAGATAGAACATGTCCTATTATTGCCCGCAAATCACGTTCCGTGGCTCCATTCAAGTCAATGGGTCCGCAAAAAAAACTGAACACATACGGAAATGCATCCGTATGTCTTCCGTATCCGTTCTGTTTTTGCTGAACCATCTATTGAAAATTTTATGTCCAGCCCAATTTTTTCTATGTAATTACTGTATACTGTATATGCCAAACGGAACGGAAAAACGGAACAGAAACGGAAACACGACGGAAACAAAAAACGGAACAACGGATCTGTGAAAAACGGACCGCAAAACACTGAAAAAGCCATACGGTCGTGTGAACTAGGCCTAAGATAGGGATTGATACATTAAGGAGGAATAGTGTGCCGTCTTTGCAAGTTTGGAGTGAGCATATAATGGAGGTAGGTGACAACAAGGTAATACATGGAAATCCTCCAGAATGGGAGTTTTTCTTTGCAGGAAAATGTAGCATATTTTTTTTTCATTCTATGAAACTCATAAGAAAAAACAGGTAAAAGCGCTATAGCTATTAACAGGGGCAGACACAGGCATCAGAGGGCCCCTGTGCTGCAAACAATGTGCCTGGGCCCGTCCCCGCCAAACCATACATACCTCTTACCATACCTCCCAACCACCCCGGATCCGGCGGGACAGTCCAGGATTTCAGTGGCTGCCCTGGTATACGGGGGAGGTATGTCCAGCATTCAGGCAGTTGTCCCTGCTTCCATAGGCACAGCTGGGCATAAATCTATGAGGGGGCACATAACTGAGCATATTACTGTGAGGGATAACATATCTGGGCATCGCTACTGTGAGGGGAACATATCAGGGCATAACTCCTGTGAAGGAGGCACAATGTGGGCATAAACAGCATAATGGGGGCATTTAGGGGACTGGGTGGGATTAGGTGTATAGTAATGTTTTGGGCAGAGTTAGAGGCGTGGCCTAGTGCGGAAAAAAAATTGCGCGTTGTCTCCCTCTTCATTTGTTTTGAAATTCAGGAGGTATGCTCTTAAGCCTCATGCACACGACCGTATGTATTTTGCGGCCCGAAAAAAACGTATCTGCAATAAATACGGATAACGTCCATGTGCATTTCATATTTTGCGGAATGGAACAGCTATTGCGGAATAGAACAGTACTATCCTTGTCCGTAATGCAGACAATAATAGGACATATTCTATTTTTTTGCGGAACAGAAATACGGAAACAGAATGCACACGGAGTACCTTCCTTTTTTTTTTTTTTTTGCAGACCCACGGACCCATTCAAATGAATGGTTCCACATACGGTCCACAAAAAAAAACAACGAATGGACACAGAAAGAAAATAGATATGTTACATTTCTCAATTATTCCATCAACCTCCCAAATTTTCAATACAAAGTCCCCATCCTGGTGTCCTGACAATGCACCCAAATACTAATATGCTGACAAAATAGTGACCCCAGTAGAAAAGATTTCCCTATAGTGCCGCCAGCAATTATAATGCCCCCTAGAATTCCCCCCAGTAATAATAATGTCCACTAAAATGCCCCCAGTAATAATAAAACGCTACTTTGGGCTCCCAGCAATAATGCCTGTATAGTGTCCCCAAAAATAATGTCTTGTAATATGTTCCTATATTAGAAATGCCCATACTGTGCCTCCAGCATTAATATCCCCTATTTTACCCCCAGTAAAAATGTCATTATAGTGCCCCCAGTATTAATAATGTCTCCTATAGAGTCCCCTGTAGTAATACCCCTGTACATAATGCCCCATATAGTGCCCTCATATTACAAAATGCACCGGTAATGCCCCCTACAAGTGCCTCAGTATTAGAAGTCCCCAGTGTTACCAGAAATTCCCCTTATTCTGTCCCCAGTATTAAATCCCCTAAAGTACCCCAATAATGCTGCCAGTTATGTCTCCACAGTGTGCCTCCAGTAGCAATGTCCCCTACAGCGCCCCCTACATTAGTAATGTCCCCCATAGTAGTAATGTCCACCCCAGTGCGCCTCCAGTAGCAAAGTCCCCCCACAGTAGTAATGTCCCCAACAAAGCCCCACTGTAGTAATGTCCCCCACAGTGCCACCCAATAGCAATGTCCTCCACCTTGCCCCTACAGTAGAAATGTCCTCCACAGTGCCCCTACAGCAGTAGTATCCCTCAAAGTGCCTCTACAGCAGTAATGCCCCCCTCACTGCCCCACAGTAGTAATGTACAGTGCACCCCCAGTTGTAATGTCCCTCTCACTGCCCCACAGTAGTAATGTACAGTGCCCCTCCAGTAATAAACCTCACAATGCTTTTCTCTCCTAAGTAATATCCCCCACATTGTCCCCCAGTAAAGTCCCTCATAGTGCTCACCCCCCTCTCGTCCCCCAGGATGCCCCTTCAGCATTATGTCCCCCAAGTGGGCACAGAAAGTAAAAGGTCAAAAACTAATACTCAACTATATCCCGTTCACTGGCGTTGACGATGCAGACTGCAATCTCTTCTGGTGTACAGCCTGGGATGGTGGGACACAGGCAAAGGCTGATGCAATGATGTTACCACGCACGCTTGCGCAGGGTGCAATGATGTCATCATGCACACTGGCATTTACTACCTCATAGGCTTCAGGCCTACTAAGCCGGATGCCTATGAGGGTGATTGGCGGGGCAGGGAAGTGTCGGCTCCTGTGCCCCAGCACAGTATTCAACTGTAGTGCGGCGACTGGTCTAGTTGCAAATGGCAACAGGGCTAAAAGGTCTTTTCACCATTTGCAATTTTTCAGTTGTATTGGCAACCATTTTGGTCGCCATCTGGAGCACTGGAATGGGCCCCATCCCACGCTGTTCCCCTGTGCAGCTGAACCGGCTGCACATGCGTTATGTCTGTCCCTGGTTATTAAACTGTATTACATGTAAAATTCATGTAAAATTCATGTGCTAAGCTAAATATACAGTTCTGTGCAAAAGTTTTAGGCAGGTGTGGGGAAAAATGCTGCAACGTAAGAATGGTTTCAAAAATAGAAGTGTTAATAGTTTATTTTTATCAATTAACAAAAAGCAAAGTGAATGAACAAAAGAGAAATCTAAACCCAATCAATGATTGGTGTGACCACACGTAGCATTAGTTCTTCTAGGTACACCTGAACACAGGATCTTCCAAACATCTTGAAGAACCTACCACTGATCTTCTGTGGTTGTAGGCTTGCTCTAATCCTTCTGTCTCTTTATGTAATCCCAGACAGACTTGATAATGTTGAGATCAGGGCTCCACGGGGTCCATATGATCACTTCCTGGACCACTTGTTCTTCTTTATGCTGAAAATACTTCTTAACGAAGTTCTTTTTTTTTTTTTTAATGATGCCCGCTTGAGAGCGCAGTGGACTCCATAGCTGCCGGGTTTCTGCCATTTTAAACAGCAGTAGACATCTGGGGCTAATCTCCGTGATTAGTGTACCATGGTCAGCTGTGACCACGACATCAAAGGTGACTTACCCCAGGAGCCCAGCACTACCAGCCAGGGATCTGAAGGATCCTGGGATACCACAGGACAGTATTGAATGTTCCAAAGGCGGCAGTGGTTATTCAATGCAGTCTCTCGATCAAGCAATTTAAGAATTGCATGTTCAAGTCGCCGAAGTGGACTATGTGTAGAAAACAATTTTCCCCATAATAAAAATAAACAATAAAAAATAAAGATCGTTTACACAGATGCATCCCAAAATGTCCATGTTATAAAATATTAAAGTATTTATCCGGTACAGAAAATGCCATAACAGAAAAAAAAATCTAAATGGCTGATTCTCCACTTTTTCGTAGCTTCACTTCCCCCAAAAAATGAATAGGCGCTCAAATAGTCATACACACAGAATCAATAAAATGAAAATATGCATAAACCTGTTTTTCTATTATCTAGGGTCTGACAGGCCTTGATGCTGAAAAAACTGCGTTGGCTCTAAAGAGTTATATTTGCAATTTTCTACCACCATCAATATGTATCGGTATACCGTGTAAGTATTTATTATAATATATTTAATGTATTGAACAATTTAGCTATGCTCACATAAATATTTCAGTGCTTCTGTTTTATGAAAGCAAATATTAATAATATTTTCTGTTCTTACCTCAATTTCACCAATTAAGGCTACTTTCACACTTGCGGCAGAGAGATCCGTCACCGGAACTGCCTGCCGGATCAGGCAAAAACGTATGCCAACTGATGGCATTAGTAAGACTGATCAGGATCATGATCAGTCTTAAAAATGCCTTATCAGTCAAAAAAATGCATTGAAATGCCGGATCCGTCTTTCCGGTGTCATCCGGCAAAACTGATCCGGCATTTACTTTTTTTCACCTTTTTTTCAGTCTGCACATGCGCAGACCAAAAGGACGGATCCGGCATTCCGGTATTCTGAATGCCGGATCCAGCACTAATACATTCCTATGGGAAAAAATGCCGGATCCGGCATTCAGGCAACTCTTCAGTTTTTTTTCGCCGGAGATAAAACCGTAGCATGGTACGGTTTTCTCTTTTGCCTGATCAGTCAAAATGACTGAACTGAAGACATCCTGATGCATCCTGAACGGATTACTCTCCATTCAGAATGCATGGGGATATAACTGATCAGTTCTTTTCCGATATAGAGCCCCTGTGACGGAACTCAGTGCCAGAAATGAATAACGCTAATGTGAAAGTAGCCTTAGGAATTCATTTCACTAAAAACAGGACTCAGATTGAATGGCTAGATATTAGGGTATCACCCCAAAGCTGAAATATTACTACAGTCACCTTTTTCAAATCCGTTGACAATCAAAGTTATTTGTAGTTCTCCAGTTTTCATGACAAGAAATGGATTCTCAATATTCCTTTCAGACAGTTTTTGGGGTTGTCCAGCATTAAAAAAAAAATGGCCGCATTCGTCCAAAAACACTTCAGCTCAATGGAGCAGATCTGCAATACTACATGTAGCCTGTAGACACGGGTGGTACTGTTTTTTTTTTTTTTTAAGAAAGCAGGCATGTTTTTCTAATGCTGGCTAGAAAACTAATGTAAGAATAGCCAGAAAACTATTATACGAATGGGGCTCATTAACACATTCAGAACAGATTATTGTTTCTTGTTTCATTTTTCTTTCTTGTTTATAAACATCCATTGGCTCATATTTATAAACAAGGCCTTCAAAAGATGGGGTATCTCACATGATGATAATTTGTGACCAGTGACATCTTGTGGCGAAGTTCTGAATTCTTTATTGCTTAGACCAGGGATGCCCAACCTGCAGCCCTCCAGCTATTGCAAAACTACAACTCCCAGCCAGTGTTCCCTCTAAGCCTTGGCAGCTGCAGAGCGAGGACGGCTCAGAGCTGGCCACAGCGCCATCAACGGTGGACGATAGGAAAACCTAAGATAATTGTCACATCAAAGAGCATACAATGTAACTCCTGCACCATCCCGTACAATACAGTATAATCCATACAGCACGCCATACAATATACATTATAAACCCTGCACCATGCTATACAATATACATTATAATCCATACACCATGCCGTACAATATACAACATAACCCCACAGTGTAGGTGTTATACTGTATATTGAACGGCATGGGGTATGGATTATAATGTATATTGTACGGCATGGTACAGGGATTATAATGTATATTGTATAGCATGGTACATGGATTATAATGTATATTGTATAGCATGGTGCAGGGTTTATAATGTATATTGTACAGCATGGTACAAGGATTATAATGTATACTGTACAGCAAATTTATGGAAGTTACACCATGTCGGACAATATAACCGCTGTGGGATAGATAGATAGATATACCTATATACAGTCTATATACCTATATACAGTCTATACCTGTATACAGCCTATATCTATGTACATATATACACCCTATACCTATGTACATATATATATACATTCTATACCTATATACAGCCTACACCTATGTACAGCTTATATCTATATACAGTCTACACCAATATACAGCCTATACCTATATACAGTCTACACCTATGTACAGTCTACACGGTGTAGATTGTACATAGGTGTAGACTGTATATAGGTATGGGCTGTATTTAGGTTAAGGCTGTATATAGGTATTGACTGTATATAGATATAGGCTGTATATAGGTATAGGCAGTATATAGTTGTAGGCTGTATATAGATATAGGCTGTACATAGGTGTAGACTGATTAGGTATAGGCTGTACATAGGTATAAGCTGTATATAGGTGGAGGGCATGCTGCTGCAGAACACAAGGGCCCTTGTCAAGGGGTGAAACCACTGGCAGGAACACACCATCCCAGTGATAGTCTATCACTGGGATGGGATGGTGTGTTCTTGCCAGTGGTACTTTCACAGTTTCACCCCTTGTCTTCTGCAGCAGCATGCCCTCCGGCACTATCCCCAGCATACTTATGTAGCAGGCAGCTCTCAGACTCTCAGTCTCAGGAGAAGTTTAGCTTCTAAGATGGTGCCAACGCCGCCTCTAGGTTACCTCGCCCTGTGCACTGCTGCTCCTCCTCTTCGGTCAGAAAAAAAAGAAGAAGGCAGCAGTAGCGCCAGAATATGTGGTAGGCGGCGCACCGCTTAAAACGCACACAGAAGGAGGAAGTTTGGAAGAACTCATCACTAGTGTGGGCAAGTGTGTGGGCATTTTGAAAGCAGGTTGAGCGGGCGCTGAGTGGACTTATTAAACTTGTGCACGGGGGCACAATAATTGCTACGCGGCCGCGCACCCGCTCAGCTTAGAGGGAACACTGCTCCCAGCATGCCTGAACAGCCTACAGCTATTAGGGCATGCTGGGAGTTGTAGTTTTGCAACAGCTGGAGGGCCGCAGGTTCAGCATCCCTGGCTTAGACAATACCCCTTCAAATTCTGTATATGTCTCCTGGATATTCAGGTTAGTTCTTATTTTTAGGCACATATATTTCTTTAGCTGAAAAATCTCATTTTATATAAGTTTTAATGAAGATCATTAAGCCACACAGTGCTTGTTTTATTCAATCAGTTCTCTAATTTCAAAACAATTATTGCACATCCATGTACTGTATCCAACCATTTGCCTATTCATTGGTTAATATATATTAATCATTGTGTTGCAAAATATCAGATGCTCATCTTATTTATTTACCTATTTATTTTCATTCAGGGAATGCAGGCTACAGCTCTTTTTTTTTTTTTTTGCACTAGTTCTGTATTTTACCTCTCCTGGTGCCAAATGGCCTCCAATAAATGCAGGGAGAGCAGGCTAGAGCTTTATACTTGCACTAATTAAAATCAGCCTGTGGGAAAGACAGGTTAGTTAGCAGTGCACGACCAATGGAGTCAGCCACATCTCCAATGCAGACTGCAAAGAAGAAAATGGCAAGGATGCAGCTGTAGGCTACAGGGAGTGGCACTGCAAGGGTTAATATGGTGCAGGCCAGGGGTACATGATCAGAGGGGTAATACAGGGCAGAGAGTATAATCTTTGGTGGTATAGGGAGAGGGTTACATTCCAGGGGTTAATGCAGGGGCTGCAAGGCTCAACCGTTAGTCCTTCATGGAACTGCTCGGTCCATCTCTTTCTCTTCCATCTGTCTCTCTGTTTGTGGTCATGAAAGCCCTCTTCGCCTAGTCCCAAATGCTGGACTATTTATCTTTCATAAGTAGAGGAAAGGTGTTTGGCTATGGGGAAGAAGTGTGGATAACCCATGCTATAAAAACAGGTTTAGCATGTCTTGGTTGGGGTCTGACTAGATCTCTGGTTAGGAAGCCCCTTGCTGACAAAAGGTGCCAGATAGTCTGCAATCTCCGGTCCTAAGGTGACCAGCAAATAGGCCCATCCTCGTTAGCATCTCAGTGCTAACTACCTGCCGCGAAGCAGTTTGGCTGCTTCCCAGGTACTAGGCAGACAGCTCGACTCTCTATGCAGCCTTAAATCAATTACCCCCAACATGGCTGCTGGCCTTGTAACAGCTGTTATAAACCTAACAATGCAAGCCATGGCCTACAGGCTAAACATGGGCCTGTATAAGGCTGGGTTCACACTTGAGCGTTTTACAGCGCGTTCAAACGCGCTGTAAAACGCTCAACACATGAAAACCAATGCTTCCCTATGGCCCTGGTTCTCACTTGAGCGTTTTACAGCGCTGAAAAACGCGCTGTAAAACGCCCTACGCTCAAACAAGTACTTGAGCTTCTTTGGGGCGTTTTGACGCGTGTTTGTGGCCATAGGACATTGCAGTCAATCACACAAACGCGCGTCAAACGCGCGTTTACTATTGCAAAAAACGCGCATAAAAAACGCCCATAAAAAACGCGCGTTAAACGCGCATATCAAAGACGCTCAGGTCTGAACCCAGCCTCAGAGTTGATATGTTGAGTTGAGTGGACACCTGGATGTTCGGGTTTGGCAGGTTTGGCCGAACTTGAAAAAAAAGTTCGGTACCCGAACTTGAACCCGAACCCCATTGGAGTCAATGGGGACCCGAACTTTTGGCCACTAAAATAGCTCTAAAATAGCCCTAGAAAGAGCTAAAGGGCTGCAAAGGCAGCAAAATGTGCTTAAGAGCATAGCAAATGCTCTGCAAACAAATGTGGATAGGGAAATGAATTAAAAAAACATAAAAGACCTTAAAAAATAAATTGGAATGATGTAAAAGGAAGAGGTTGAGGAGGTGGTGAATGGGTGGATGTGGCGGTGTAGGCTCACGTGGCGGTCTAGGTGGAAGCGGCGGCGAAGGAGGAATAGGTAGCCAACACAGATGTGTGTTATTTTGCATTTTTACATAGGGGTATCCCCCAAAATATTGGGACATATAAAAAAAATAAAAAAAAGGAATAAGTGCACTTGACTTGAGTACAAGGATGGATGGTTGAGGCTGTTAGAACTGTCGATTCTGCACAAGGTACAGACAAGTCTTGTGGGATCCAGGCCTGTTTCATTTTAATGAACGTGAGCTTGTCTACATTGGCTGTGGACAGGCGGCTGCGTCTGTCTGTAATGACGCCTCCTGCCGTGCTAAACACACGTTCAGAGAGTACACTGGCTGCAGGGCAGGCCAGCACCTCCAAGGCATATAGGGCAAGCTCTGGCCATGTGGACAATTTGGAGATCCAGAAGTTGAATGGGGCAGAACCATCAGTCAGTGCGTGTAGTCGTGTGCACAGGTACTGTTCCACCATGTTGTTCAAATGCTGCCTCCATATCAGCAGTTGGGGCCGGTTGTTGAGGCGAGGTGACAAAGCTTTTCCACATGTCGGCCATGCTAACCCTGCCTTCTGAGGTGCTGGCGCTGACACAGCAGCGTTGGCGACCTCTTCCTCCTCCCCTGCCTTCGCCTTGTGCTTCCACTTGTCCCCCGGCGTCAGTCGGGAATGCTCTCAGGAGCGCGTCTACCAGCGTGCACCTGTAGTCGTGTATTTTCCAATCACGCTCCAGTGAGGGAATTAAGGACGGCACATTGTCTTTGTAACGGGGATCCAGCAGGGCACACAGGTCTCGCATGGAGGCCCAGTCATTGGTGGTGAAGTGGTGCTGTTCCGCAGTGCGACTCACCCGTGCGTGCTGCAGCTGAAACTCCACTATGGCCTGCTGCTGCTCGCACAGTCCCTCCAGCATGTGCAAGGTGGAGTTCCACCTGGTGGGCAAGTCGCATATGAGGCGGTGAGCGGGAAGACCGAAGTTACGCTGTAGAGCAGACAGCCGAGCGGCGACAGGATGAGAACGCCGAAAGCGTGCACAGACGGCCTGCACTTTATGCAGCAGCTCTGACATGTCGGGGTAGTTGTGAATGAATTTCTGCACCACCAAATTCAGCACATGCGCCAGGCAAGGGATGTGCGTCAAACCGGCTAGTCCCAGAGATGCAATGAGATTTCGCCCATTATCGCACACCACCAGGCCGGGCTTGAGGCTCACTGGCAGCAACCACTCGTCGGTCTGTTGTTCTATACCTCGCCCCCTCCTGGGGCCTGTCCCCCAAACACATCAGTTTCAGAATGGCCTGCTGACGTTTACCCCTGGCTGTGCTGAAGTTGGTGGTGAAGGTCTGTCGCTGACCGGATGAGGAGGTGGTAGAAGAGGAGGAGGAAGCCGAGTAGGAAGAGGAGGCAACAGGAGGCAAAGAATGATGCCCTGCAATCCTTGACGGCGGAAGGACGTACGCCAAACAGCTCTCCGCCTGGTGCCCAGCCGCCACTACATTTATCCAGTGTGCAGTTAGAGAGATATAGCGTCCCTGGCCATGCTTCATGGTCCACGTATCTGTGGTTAGGTGGACATGCCACAGATGGCGTTGTGCAGTACATACTTGATTTTATCCGATACTTGGTTGTGCAGGGAGGGCACGGCTCTCCTGGAGAAGTAGTGGCGGCTGGGAACTATGTACTGTGGGACAGCAAGCGACATGAGCTGTTTGAAGCTGTCCGTCTCCACCAGCCTGAATGACAGCATTTCAAAGGCCAGTAGTTTAGAAATGCTGGCATTCAGGGCCAGGGATCGAGGGTGGCTAGGTGGGAATTTACGCTTTCTCTCCAAGGTTTTGTGAGATGGGCTGAACGCTTCCGTGTGACATGGTGGAGATGCTTGGTGACGGAGGTGGTGGTGTTGGTGGCACATCCTCTGTTTGCTGGGCGGCAGGTGCCAACGTTCCTCCAGAGGCGGAGGAAGAGGCCAAGGCAGCAGCAGAAGAGGGAGCAGGAGGGGCCTGGTGTTTACTCCACTGCAGCCCGTGTCTCGCATGTAGATGCCTGGTCATGCAGGTTGTGCTAAGGTTCAGAACGTTAATGCCTCGCTTCAGGCTCTGATGGCACAGCGTGCAAACCACTCGGGTCTTGTCGTCAGCACATTGTGTGAAGAAGTGCCATGCCAGGGAACTCCTTGAAGCTGCCTTTGGTGTGCTCGGTCCCTGGTGGTGGTGGCCAGTAGCAGGCAAAAGGTTTTGGCGCCGGCTGCTCTGCTTTTGCACCCTGCTCCTTTTGCTACGCTGTTGGCTCGGTCTCACCACTGCCTCTTCCTCCGAACTCTGAAAGTCAGTGGCACGACCTTCATTCCATGTGGAGTCTAGGACCTCATCGTCCCCTGCATCGTCTTCCACCCAGTCTTCCTCCCTGACCTCCTTTTCGGTCTGCACACTGCAGAAAGACGACGCAGTTGGCACCTGTGTTTCGTCATCATCAGAGACGTGCTGAGGTGGTATTTCCATGTCCTCATCCTCAGGAAACATAAGTGGTTGTGTGTCAGTGCATTCTATGTCTTCCAACCCTAGGGAAGGGCTAGGTGGATGCCCTTGGGAAACCCTGCCAGCAGAGTCTTCAAACAGCATAAGAGACTGCTGCATAACTTGAGGCTCAGACAGTTTCCCTGATATGCACGGGGGTGATGTGACAGACTGATGGGCATGGGTTTCAGGTGCCACCTGTGTGCTTTCTGCAGAAGACTGGGTGGGAGATAATGTGAACGTGCTGGATCCACTGTCGGCCACCCAATCGACTAGCGCAGGCATCCTCAAACTGCGGCCCTCCAGCTGTTGTAAAACTACAACTCCCACAATGCCCTGCTGTAGGCTGATACCTGTAGGCTGTTCGGACATGCTGGGAGTTGTAGTTTTGCAACAGCTGGAGGGCCGCAGTTTGAGGATGCCTGGACTAGCGCATGTACTTGCTCAGGCCTTACCATCCTTAGAACGGCATTAGGCCCGACCAAATAGCACTGTAGATTATGGCGGCTACTGGGACCTGAGGTAGTAGGTTCAGTAGGATGTGTAGATGTGGCAGAACGGCCACGTCCTCTCCCTGCACCAGAGGCTCCACCAACACCACCACCACGTCCCTTATTAGATGTTTCCCTCATAGTTAGCGTTCACCAAGCAAAGTAAAAAGTGGTTGAGTCTATTAAAAATAATTATCCGCCAATAAAAACCCTGATGTAGGGTATTGCACTCAATATATATTTTTTTAAACTCTATATGACAGCCGTATTTGTGGCCTAAATTTCACAGTAACTTATGCACCTACAATCACAGATGTGCAGTATATAAAACACTGTGTTTTTTCCACCCCGGTATGCGAAAGCCGTATTTCTGGCCTAAAATGAACAGTCCCTTATGCACCTATAATCCTAGATGTGCACTATATGAAACAGATTTTTTTTTTTTCACCCAATATGCCCCAGTATGAGAATGCCGCATTTCTGGCCTAAATTGAACAGTCACTTATGCAGCGATAATCCTAGATGTGCACTATATGAAACAGAGTTATTTTTTTCACCCAGTATGCCCCAGTATGAGAATGCCGTATTTCTGGCCTAAATTGAACAGTCACTTATGCAGCGATAATCCTAGATGTGCACTATATGAAACAGAGGTGTTTTTTTTTCACCCAGTATGCCAAAGCCTTATTTCTGGTCTAAATGTAACACTCACTTATGCACCTATAATCACAGATGTGCACTATATGAAACAGAGGTGTTTTTTTTCACCCAGTATGCCCCAGTATATTAAAGCCGTATTTCTGGCCTAAATGTAACACTCACTTATGCACCTATAATCACAGATGTGCACTATATGAAACAGAGTTTTTTTTTCCACCCAGTATGCCCCAGTATGCGAAAGCCGTATTTCTGGCCTAAAATGAACAGTCCCTTATGCACCTATAATCCTAGATGTGCACTATATGAAACAGATTTTTTTATTTCATCCAGTATGCCCCAGTATGAGAATGCTGTATTTCTGGCCTAAATGTAACACTCACGTATGCACCTATAATCACAGATGTGCACTATATGAAACAGAGGTTTTTATTTCACCCCAGTATGCCCCAGTATGAGAAAGCCATATTTCTGGCCTAAATTTCACAGTAATTTATGCACCTCTAATCCCAGATGTGCAGTATATCAGAGTTTTTTTTTAACCCCAGTAAGCAAAAGCCGTATTTGTGGCCTAAATTTCACAGTAACTTATGCACCTCTAATCACAGATGTGCAGTATATAAAACACAGCTTTTTTTCCACCCCGGTATGCGAAAGCCGTATTTCTGGCCTAAATTGAACAGTCACTTATGCACCTATAATCCTAGATGTGCACTATATGAAACAGAGGTTTTTTTTTCACCCCAGTATGCCCCAGTATGAGAATGCCGTATTTCTGGTCTAAATTGAACAGTCACTTATGCAGCGATAATCCTAGATGTGCACTATATGAAACAGAGTTTCTTTTTTCACCCAGTATGCCCCAGTATGAGAAAGCCGTATTTCTGGCCTAAATTTCACAGTAACTTATGCACTTCTAATCACAGATGTGCAGTATATAAAACACAGCTTTTTTTCCACCCCGGTATGCGAAAGCCGTATTTCTGGCCTAAATTGAACAGTCACTTATGCAGCGATAATCCTAGATGTGCACTATATGAAACAGAGTTTTTTTTTTTCACCCAGTATGACCCAGTATGCCAAAGCCGTATTTCTGGCCTAAATGTAACACTCACTTGTGCACTATATGAAACAGAGGGTTTTTTCACCCCAGTATGCCCCAGTATGAGAAAGCCGAATTTATGGCCTAGATTTCACAGTAACTTATGCACCTATTATCACAGATGTGCAGTATATAAAACACAGTGTTTTTTCCACCCCGGTATGCAAAAGCTATATTTCTGGCCTAAAATGAACAGTCCCTTATGCACCTATAATCACAGATGTGCACTATATGAAACAGAGTTTTTTTTTTTTTTCACCCAGTATGCCCCAGTATGCCAAAGCCGTATTTCTGGCCTAAATGTGACATTCACTTATGCACCTATAATCACAGATGTGCACTATATGAAACAGAGGTTTTTTTTCACCCCAGTATGCCCCAGTATGAGAAAGCCGTATTTCTGGCCTAAATTGAACAGTCACTTATGCAGCGATAATCCTAGATGTGCACTATATGAAACAGAGTTTTTTTTTAACCCCAGTGTCTCAAAGCAGTATTTCTGGACTTGCAGACATGCGAATATCCTGTGCTAGTGCACTATCGATGCATAAAATGGCTGCCGATTATGTATTGACTAACTGAAGGAAAAAAATATCTCTCCCTCACAGCAGCTGCAGCCTCTCCCTACACTAATCCGAGCAGAGTGACGGGCGGCGCTACGTGACTCCAGCTTAAATACAGGCTGGGTCACATGCTGCAATAGTAGGCATGGCTGTGATGGCCTCTTGGGGCAAGTAGTATGACGCTTGTTGATTGACTGCTTTCCAGCCTTTCAAAAAGCGCCATAGAAATCGCCGAACATCAAACCCAAACCAAACTTTTACGTAAATGTTCGGGTTCGGGTCTGGGTGCCGAAAAACCTAAAGTTCGGTACGAACCCGAACTTTACAGTTCGGGTTCGCTCAACTCTATTGATATGGAATATTTAATACACTTCACTCTGCATATATATACATATACATATCCCACTTGGCCATTCAGGGCCAATATATATACATATATAGATATATACATATCAAATATATATAAATATCTATATATATATATATATATATATATATATATATATATATATATATATACACGCCTACCTGGCACTTCCCTCTACAATTCTCATTTATTTTATTATTTTATTTTATACAGTAATAGCCTCATATGCTTTTACAATCATTCTCCAGATTTTTTACCTTATTAGAGGTTGGCACTATATTTATATGTGAATTGTGTTACATACTCATTACATTGTTATTCTCTTATAATAAAGTTTTCTACTTCCTGTTGTAAAAAACCTACTACTGAAATCTATAGAGAGGAATGAAGACAGATTGTTAACAAAGGAAAAAAAATAATCGAGTGTGTGCAGATTATTAGATGATAAGGGTATAATAGAGAATACCATATCAGTAGGAAATTGCACTAACTCATATCAATAATTGCATTCAATTTTGTGCTTTTGTGCAATTGTGTTTTCCTACATCATTTAGGAATTAGTTCCTAATAAACCAGGTTCGTTATGAATGAGTTGAGCGAACGTGACTTTTGGCAGGTTTGAGTTCAGGTTCTAGGTTTAAAGGGGTTATCCAATACAATAAACTGCCCCCTCCCCGTGTGCGAGCCCCTGTCACGGCTGAGGATGGGGGAAACCCTCAGCCGTGTGCCGGAAGGAAGATGGTCGCTGCTTGACCAGGACAAACAGGATTAGGGAGCAGGTCACCTCCTAAAGCATCCCTAACCTGACCCTAACTCCTACCTGCATGGGCCGACCTTGAAGGTAGGAGGACCCATGCGCAGGAACCTCGGATCCCTACTCACCCCCTGCCGGTCCCTAGGCTAGGAGTCAGAGTAAGACATCCTGTTCCTTCTGGATACGGAGGAACAGGAGTCTCACTGGCCAAGCTGCAAGGAAGGGAAAACAAGTGCAACCTGTGGCAATGGCAGGTACTTGCCACAAAACATAGCAGAGACCTACCACAGACAGTAAAGCCTGGAACCCATGTGGGTGTACTGCCCACAGACAGCAGGACTCAGCACACAAACACACAACACACGGGAACCCAGGACCACAGGTGCAATAAAGAAACATAAAAGCATACACATCTTCAAGACACCAAAGGACATATATATATTTGCTTATGACCAGAAGGTTGGCCCCCACTGGCAGTTGGTAAGTAACCAGGAGGATGTCTACAGCCAGCATGGCTGAAACACCCTCTCTGGCTACTGCCTACAACTGAGGCTATATAGGGCCAAGAGGCCACACCCAACAATCAGACACACCCCGTGACTCACACACACTGAAAGGGAGTTAACCCTTCCAAAACCACAGAAGGGAAAACATAACTTAAAGGGGAAGTGTCCAAACAACAAACACACTGTGGCTGTTGCCGCAGGCAACGACATGGGTGGCAAGCGTGTCCTGGGGGTCAGCCCGAAGGCCGGGACACTGCCACCACATGTACAACATACCACCAAACGTTGCCCCGGGCAGCCACAGTGATGGGAAAATGTCAGTGCACACCAAACATAAACAAAGTGCACACAGACATACAAAAGTGCTACAAACGCGCACATAACTCCAAGGGAACCGCACACATAGCTGTTGTCCGTGGCAACCGTACCTGAGGCCAACTACATTATGCCTCAAGCCGCGGTTGAAACTACAACCCAAAACCGCGGGCAACAGTATGCGGCTCCCAAGGAGTCACGGCCATAACCGTGGCCGTGACAGCCCCTCACAGGGAATATACTTACACCAGCTTGCACCGCTGCGGCTTCTCACCGTGCACTGATAAAAACATCCGGTGTCAGGGAGAGGGGAGGTAGCAGCCAATGGCAGGCAGGGACATGGGACGAACCTACCTAGCATCACCCGCGATGCTAGGGAGGCTCATCTCCGTCCATGCCTGCCATTAGCTGCTTCCCCCCGACACCAGATGGTTTCATTGGCGCACGGGGAGAAGCAGCGGCGGTGCGGGGAGCGAGGTAAGTATATTCCCTGTGAGGGGTCCAGCACATGGGGGGGGGGGGGGGGGCAGTTTATGGTATTGGATAACCCCTTTAAGTGAATTACATAATGGATTTCGTTCTCACGGAATCCATAACGCAATTCAATGCCGGAATGCCAAATGGAATGCCTTTAGAGGCATTCCGTTTTCATGCTGTCATAAAGTGTATGGCCAGCAGAACTAAACCCTCTGAGCCAGTCATACACTTGTATTATGGGGCATGCCGGTATTGAATTACGTGATGGATTCTGTGAGAACAGAATCCATTATGTAATTCACTTTAACATGTAACTCGAATTTGAACCTGCCAACTGTAGTTATGAAATTCCCAAAAATGTGTCTACCAGACGTGCCTGAAGCTTTTCAGCTTTGCTTTGGATGAATGAAGTAAAACAGTACACAGGCAATTTTACTGCACATGTCCGTGGATAAAAGCACAAGGGAGGAAGAAGAATGATACATTCATGACCGTAAGAGGAAGTGGGGGGGGGGGGGGGCTTGCCCTGATTGGCTCCCAGGCTGACAGACAGCCTGGATGATCCAATTAGTGCTCTAGCAAGCAAGGGAGTACCCTGCCTAACAGAACATCAGTGGCTGACAAGAAATTATCTTAGGTACAGTGTACAGTCACAATCAAGCTTCTATTCTGTCAGGGACATTGAAAAGAACGGTTAAAATTAATAATTGTGCATAATAGGGAAATGGAGGGTAAGCAGCCAGCCAGCAAGTAAGGAGCTGAGGCTGAGTTGCTGCCTTAATACTGTACCTGCAAGAGTATTTCTATTTTTTATATAAATAGAAATACAGCTTTTCTTTTTAAGTGTTGATGTGGGGGGTCGGGATAAGCTCAATAAAACTGTAAAGCATGTGTTTTACAATCCAGAGTTTAGCGTGAAGAGACCTGAAATAACAGTCCGGAATCTGGGACAGAGCATCTCCAAACAGTTCAATGTTGTTGTTTTTTCTAGAAAATAGCAATACAAGTAAGTGTACAACCCGTGTTTTACAATACAGATGGTCGATTTTTAAATATCAGTGAAAACACCTGAAATAGTAGTCCAAAATCTGGGACAGGGCATCTCCAGACAGTGCAAGTGTTTTTGTCACGGATGGTGTTGCAGAAAACTAGAAGTCACAAATAAAGATCTGACTGACTTGATCCCAAACTAAGGAACATATGGGTGAGCCCTATAAAAGCCCTAGAGCTCTCCCTGACTGCTCAGCCCATGCAAAGATCTCTATGATAGAAAATTGCATGTCCGCGTACCTAGACTGAGTGACACCTGAAAACCCTATTATAGTGAGGGGACACGACCACCGGCTCCCTGCACTTAATATGGAGGGAATCAGGGTCACCTAGAATCAAGCCAACAGGAAAACACAAATAAAGGAATAGACTTATCTGAGGAACCAGCAGCAACTAGCAGTGAGCACAATCCAGGAAGTAGTATAAACCGCAAAGTGAGGCAGTATGGGAGGGGATATAAAGGGAGGCAATCACTGCTAATAGATGACAGCTGGGAGAGGGAGAAGAGATGTCAAAGAGAAACCAAAACAAAAGAACATCATGCAGGAGGTACTGAAGAACGTCTATCAGAGCTTCTCAGAGATCTGGCGGTGACGGTTTTTTGTTTTGCAAGACATTTGTACACAGTGTGTTTTACAATTCAGAGGGTATAATTTTTAATCTCAGTGAAAACACTGTAAATTATAGTCCAAAATCTGGGACAGGACATTTCCACACAATTAAAGGATTTCTCCGTTTTGGGAAAATAGAAATACAAGTGTACAATGCGTGTTTTACAAGCCAGAGGGTAGCATTTTAACTCTCAGTGAACATGAAATAGTAGTCATAAATCTAGGACAGAGCATCTCCAGACAATTCAAGAGTTTTTTTGTTTGACAAAAATAGTGTGCAACATGTGTTTTTCAATCTAGAGGGTAGAGTTTTAAATCATAGTGACAAAAGAGATGCAAATGAGCTTTTAACAAGCTCTGCCTCTGATGCCACCAGATGTAAGGCAGCTATCATATAATTAAGTGTTCCACCCTTTAAATAGGCTTTGACTCATTATTCAGATATCAAATAAGCCAGCATTTCATCTGCAGACAGCTGTTTCGGGGTGATTGTCCCTCATCAGTGCAGAGCAGAGAGTACTGGTTTAACTGGGTGAGAGGCCTAGGTAAGGGTGCTTTAAGGAGAGGCCTCATTAAAGCACTCTCTCGCCAAGGAGAGATAGTACCTACCAAATCATAGTCAAAACATTGTAAATATTAGTCCAAAATCTGGGACAGGGCATCTTCACAGTTCTAGTGTTTTTTTTTGTTTTGTTTTGGAAAAATATCAATATAAGTGTATAAAACATGTTTTACAATAGGAAGAATAGTGTTGTAAATCTCCAAATGAAAGTACAGTAAATAGTGGTCTGAAATCTGTGACCATTCATTTCCAGACCAAAAATAGCAATACAAGTGTGTTATGATCTTTTTTTTTAAAGAAATAGTACACAAGTATACTAGTGTGCAACACTTGTTTTACTATACAGAGAATAGAACTTGAAATCTCTAAATGAAAAGATTGTAACTAGTAGGCAGAAATCTGTGACATGGAATCTCCAAACTTTTGTTTTGTAAAAAAAAGCAATATAAGTGTGTAACACGTGTATTATAATACAGAGGGTAGGTTTTTTAATCACTGCGTGAAAACACCAGAAATATTAGGTCAAACTTTTTTTTACAAGTCATCTCTAGACATTTCAAGTCGTTGTTTTTTGGGGAAAATAGCAAGGCAAGTGTGCGACACGTGTTTTACAATTAAAGTGGGTAGAGTTTTTAATCTCTGAGTGAAAACATGGTAAATAGCCTGAAATCTGTAACAAGGTATCTTCAGGCAGTTCAAGTGTTGTTGTTTTTTTTGAGGGAAAAAAAAAACAATTAAAAGACCAAAAAAATGCAGTTTGGACTCACAAAGAAGACAAAAACAACTCCTGGGGAACCAGGTCAGTATATTCCACAATCCCTAATATAGAAGCTATAATAGGGGTGAAAATATCGCACAGTTCCCACAGTTTGTTCTAACACCTAATGATAGTAGCAGCACTAATAACAGTAATGTGCATAAGTACCGAAAGTTGCAAGAATAGTCTGCATCAAGCTAACAGTTGTCAAGTTAGAACGCCACATGTGAATGGCGATCACACACCGACAATGCATATCCATAAGAACATTATATAAAGTGCAATTGGAGCAGCATCACAAGAAATGCTAAAAGGATATACAAACAGATTATAGCACAAATGTAGTGGATACAGACCGACTGATCCACAGGGTGAACAGCAACCCTGACGTACGTTTCGCCCAGCTTCTTCCTGTGTGCTCACATATTCGGCTCCTCCATGGACATGCCCAGCCAACAGCAACAGGGCACATTGTCACTCCCACTCCCCCTCCTTCCTATCACATTCCTCTGGCTGTCAGCCTGCCAAATCCAACTGGACAAGGTGATCAGCAACAATGGCCAAAACATAGTGGCTGTGCTGAACCTTGGGGAAATAACACATGCTCCCGGCATGACGCATGTTATCAACCCATTTGTGTAACGCTTTTTAAAAAGGTACAATGGCTTGCGCAAGGTGCTGCCAAAGTCCAGGAGACTGTCCATTCTTATATGGTGAGGAACGCTCTCCTTGACTTGCAGCAGCAGAGCAGTTGGCAGCTACACTGTTTAATCCAGGATGTTCCAACTCGCTGAAATTCAACATTGCACATGCTAAAGCAACTATACAAGCACTCAAAATTATGAATGATTTTATCATGCACCAGACCACCTCAGCAGGGGGCATGTGTTGCTTCAAGGTCAGGCAGTCGCAGCTCATCTAAGACACCTGTTGGGTGCTGAAGCCCTTCGAAGAGGCCGCAAAGTTTGTCAGTAGGGACAACTGTGACATGAACAATTTCCTTCTGCTCATATTTATCTTAGAAGAGATGCTGAGGCTCAATGTCACGAGGGTATCAAGAGCCACGTCTGACTCCGTTATACCCGGGGTCAGGAAGTCGCAGCGGGTGGCTGCGCGCTCTATATCTAAAGATCACGTTGTTTCTTAGTGATTGTGTTCTGTGTTTGCCTTGCTATCCTTTTTGTCTCACTCAGGGATCCGTAGCTTCTCCTCCTCAGCTGTTTCTTGTCTGCCACTCCCATCCTCCTTATATTCTCCCCTCACACTTCTCTAGTTGCCAGTTATAGAGCTTCCTGCCTGGACATCTATACTGACCCACTGGAGTTGTGAATCCTGGTTGTCGTTCCAGAGTGCTACCCTCCGGATCCCTGTTGGGCTTATTGTTGTCTCCTGTTGTCGCCCACCTGGGATTATATGTTGAGTCCGTGTTGTCTGTCCTCCCCTTGGTGTTTTCCCTTAGAGCTAGTGGTGCGGACTAGTGTTCCCACCGCCCTGTTCACTATCTAGGGCTCAGCTCAGGGAAAGCCAGGGCTTTAGGCACGTGATCGGCGTACGGGTGAGGAACCCGTCTAGGGACGTCAGGGCAGCCAGGTGCCAGCCGCAAGGTAAGTCAGGGGTCACCACCTTCCCTCTCACTTGGGCAGGGCCTTCCTCGTTCCCTCCCTCTGTGTCACATATGTGATAGTCACGCCGACCATGATATTATAACTGGCCCTTACTTTTTGAGAAATTTTTTTTTTTATTTGTTGTTTTTTTTTCTCTACTTAGAATCCAATATGGATCCTATTGATGCCTTGGCAGAACAGCTTCAAGGCCTGTCTTTGGAGGTGGCAGGATTGAAGGCGTCTGTTCTCCAACAACAGCAGCAAATGCAGCAGACCGCACCCCCAGCGGTTGCTATGGGTAACCAGGTTGTTACAGAACCCAAGGTTGCTCTTCCTGACAGATTTTCTGAGGGAAGGGACAAATTTGCGACGTTCCGTGAGGCCTGTAAATTATATTTTAAGTTGCGCCCTTACTCCTCAGGTAATGAAGAACAGCGGGTAGGGATTGTCATTTCCCTGCTTCAGGGGGATCCGCAATCCTGGGCGTTCTCGTTACCCCCTGGGTCTCAGGCTCTTCGGTCAGTGGAGGGATTTTTTGGGGCTTTGGGTCTCATATATGATGACCCTGACCGAGTCGAAGTTACGGAGACTCCTACAGGGAGATCGGTCAGCAGAGGAATATTGCTCAGAGTTCCGTAGGTGGGCTACGGATACTCAGTGGAACGACCCGGCTCTCAGGAGTCAGTTCTGCTCTGGGTTATCTGAAAGGGTTAAGAATGCACTGGCGCTGTATGAGACCCCCCTTTCCCTTGATGCTGTTATGTCCCTCTCTATCAGAATAGATAGACGTCTTAGGGAGAGATCGAAAATTCCTGAGCAATTGGTTACCTCTCCCAAGCAACAGTCTGCCTGTACTGACTTAGATGAGCCTATGCAGCTAGGCGGAACTTCTCGTCAGGTCCGTCCTCCCGAGGTTCGCCGTAGGGGGGGGGCTTGTTTTTTCTGTGGGGGGAAGGGTCATTTCATTAATGTCTGTCCCTCCTTTCTCAAAAACAAAAGACCGTCGGAAAACTACTAACCCCGGGCTGTGCGGAGGATGTCAGCCGGGGGGTATACGTTTCCTCCATACGAACATCTCAATTTGTGTTACCAGCGGTCATTGTTATTGGTGTTAAGACGGAGTCTATTTCTTTTTTTCTAGACAGTGGAGCAGGGGTAAACTTGATTGATGCCCATTTTGCCCGCACTATGGGTTTGTCTCTCTGTACGCTGCAGAGACCTATTCCCGTATTCGCTATAGATTCTGCTCCTCTGTCTCAGAGAAACCTCACCCACATTGTTCATAATTTACACCTTCGGGTAGGGGACCACCATAATGAGTGTCTTTCATGTTACGTTCTGGAGGGCCTTCCCTCTCCGGTGGTATTGGGTCTTCCCTGGTTGGTAGCGCACAATCCAGTGGTGGATTGGCAGGCCAGGGAGATATTGGAGTGGAGTGAGCATTGCAGAGAGAATTGCTTAAATAACAATTGCTTAATCGCCTCCATAGCTCCCCTACCTACATTTATTTCGGACTTTGAGGACGTTTTTTCTGAAAAGGGTTGTCAGAAGCTACCACCTCATCGTCCTTATGATTGCCCGGTTAACCTGGTTCCCGGGGCAAAATTACCCAAGTCCAGGTTGTATAATCTTTCGGGTCCCGAGAGACAAGCCATGAAAGATTATATCTCCGAGAGTCTGGCTAAGGGACACATCAGACCCTCTTCTTCACCCGTGGCTGCAGGGTTTTTCTTTGTTAAAAAGAAAGATGGGGGCCTGCGTCCTTGCCTAGATTTCCGGGAGTTAAACCAGATAACCATCCGTGACCCATACCCTCTTCCTCTCATTCCTGACCTTTTTAATCAGATTGCGGGTGCTAAGTGGTTCTCCAAACTTGATCTTAGGGGGGCCTACAATCTGATTCGTATCAAGGAAGGGGATGAGTGGAAGACAGCTTTTAACACCCCTGAGGGGCATTATGAAAATCTAGTTATGCCTTTCGGTCTGACCAATGCCCCTGCTGTCTTCCAACATTTCGTTAATGATATTTTTAGTCATCTCATCGGCAGGTTTGTAGTCATATACCTAGATGATATCTTAATTTATTCGGCTGATCTGAAAACACATGAGGTGCATGTCAGGCAAGTACTGCAGGTCCTACGGATGAATAAATTATATGCGAAAATTGAAAAATGTGTCTTCGCCGTTCAGGAATTACAGTTCCTGGGATATCTATTATCTGCTTCAGGTTTCCGCATGGATCCTGGGAAGGTCCAGGCAATTTTAGATTGGGATCTTCCTGAGAACGTTAAAGCCCTACAACGGTTTTTGGGTTTCGCTAATTTCTATAGAAAGTTCATTAAAAATTATTCAGTGATCGTTAAACCCCTTACCGACATGACTAGGAAGGGGACTGATTTTTCCAAATGGTCTGACGCCGCTAAAGATGCATTTTCCTCTCTAAAGGAGAGGTTTACCTCGGCACCTGTTCTAATTCAACCTGATGTCTCCCAGCCTTTTATTGTCGAGGTAGATGCGTCAGAGGTGGGAGGGGGGCTGTATTGTCTCAGGGTCCGTCTCCTGGCAAATGGCGTCCTTGCGCCTTCTTTTCCAAAAAATTATCTTCTGCAGAGAAGAATTATGATATTGGAAATAGGGAACTGTTGGCGATTAAACTGGCGCTTGAAGAGTGGCGTCACTTCTTAGAGGGAGCAATCCACCCCGTCACGGTGATTACGGATCACAAAAACCTTCTGTACCCAGAATCGGCTAAGCGTCTCACCCCTAGACAAGCTAGGTGGTCGCTATTCTTTACCAGATTTAACTTTGTAATCACCTATCGTCCTGGGGCAAAAAATACCAAGGCAGACGCATTATCTCGTAGTTTCCCTGGAGGGGGTAATATTAGTGATCCGGTACCTATTTTACAAAGAGGAGTGGTTGTCTCTGCTGTACACTCTGTTCTAGAGGGAAAGGTGTTAGAGGCCCAGGGGGACGCCCCGGCCTCTTGCCCCTCAGAAAAATTGTTTGTACCGTTAAACCTGCGTCTTGAATTATTAAAAGAACATCATAATTCGGCACTTGCTGGACACCCGGGTAGTAAAGCAACCTTGGAGCTATTATCTCGTCGTTTTTGGTGGCCAAGGTTGCGTCAGGATGTAATGGATTTCGTGTCTACTTGTTCTACTTGTGCACGCGCGAAAGTCTCTCATACACGTCCAGCAGGGTCTTTATTGCCACTTTTCATCCCCAATAGGCCATGGACTCATCTGTCGGCGGGTAAAACAGTTATCTTGGTAGTAGTAGACAGGTTTAGCAAAATGGTACACTTTATTGCGCTACCCGCACTTCCTAATGCTAAAACTCTTGCTCAGGTGTTTATCAGTGAAATCGTGAAGCTTCACGGGGTCCCTTCCGATGTGGTTTCGGATCAGGGAACCCAGTTTATTTCTAAGTTTTGGAAAGCTTTTTGTTCCCGTTTGGGGGTTCACTTGTCCTTTTCCTCAGCTTTCCATCCTCAGTCGAATGGACAGACTGAGCGTACCAACCAAAACCTAGAAACATATTTAAGGTGTTTTGTGTCTGAAAACCAAGAGTTGTGGTCATCATATTTACCGTTAGCTGAGTTTGCCATAAATAATCATTATCAGGAGTCCACTGGCAAGTCACCATTCCTTGGTGCATACGGTTTTCATCCCCAATTTTGTACTTTCAAAGAGGGGGGGTCTTCTGGGGTTCCCGAAGAGGAAAGGTTTTCTTCATCTCTTTCATCGGTATGGCAGAAGGTGCTAGTTAACTTGAAAAAGATGAGTGGTAAATATAAATGCATGGCCGATAAGAAACGGTCGCCAGGTCCGGACCTAGGAGTGAATGACTATGTGTGGTTGTCTACTAGGAATATTAAGTTGAAGGTTCCTTCTTGGAAACTGGGCCCTAGGTTCATAGGTCCCTATAAAATAGTAGCCGTCATTAACCCTGTGGCTTTTCGCCTGGAGCTACCTCAGACTTTTAAGATCCATAACGTCTTCCATAAATCGTTACTCAAGAAGTATGTTCCACCTCTAGAACCATCGCCGCTGCCACCTCCTCCTGTTATTGTGGCTGGTAATCTGGAGTTTCAAATAGCCAGAATTGTTGATTCTCGTCGGGTCCGCCGCTCTCTTCAGTATCTGGTGCATTGGAGGGGTTACGGTCCCGAGGAAAGAATGTGGGTTCCAGCATCAGAGGTAAACGCCAACAGGTTAATTCAGGCTTTCCATGCCTCTCATCCGGAGAGACCTGGTCCTGAGTGTCCGGAGGCCCCTCGTGAAAGGGGGGGTACTGTCACGAGGGTATCAAGAGCCACGTCTGACTCCGTTATACCCGGGGTCAGGAAGTCGCAGCGGGTGGCTGCGCGCTCTATATCTAAAGATCACGTTGTTTCTTAGTGATTGTGTTCTGTGTTTGCCTTGCTATCCTTTTTATCTCACTCAGGGATCCGTAGCTTCTCCTCCTCAGCTGTTTCTTGTCTGCCACTCCCATCCTCCTTATATTCTCCCCTCACACTTCTCTAGTTGCCAGTTATAGAGCTTCCTGCCTGGACATCTATACTGACCCACTGGAGTTGTGAATCCTGGTTGTCGTTCCAGAGTGCTACCCTCCGGATCCCTGTTGGGCTTATTGTTGTCTCCTGTTGTCGCCCACCTGGGATTATATGTTAAGTCCGTGTTGTCTGTCCTCCCCTTGGTGTTTTCCCTTAGAGCTAGTGGTGCGGACTAGTGTTCCCACCGCCCTGTTCACTATCTAGGGCTCAGCTCAGGGAAAGCCAGGGCTTTAGGCACGTGATCGGCGTACGGGTGAGGAACCCGTCTAGGGACGTCAGGGCAGCCAGGTGCCAGCCGCAAGGTAAGTCAGGGGTCACCACCTTCCCTCTCACTTGGGCAGGGCCTTCCTCGTTCCCTCCCTCTGTGTCACGTATGTGATAGTCACGCCGACCATGATACTCATACAGCCGGGGACAACTGCAGAAAGTGCATCTTGCTGTTCACCCTATAGCGATTGGGGACCCACAAGGAGAAACTCCCATGGTGGAGGAGGATGAAGATGAGGAGCTTCCACTGGAGGAGTCGGAGGTGCATGAGCAGGATGATAATGATGACATCGGTCACAGTACCCAATTGTCTCAGTGGGGAAGGAGCCAGAAAAAACTGGCTCCTTGGGCACACTGGACAGAATGGTGACCTCTATTCCCACTTGCTTATGTAGTGACAGGCGCAGCATTGACATCAAGTAGTCTAAAGATTACTGGATACCCATGCTTTTAGACCCTCGCTGTCAAAGCAAAACAGGAGAATGTTTTCTTCTTTCCGAAAGGGAGACCAAATTACATTATTACCAGGAAATACTGTGTACGCAGCTTGCTGCAGCTTTTGGGGAGCAGACGGCGTGTCTGCAATAGAGGCCCCACTGTGCCCTTCCCTAGAGTTATCCACCCTCACAACTAGCAGAAGCTGCAGTCGCAACACAGCAGCCAGTTCAGTCTCCTCAACCTAATACAGCAGTTTATTCATGTGCCACATCAGACTGAGGCAAATCAGCAAGCAGAGACCTTTCGCCTCAATGCCCAGGTTCAGGCCTACCTACACTCTGGCCTGTCTTCAGTGCATAATCTGTTCCCTGACCCCATGGACTTCTGGGAAGGCAGATTAGAACAGTGTCCTGAACTGGCCCAGTATGCCCTGTCTTCTTTCTTGCCCAGCCTCCAGTATCATCTCAAAGAGGGTTTTCAGCACCGCAGGGGCCTGGTGACACCCAAATGGACCAAGTTGTCCACCTCCAAGTGTCCAGAACATCACAAGACTGGATTTGGGAAGATTTTCTCACTCCTCCAGCTGAGGCCGATGAATAGATCTGTCATTGCTGTCTGCTTGCTTGCCTTCCTGCTTACCATCATGTTGCCTGCCGGCCATCATTTTCCATACAGCTGCTGCCACCATCATGCCACTAGTGCTGTTTACCTGCCAACATGTACCATATGCCTTCTGCTGCTGCCTCCATCATGTCACTTCCACCATAATGTCACACAGATATATGTTTTAATGTTTTTTTGGTTCTCATTTTCCAAGCTGGTACCATCCGATAGGTGTCTACAGATTTTTTTTTTCTTCGGTCCCGCTGTGCAGCCCACAGACTGCAGGTTTTACATGTGATAAGATACATTACATTATTAGTATTGCAGTTGATGTACTGTTTGATTTTGTGCTTGGTACCATTGGCTGAAGAGACAAAGTCCTTGGATATTTTGATCTCACTACAACATGTGCATCCGGTGTGTCCACACTTGAAGGAGCCATTATACTGTAACCAATGCGTCTGAGCAGAGCGATTAGCCCTCTCCACAACAAGACTGGGGGACAGTATCTGTGCTAGAGATTTCGTTTTTTTTTGGGATACATTGAATGCTACCTTTGATGACTTCTGAAAAGCCAGGATCACTGTTTAGCACCGGTGGATATTTCTTCATAATACCACTGATTGCTTTAAATTCACAGCTGTATGGGTTTGAGAAATGCACCAGTTTAGCGGTTTTACGGTCATGTACAGTGACTGATCTAGCCCACTCAGCCACTCTAGCCTGTATGTGTGTATGGCAGGCTGGGGCGGTAGCATAGACTGGAGGGAGAGAGTTGTTGTGCGCTGCTCACGCCGTTATTTAAGCCTGTATGTGTGTAATGCAGACTAGAGCGCCAGCACCAGCTTAGAAGCTGCAGGCTATAGAGCACCAATATTTTATGGGCCACATCTGACTACGGTAATTCGTTTAGCGTACCAGCTAAGGGGTTAGCTATTGGTTAATATATTGTTGGACACAATAGGGTGTGTAATAGATGTACCTAGAAAGAGGAGCCTCTTTTATTTGCCAATACACAATTTAACCCTGTTACTTTCAGTGACCTGCTTTCTGCCTCTGCAGCATCAATCAGCCAAATCATTTTTCAGTGAGCTTTCCTTGTTGTGCAGCCCTAACCTAAAGCGAATTGTACCTCAAGTTATAAAAGAAAAAAGTGCAAGATTTTGCCAAATAATCATCTTTCTTAATCTATTATTAAGGTATTTTTGTATTTTAAAGGGAGAGGTAACTGTAGGGTCTGGGGTCTGAATTGAATATAGAAAACCAGCCAACCTCGTAAACAATGGGGCAATTCAGAAAATGCTCAATGATGAAAATCCAAATATATACCTGTATATCTGACATAAAATTGGAATAAACATAGTAATAATATTGTTACATGAACACTGACCCAATAATATTTAACGTATCGGAAGGACGAGGTGCAAAGTGTGCTAAATGGGCCTATTGTAGTCTTAAGACGATGGCAGCATTGAAAGCTCGCCTCATGCAGTATGCACATATTATAAAATAAATACAATAAAATGATGACCTTAAACAAACGAGTAGTCTGGCAGTACATCCAGGTTTACTGTTAAACTGGTTCTTTGTTTTTCTTTGCTAGAGGCAAAACCTTTTGGATCTGGTGCAAATGCATCTTCTGCCCCATGAATGTCTTGTCATTGATGCAGAACAGTCTGCATCTCAGGATTAACTTCTCGTACATAAATCATTCAAGTTGAAAACTGAGACTAAAACTCTGATTGTTAATAACTTTACTAATAAATAATACACATAATATATTAATATACAGAGAGAGTTTCAGCTAAAGTTACTCATATTGTATGATAAAATCTGGAAATGTTTTGTAATGGATTCAGTAATAAGACAGTACCTGAGACAATCATAGTAATAAGACACACTCAAACCTGATAAGCAGTACATAAATTACATAGTTATATAGTTAATACAGTTGAAAAAAGACATAGGTCCATCAAGTTAAACCAAGGGACAGGAGGGGATTTGAATTTTAGAAAAGAGGAGTGAGACCCAGACTTCTACACATTTTCATAAGCATTAGGCCTCATGCACACAGCTGTTGAATGGGTCTGCAGTCTGGGAGATACAGTGCATTGCAGGATGCAGGTAGGGATCAGAAGTCCTACTGACTACTGAGTGCTTCCGTGGGTTTACTGTCCGTGCCTCCTCTTCGCAAAAAAGTAGTGCATGCACTATTTTTTTGCAGTGCGGACTGTCGGATGCGAATCGCGGACCCTATTCAAGTGAATGTGTGTGCTTTCGCAGACGGTGGCCACACAGTCGGTACCCATACATTGTGGACCGCAATTTGCAGTCCGCAGCACAGGCCCGGCCAGCATATGTTCGTGTGCATGAGGCTTTAATGTAATTTTCTTCAGTAAGGAAGCATTGACGCCTTTGGAGACTGAACTTTTTCTTCTCCAGATGGAGGTAGTGCCACCTTGTCTTTTGAGGGAATTTTACATGGAACAGCTCTTCACTATGTTTTTTGTACGGCCCAGTTACTATAGGGGCACATGGTTGTGGTAATTGCCACAGTAACTACAGTACACTATGAATGCATGTTACTACTTTCTTGGCATTATTATTATTGACCTCAACAACTGTATGGGCACTTCCATTAAGGTACAGTATCTGCAAAGTGGCAAAACTGTACAGGTGAAGCATGGGTTTCTATTCATGTCTTGCTAAATCCTATACTACTGCAATGATACTATAATGTAACCATTATACAAAGAGGTATTTCCCAAGGAAAAGAATTGGCATTGCCAATAAGTCTCTATATCCTGGAGTAATTCCAGTAAGTCTCTATATAGGACTGGTTCTTTTAATACTGAAATATCACTTTTTTATAAATATATTCCCAAATATCTTTTATTATTTATAATGGTTCGTTTGGTCTGGGGAGAAATCATTAGATGAAATAAAATGTCCACCGTCCTATTAGTACACACAGAACCTGTCCTAATCACACAGGGGCTATCTGGCTTTCACTGTGTTGAAGAGCCATAACTGGAGCTCCCAGGGAGCTTTGCACTTGGGATTGCTGTGTTGAGACTCTTAAATGAGGCTCCACAGTGTTTTTGAAGCTGGTCTCCCAAAGATCAGCTGTTGTTTTGTTTGAGTAGTCTCCAAGGCATTGCTCCCGGTTAGCCAAAATCCTACTCCACACTGATGAGGGGCAACACCCTGAAACTGCTGTCTGTGGATGAATAACTGGCTTAGGTCTTCCCCTGTCACATACTTAAGGCTTGTAAAAGAGCTGGATCCTGACTTGGGAGCCACTTACTTATGGGTGGGATTCAAATTTTTGAGAACAGGTTCCCTACTCAACGGCAAATTGTCACGGATGGTGTTGCAGAAAACTGGAAGTTATAAATAAACATCCGACTGACTTGATCCCAAACTAAGGAACATATGGGTGAGTCCTATAAAACCCCTAGAGCTCTCCCTGACTGCTCTGCCCATGCAAAGATCTTTATGATAGATAATTGCATGCCCTCGTACCTAGACTGTGTGACACCTGAAAACCCTATAATAGTGAGGGGACACGACCACCGTCACCATGCACTTAATACGGAGGGAGTCAGGGTCACCTAGAATCAAGCCAGCACGGAAACACAAATAAAGGAAAAGACTTATCTGAGGAACCAGCAGTTGCAGCATGTAGCAGTGAACACAATCCAGGAAGTAGTATAAACCGCAAAGTGAGGCAGTATGGGAGGGAGTATAAAGGGAGGCAATCACTGCTAATAGACGACAGCTGGGAGAAGGAAAAGAGATGACAAAGTGAAACCAAAACAAAGAACATCATGCAAGAGGTACAGAAGAACGTCTGCCAGAGCTTCTCAGAGAGTTGGCGGTGGCACAAATACGCGGAGTCACAACACATGTTTACCTATACATACACCATATATATGCAACACACATACACATAAATACACCATATACATGGTACACATACATAAATACACCATGTATACACTACACACACATACCACAAAACTTTTAAAAAGCCTAAGGAGCCAAACTATCAGTGTTGCGTGAAGTTTTTTTTTACAGCGCTGGCCCACACCTCTGACTCCTTTCCAATGTCTATCTGTACATGTCCCAACCCTGCTTAGTCTCCATTGTGCCCCACACACAGTACATAGTTATGCCAGATCTGGGATGGTTGGAAGGTATGCATACATAAACAGACTATATAGACACTACACTCACATAATCACATATACAATATACACCATACAGTATATAAATGGCCCCTGGGCTACACTTACAGTAGATTTACCTACTCCATATACATTTTATACACATTTGTACCTAGCACTAAAGACATATTTGAATACACATTATATTCTGTGCTATCCAGAATACAGCACCGCATACCTCTTACATCAAGTGACTTCTCCTCTGATGCAGACCTTCTCTTTCTTCATCTTCTCATTTGAGAGCAGACCGCCATGATGATTTTTCACCCATCTCTTGTCTCTGTAGTTTGACAAAAGACATCTTAGGTATCTACTTTTCCATCATCCTCCTAACTTCTTAACAACTCACCTGCCACCCTCAATAATAAAAATAATGTGCACTAGTTCAAAAATGCTCCCATTCTGTGTGCCAGTACAAAAAATTCCCTCAGTGCCCCCAGTTGAGCTAATGTCCCCATAGTGCCCCCATAATGTGTGCAAGTATAAAACACCCCTATATAATGCCCCTGGTAAATGCTCACATAGTACTCCTCTCCTCTTCCCCATAGTGCCCCCATAATGTGCCAGCAGCCTATCAGAGGAAAAGGGAAGGGAGACGCCTCTCCCTTGCCCTGCTGCAGTGTTCATCTGCATCGCAGTCCTGAGGACGGTGATACAGATGAATGTAGGTAGATGAGCGCTTCCACAATGCAAGCGCTCATCTCCAGCCGCACCGGATCGGGATTCAGCCGATTCTCCAATCTGGCTGTAATTTTAACAACCGGATTTGTAGAACCGGAGCGAACCGGCTGAATCCCATGCCTGCACTTACTATGGTGGATCTGGCATTCTCTATAATAGGGACACCCCTTCCTTTGAAGGATATCTGGCTTTCACTGTGTTGAAGACCCATAACTGGGGCTCCACGGTTATTTTGCATCTTACTAGAGATGAGCAAATTTCTCAAAAATTCTATTTGGTCGCATTGCCGAATTTTCCAAAGAGATTCGATCCGAATTTATTTGTGGTGAATCTCGTTAAAAAACAGCTATTTCCTGAGCTGGCAGCAGCATAAGTAGACCAAAGAGTGGCTTAGTGACAGAGAGGGGGAGATGGCAGCAGCATGAGGAGAGCACAGAGTGGCCCAGTGACAGAGTGTTGAGGTGGAAGCAGCATGAGGAGACCACAAAGTGGCCCAGTAACATAGTGGTGAGCTGGCAGCAGCATGAGGAAACGACAGATTAGTGAGCTGGCAGCAGCATGAGGAGACCACAGAGTGGCCCAATGACATAGTGGTGAGCTGGCAGAAGCATGAGGAGACCAGAGAGTGGTGAAATGGCAGCAGCATGAGGAGAAAACAGAGTGGCCCAATGACAGAATGTTGAGGTGGCAGCAGCATGAGGAGCCACAGAGGGTGAGGTGGCAGCAGCATAAGGAGACCACAGAGTGGCCCAGTGACATAGTGGTGAGCTGGAAGCAGCTTGAGGAGACCATAGAGTGGTGAGGTGGCAAAAGCATGAGTAGACCACAGAGTGGTGAGGCGGCAGCAGCATAAGGAGACCACATAGTGGGTAGGTGGCAGCAGCATGAGGAGACCACAGAGTGGCCCAGTGACAGAGTAGTGATCTAGCAGCAGCATGAAGAGACCTCAAAGTGGTGAGGTGACAGCAGCATGAGGAGACCACAGAGTGGCTCACTGACATAGTGGTGAGCTGGCAGCAGCATGAAGAGACCACAGAGTGATGAGGTGGCAGCAGCATGAGACCACAGAGTGGCCCAGTGACAGAGTGTTGAGGTGGCAGCAGCATGAGTAGACTAAAGAGTGGCCCAATGACAGAGTGGGTAGGTGGCAGCAGCATGAGGAGACCACAGAGTGGTGAGGTGGCAGCAGCATGAGGAAACCACAGAGTTGCCCAGTGACATAGTGGTGAGCTGGCAGCAGCATGAGGAGATTACAGAGTGGAGAATTGGCAGCAGCATGAGAAGACCACAGAGTGGGCCAATGACATAGTGGTGAGCTGGCAGCAGTATGAGGAGACCACAGAGTGGTGAGGTGGCAGCAGCATGAGGAGACCACAGAGTGGCCCAGTGACATAGTGGGGAGGTGACAGCAGCATGAGGAGACCACAGATGGTGAGGTGGCAGCAGTATGAGAAGACCACAGAGTGGCCCAGTGACATAGTGGCGAGCTGGCATCAGCATGAGGAGACCACAGAGTGGCCCAGTGACATAGTGGTGGGCTGACATTTTGTCCGTATAACTTTTCTCAGCCGCCTCGTCTCTGCAGAGGGTGACACACAGACATCTTAGCTTCCTCACATTTCTATCATCATCCCCCAACCTCGAGTCCCCACAGTGTTATCCTGCTGCTCGCTGTGCCCCCTAATACCCTAAATACTATCCTGAAGAAATATGAGCGCTCCCATAGTAATAGTGCTTCTCATTGTCCCACCAATAGTAATTCCCTTCTAGAATGCCCTAATTAGTAATACTGCCCCCTACAGTGCCCCCAACAGTAATAATGCCCCCCAAGAATGCCCCTATTAGTAATACTGCCTCCTACAGTGCCCCCAACCGTGATAATGCTCCCCAAGAGTGCCCCCATTCATAGAAGAGCCCTCCAGTATTAATAATACCCTCACAGAGCCCCAAGTAGAAATAAGGCCCCCTATTATTCCTCCAGTGGTAATAAAGCTATCTACAGACCCCTCAGTAGTAATAAGGCCCCCCTTTGAATCCAGAGGAAAAAAAGCTGTCTTGTTTGAGAGCTGCACTTATACAAACAGACAAACAACGCAAGTTTGTGAGCGTTCGCGTGTTTGATTGATTTCAAGTGTGTATTTGTATTAAGTGTGTGACTTTAGATCATGTGAGGGAGTATCTGTGAGAGCTGAATTATTTGTGTGTGTTGCATATGTTGAAAGTATGGTTAATAATTCCAATGTGCGAAGGGAGTGGGCTGGGTGAAACCAGAGGTGTTTGTATTAAACATTTTCTGCAAGACAACATTACATGACCTTGAGTGGAAAAGGCAGGATGGTAACAGTCTATCCTGTCCCCTAGGAACTAGAGATCTATATTTTAAAGTTCCTATGTTATTAGAAACTGTGCTTGTATTCGGGCTTTAAACACTCTGCTGCCATCTACTGGTTATTTAAAGTAATGTCGTGAATTTGTCTTTTCTAATTATTCCAGCCAGTCTCCTGTGATTGTTGAAGCTGGAAAGGTTATCTATATTAGTTTATTTTTATGGGGTGCCTAGTTTTTTTTACATACCTTACATGTGCATTGCTGAGTGGCTGTGCCTGACTTTATTGTACTCTCTACCAAGTCAGAGCAGTGTAGTCTAGTTTGTACACTGTGACTTGCTTTTGCTGCCAGGTTTCTTTAATAGCAGCTCAGAGTATACTGTAATTACATTTCATTTCTTTATTTTGTTTCTCTTCCTTCTCCAGGGTGTTGCACAGGTAAGTAATTAGGGTGTGGCTACTGGCTAGCTAATTAGGAGAAGTTAAATAGCCATCTTGAGGGCATCTCATTCCTTTGAATTCAGAGGGAAAAAAGCAGTCTGGTTTGAAAGCTGCACTTATACAAGCAGACAAAGTTTGCGAGCATTAGCGTGTTTGATTTCAAGTGTGTGTTTGTATTTAGGCTACTTTCACACTGGCGCTTTGGCTTTCCGTTTGTGAGATCCGTTCAGCGCTCTCACAAACGGTCCAAAACGGATCAGTTGCCCTAATGCATTCTGAATGGAAACGGATCCGCTCAGAATGCATCAGTTTGTCTCCGGTCAGTCTCCATTCCGCTTTGGTGGCAGACACCAAAACTCTGCTTGCAGCGTTTTGGTGTCCGTCTGATGAAACTGAGCCAAACGGATCCGTTCTGACACACAATATAAGTCAATGGGGACAGATCCGTTTTCTATGACACAATCTGAAACAATGGAAAATGGATCTGTCCTCCATTAACTTTCAATGGTGTTCAAGACGGATCCGTCTTGGCTATGTGAAAGAGGACCTTTCATCTGTTTAACCCTAGTCTAATTAGGGTCTTACCTTATAGGGTGGCCCCCACTGAAGTCATTGCACTTTTTTATTTTTCAAAGAATTATCTCCTCTCTGGCTATGAGCGGTGCGCTCTGATTGGATGCGCTCACAGCCAGGGAGAAGAGAACCGCTCCACCGTTTCCGCCTAGTATAACCAAGTCGGCTAATTAGAATATAAGGCGCCGAAATCAATGGGGGACAACAGCGGACAAACGGGGGCTCTTTGAAAAAAACAAAACCGTGCAATGACATCAGTAGGGGCCGCCCAATAAGTTAAGACCCTAATTAGACTAGGGTTAAACAGAGGAAAGGTCCTCTTTAAAGATAATACAAACAGATCTGTTCTGAACGGATGCAGACTTTTGTATTATCTGAACGGATCCGTCTGTGCAGATACATGACGGATCCGCACCAAACACGAGTGTGAAAGTAGCCTAAGTGTGTGACTTTAGATTACGTGACTTGAGATTCAAGGACTTTAGGAGGGGACTACAGTAAGTTAGATTCTTATCACTGCACTATATTGTATTTTTTCTCTTTTCTTGCGTAATCCCCATTTAGTATGTGTTCCATTATTGACAGCGCAGTCTTTTCTAATGTATGAAGTCCTGGAACAGCCTTTAAGGTTCATATCTTTGTTCAAAATGTGAGCAAATTGCCCGTTTGGAATCGCACATTGTGTATCTCACTGGGCAAGTTTCAACACTGAGAAGCCTTGACAATATGGAAAAGAGTTTGCTGCTCACTGAGCAAGCACTCTATGGGGTATATGTGGGGCAGGCTGGCAGCAAGAAGGCTCAGGAAAGTGAGGTAGCTAGCTGATAACAGTTAGAAAGCGGGGTAGTGGGAAGAGTGCCAGGGAGGCTAGCCCTGATCTGACACACCCCAACAAGTTTGCAAGCTCGGCAGATGAGGGGGATGTCAGCTCCATTAAGCAGGACCCTTCCTCTGCCAGTTAGGGAAATGTCAGCTCCATTAAGCAGGGGATCAGGAGAGTAGGGCAGGCCAGACAGGTGTCACAGCCAGACAGCTGAGAAGCGCTCACAGGAGCTTCTCAGATCCTCCTCCTTGAATTTCTTTGTTTTGGTTTAGTTTCTCATCTCGTTAGTCTATCTCAGCTGTCATGCAGTTGGACTGATTGCTACCCTTTAAGTTCCTCCCCATAATGCAGTAGTGTGCGGCTGATACAACTTCCTGGAGTGTGTGTGCATGCTGTTCCCAGTTCCTAGTTCCCAGTTCCCAGTCCTCAGTCGTCTGCAAGATAAGTGCTGTTTATGTATTTATGATTTTGTTTTTTCTGGATCCAGGTGACCCTGACTCCCTCCGTGTCAGTGTAGGGAGCCGGTGGTCGTGTCCCTTCACTATTGTAGGGTCTTCAGGTAATAGATAGCCGAGGAACGTGGATATGCGGCCATCCACCTTTGGGGTGTTCGCATAGGCTGAGCAGTGAGGGAGAGCGGCAGGTCTATTGCAGGGGTCTCCCTTTGTTCCTTAGTTGTGGATCCAGAGAGACATTGTTTATATGGTATTGTCTTGTTTCCTGTACACCATCCGTGACATTATCAGCCGCCAAAACCGTCTCAAGCAGGGATCCGGTTTCACTTTTGGCTGAACGCTTTCAGGGTCTTTCTTTGGAGGTAGCTGATCTCCGTAAGACTTTTTCTCAGTTTCAAGTGACCGGTTCAGCTTGCGTTCATGGAGTTTGTGCTGAGCCTAAGATCTCGCTCCCGGATACGTTCTCCGGGGGTAGTGAGAATTTTGTGCGTTTTAGAGAGGCTTGCAAACTCCATTTTCGCCTTCTTCCCCATTCTTCTGGTGATGAAGAACGGAGGGTGGGGATCATTATATCGCTGCTCAGGGGTAACGCTCAGTCCTGGGCCTTTTCGCTGCCGGAGGGGGCACGGCCCCTTCGTTCAGTGGATGAATTCTTTTTAGCCCTGGGTCAGATATATGATGATCCGGATCGTATTGCTCTGGCTGAGTCTAGACTACGTCTGTTATGCCAGGGTAAACAATCCGCAGAGATATACTGTTCAGAATTTCGGAGATGGGCAGCAGATACGGGTTGGAATGATGCTGCACTCCGAAGTCAATTTTGCTATGGTCTTTCAGAGGGATTGAAAGATGCATTTGCCTACCTCCTTGGATTCTGCTATGTCTCAGGCTGTTCGTATTGACAGGCGTCTTAGAGAGAGAGGAGAGATCTCTCCTTCCTGTCATACTCAGTCCCGGGACAGTGCAGCGGTCTCATTCTGTGCACAGGGGTCTCAGTCGCTGTCAGCCCCTTCTGAGCAGGAGTCCATGCAGCTGGGGTTGATTGCCTCTGACAATAGAAGATTCAGCCCGCAGGGGAGGGTTTGTTTTTGTTGTGGAGGTATAAATCATCTGGCAAATGTTTGTCCCTCTAGGAGATTCAGGCAGTTTTCTGGGAGTAATAAAGAGACAAAAAGGAAAAAAATCTTTTAAAAATGTTCCGTCTGTTACTATTGGCAGGGTTGAGGCGGAAATTGAAGGTTTTCCGTTTGCTTGTAGTTCCCGTTTTGTCCTGCCTGCTAGGGTGGCGCTAGAGAGCAAGAGCATTTTTTGTGAGATTTTTGTGGATAGTGGAGCAGCTGTCAACCTCATTGATAATCAATTTGCAATAACTCATGGTTTCCAGGTATGCACTTTGGGAAAGGATATTCCTGTTTTTGCTATTGATTCAGCTCCACTTTCTCAGAAATCATTAAAGGGCATAGTTCACAATATCCGTTTAATTGTGAGTGATGCTCATGTTGAGGATGTGTCATGTTTCGTCCTTAGCGGTTTGCCTACTCCTCTAGTGTTGGGGCTACCCTGGCTCACTAAACATAACCCCACCATTGACTGGCAAGCGAGGCAAATAAATGGTTGGAGTAACTTTTGCAGAGAGAATTGCCTCATAACATCTGTTTCTGAGGTTTCTACTAAGACTGTACCACCTTTCCTCTCTGAATTTTTGGATGTCTTCTCTGAGAGTGGAGTTCAGGGTTTACCTCCGCACAGGGAGTATGATTGCCCTATTAATCTCATCCCAGGCGCCAAGCTGCCTAAATCTCGTTTATACAATCTCTCCCAACCTGAGAGGGTCGCTATGCGGGCTTATATCTCTGAGAGTCTGAGAAAAGGACACATACGACCCTCGAAGTCACCTGTTGCCGCTGGTTTTTTCTTTGTTAAGAAAAAAGATGGTTCTTTAAGACCTTGTCTGGATTTCAGGGAGCTGACAAAGACGAGGAGAATCTGTCCTCATCAGGCAAACCAGAAGAGCACTCTCCCGAGAAAGTCCCAAACTGCGGATGGAACCCATATGCACCAACCAGGTTGTATGCTTCCTCTGATCCCGGACCTGTTTAACCAGGTTGTTGGGGCTAAAGTCTTTTCCAAATTAGACCTAAGAGGGGCATACAACCTGGTTAGGGTCAGAGAAGGAGACGAATGGAAGACGGCTTTCAATACCCCTGAGGGCCATTTTGAGAATTTGGTTATGCCTTTTGGTTTGATGAATGCCCCAGCCGTTTTTCAGCATTTCGTCAACAGCATTTTTTATCATTTAATGGGAAAATTTGTATTAGTGTATTTGGATGACATTTTGATTTTTTCTCCTGATTTCAAGACTCATAAGGAACACTTACGTCAGGTCTTGCTCATCCTGCGGGAGAATAAATTATACGCGAAACTGGAAAAATGTGTGTTTGCGGTTCCAGAAATCCAATTTCTGGGGTTTCTTGTCTCCGCTTCTGGTTTTCGCATGGACCCCGAGAAGGTCCGCGCTGTGCTTGAGTGGGAGCTTCCTGAGAATCAGAAGGCGCTGATGCGTTTTTTGGGCTTTGCCAATTATTACAGGAAATTTATTTTGAATTATTCCTCTGTTGTTAAACCACTCACTGATATGACCAGAAAGGGGGTAGATTTTTCTTCCTGGTCGGTAGAGGCGCGTAAGGCCTTTTTTAATATCAAGGAGAGTTTTGCTTCCGCTCCCATCCTAGTACAACCTGATATTTCGTTACCCTTCATAGTTGAGGTTGATGCTTCTGAGGTAGGGGTGGGTGCGGTCTTGTCTCAGGGTTCCTCTCCTGCCAAATGGCAACCGTGTGCCTTTTTCTCAAAGAAACTCTCCTCCGCAGAGAGAAATTATGATGTGGGAGATAAGGAATTGTTGGCCATCAAGTTGGCTTTTGAGGAATGGCGCCATTGGCTAGAGGGAGCCAGACACCCTATTACCGTGTTTACTGACCATAAAAATCTGGCCTACTTGGAGTCAGCCAAGCGTCTGAACCCGAGACAGGCCAGATGGTCTTTGTTCTTTTCAAGGTTTAATTTTGTTGTTACGTTCCGCCCTGGGGTTAAGAATGTGAAGGCAGATGCCCTGTCACGTTGTTTTCCGGGAGGTTGGAATTTTGAAGACCCGGGTCCCATTTTGGCTGAAGGTGTGGTGGTCTCTGCTCTATTTCCTGAATTGGAGGCAGAGGTGCAGGCAGCCCAGTCAGAGGCTCCTGATCTTTGTCCTCCTGGGAGGTTGTTTGTGCCTCTCGCTTTGAGACACAAGATTTTTAAAGAACACCACGACACGGTCCTTGCTGGGCACCCGGGGGCAAGAGCCACACTGGATCTCATCGCTCGGAGATTCTGGTGGCCTGCGCTTCGTAAGTCGGTTGAGGGTTTTGTGGCAGCTTGCGAGACTTGCGCTCGTGCCAAGGTCCCTCATTCATGGCCATCAGGTCCTCTCCTTCCTTTGCCCATTCCTTCCCGTCCTTGGACACATCTGTCCATGGACTTCATAACGGACTTGCCTCGTTCCTCGGGGAAGTCTGTGATTCTGGTGGTGGTGGACCGTTTTAGCAAAATGGTGCATTTTATCCCTTTTCCTGGTTTGCCCAATGCTAAGACGCTGGCGCAGGCATTTATTGACCACATTGTCAAATTGCATGGGATTCCTTCAGACATAGTCGCAGTTTGTTTCCAGATTCTGGAAGGCTTTCTGTTCTCGCTTGGGGGTTCGGTTGTCATTCTCTTCTGCTTTCCATCCGCAGTCGAATGGCCAGACAGAGCGCGTCAATCAGAATCTGGAGACATATCTGCGCTGTTTTGTGGCAGAGAATCACCTGTGTGAAGTTGGCACCCCATGTTCTTAAATTTCAAAAAGAAATACACCATTCGTTTGTGCTGCGTTTGTGCTGGTTTGTGCCGCAAAAATGAACGTTTGTGCCGGTTCGGTTCCTGAGATATTGCGCGTTAGATTTTTATGAAGCCCCGCCCATTTTCCACCCCATGTTCTTAAATTTCAAAAAGAAATACACCATTCGTTTGTGCTGCGTTTGTGCTGGTTTGTGCTGCAAAAATGAACGTTTGCGCCGCTTTGGTTTCCGAGATATTGCGCACTTGATTTTCTGAAACCCCGCCCATTTTCCACCCCATGTTCTTAAATTTCTAAAATAAATACACCATTCGTTTGTGCTGCATTTGTGCTGGTTTGTGCCGCAAAAATGAACGTTTGTGCCGCTTTAGTTTCCGAGATATTGCGCGCTTGATATGCTGAAACCCCGCCCACTTTCCACCCCATGTTTTTAAATTTCAAAAAGAAATACACCATTCGTTTGTGCTGCGTTTGTGCTGGTTTGTGCCGCAAAAATGAACGTTTGTGCCGGTTCGGTTCCTGAGATATTGCGCGTTAGATTTTTATGAAGCCCCGCCCATTTTCCACCCCATGTTCTTAAATTTCAAAAAGAAATACACCATTCGTTTGTGCTGCGTTTGTGCTGGTTTGTGCTGCAAAAATGAACGTTTGCGCCGCTTTGGTTTCCGAGATATTGCGCACTTGATTTTCTGAAACCCCGCCCATTTTCCACCCCATGTTCTTAAATTTCTAAAATAAATACACCATTCGTTTGTGCTGCGTTTGTGCTGGTTTGTGCCGCAAAAATGAACGTTTGCGCCGCTTTAGTTTCCGAGATATTGCGCGCTTGATATGCTGAAACCCCGCCCACTTTCCACCCCATGTTTTTAAATTTCAAAAAGAAATACACCATTCGTTTGTGCTGCGTTTGTGCTGGTTTGTGCCACAAAAATGAACGTTTGTGCCGGTTCGGTTCCTGAGATATTGCGCGTTAGATTTTTATGAAGCCCCGCCCATTTTCCACCCCATGTTCTTAAATTTCAAAAAGAAATACACCATTCGTTTGTGCTGCGTTTGTGCTGGTTTGTGCTGCAAAAATGAACGTTTGCGCCGCTTTGGTTTCCGAGATATTGCGCACTTGATTTTCTGAAACCCCGCCCATTTTCCACCCCATGTTCTTAAATTTCTAAAATAAATACACCATTCGTTTGTGCTGCGTTTGTGCTGGTTTGTGCCGCAAAAATGAACATTTGCGCCGCTTTAGTTTCCGAGATATTGCGCGCTTGATATGCTGAAACCCCGCCCACTTTCCACCCCATGTTTTTAAATTTCAAAAAGAAATACACCATTCGTTTGTGCTGCGTTTGTGCTGGTTTGTGCCGCAAAAATGAACGTTTGTGCCGGTTCGGTTCCTGAGATATTGCGCGTTAGATTTTTATGAAGCCCCGCCCATTTTCCACCCCATGTTCTTAAATTTCAAAAAGAAATACACCATTCGTTTGTGCTGCGTTTGTGCTGGTTTGTGCTGCAAAAATGAACGTTTGCGCCGCTTTGGTTTCCGAGATATTGCGCACTTGATTTTCTGAAACCCCGCCCATTTTCCACCCCATGTTCTTAAATTTCTAAAATAAATACACCATTCGTTTGTGCTGCGTTTGTGCTGGTTTGTGCCGCAAAAATGAACGTTTGCGCCGCTTTAGTTTCCGAGATATTGCGCGCTTGATATGCTGAAACCCCGCCCATTTTCCACCCCATGTTCTTAAATTTCTAAAATAAATTCACCATTCGTTTGTGCTGCGTTTGTGCTGGTTTGTGCCGCAAAAATGAACATTTGCGCCGCTTTAGTTTCCGAGATATTGCGCGCTCCATATACTGAAACCCCGCCCACTTTCCACCCCATGTTTTTAAATTTCAAAAATAAATACACCATTCGTTTGTGCTGCGTTTGTGCTGGTTTGTGCCGCAAAAATTAACATTTGCGCCGCTTTAGTTTCCGAGATATTGCGCGCTCCATATACTGAAACCCCGCCCACTTTCCACCCCATGTTTTTAAATTTCTAAAATAAATACACCATTCGTTTGTGCTGCGTTTGTGCTGGTTTGTGCCGCAAAAATTAACGTTTGCGCCGCTTTGGTTTCCGAGATATTGCACGCTTGATTTGCTGAAACCCCGCCCACTTTCCACCCCATGTTTTTAACCCTGACCCTAGACCCCCCAGGTGTGCTGCAGCTTGCCCCCCCCCCTTAACTTTTTTGGGGCACAAGCATATTATTTTATTTTTTTCTGCGTACGCTGACTGTGGCCGGGACTCTTAGCGTCCGGCCACTGTTAGCGCATCGCACACCCCACCGCTGATCAACTTCGGACGGTTGATCAGTGAGTTAGAATTTGTTTGAAAAAAAAAAATTCAAATTTTTTGGCTTTTTTTTTTGTCTGTTAGGTTTAGGATAGGTTTGCGAACACCCGTCCCCCCCCACACACACGCACACCAAATAAAGTTTATCACGCACACACTCCCCTATGGCCCGCCGGATGTTCTCGGCTGAGGAGGCATACGCCCAGCTTGCCTCAGAGTCCGAGAGCCCCAGTGAGGACGAGGATGACCCCACTTTCCTTTTGTCATCCGCGTCCTCCTCATCATCTAGCGATGATGATGAAACCCCATGGCGGCGGAGACACCGCCAGGCGGAGCAAGGGGACCGCCATTCTAGGGACCCTGTGGCCCACACTAGTACGAGAAGCTCTGGGGCTCGTACTAGTTTTCCGGCCCACCAGTTAAGTCCACCGGAGCCCCCTACCGGTGAACTTGTCTGGTATACCCCAGAGCGTTTTGAGCCCATGATTCCTGATTTCGTAGGCCAACCAGGAATCCAGATTTCCACAGTGGGCTTCACTGAATACGACTACTTTAGTCTTTTTTTCAGTGACCACTTTGTGAATCTGATGTTGGAGCAGACCAACCTGTACGCCCAACAGTTCGTCGCTCAACACCCGGGCTCCTTTTTGGCTAGGCCCGGTGGCTGGACTCCGGTCTGTGCAGCTAAGATGAGGACGTTTTGGGGCCTCGTACTGCATATGGGCCTAGTCAAGAAACCTAGTGTCAGGCATTACTGGAGTGGGGACGTCCTCTACCAGACCCCACTTTACAGTACGGCCATGACACGCTCCCGGTTTGAGGCCATCCGGAAATGCCTGCATTATGCAGATAATGCAGCATGTCCCCCCCAAGGTGATCCTGCCTATGACCGCCTGTACAAAATCAGGCTGGTCATCGATCACTTTGAGGCCAAATTTGTACAGGCCTATGTACCTGGAAGGGAGGTCGCGGTTGATGAGTCTCTCATTGCTTTCAAGGGGAGACTCATTTTCCGCCAGTATGTTCCCTCTAAGCGGGCGAGGTATGGCGTGAAGCTGTACAAACTTTGCGAGAGTACCTCAGGTTACACTTACAAGTTTTGTGTGTACGAGGGGCGAGATTCCCGTATTCAACCCCCAGAATGTCCCCCCACTCTGGGTGTTAGCGGGAAACTTCTGTGGGACCTTATGCACCCACTGCTAGATAAGGGTTACCACCTGTACGTGGATCAATTTTTTTACTAGTATCCCCTTGTTCCAGTCCCTCGCCGCCAGATCCACGTCCGCTTGTGGGACCGTGCGGAAAAATCAACGCAGCCTCCCTACCCACCCCCTCCAGGTACCTATCCCCAGGGGTGCGACCCGTGCCCTTACCAGTGGAAACCTGTTGCTGGTCAGCTATAGGGACAAGAGGGATGTCCTTGTACTGTCCACAATTCACGGTAACGGCATCACCCCTGTCCCTGTGCGAGGTACTGCGGCAACGGTCCTCAAGCCCGATTGCATCGTCGACTGCAATCGGTATATGGGAGGAGTTTATCTATCTGATCAAGTCCTCAAGCCATATAACGCCATGCGCAAAACCCGGGCATGGTGCAAAAAAGTTGCGGTCTGCTTGGTGCAGGTTGCCTTGTACAACTCTTTTGTGCTGTCCCGGAGCGCTGGCAGCACAGGGACATTCCTCCAGTTCTATGAGGCAGTCCTCAAGGACCTGATCTTTTCTGACCGGGAAAGAGCAGGCCGGAGTACCTCGGGAACTGGAGGCGCCCGGATCGTCCCTGGCCAACACTTTCCAGGTGTGGTCCCCCATACTGGAAAGAAGGGACGGACCCAAAAAAGGTGCAGAGTATGTCACAGTAAGGGGATACAAAAGGACACCACTACTCAGTGTGACACGTGCCCCGATCATCCGAGCCTCTGCATTGACGGTTGCTTCAGGGAGTACCACACTTCCATGGGGTACTAAATTTATGTTCCCCTTCCCCAATTTAGCCACTGACAATCGGATAAAAAACTATGGTTCTCAGACTTGAGACACTAAAACTAAAAAAATATTTTTTCAAAAATATTTAGTAAAACTAAAATAAAAAAAAAAAGTAGACATATTTGGTATCGCCGCGTCCGTAAGAATCTGCTCTATAAAAATACCCCATGACCTAACCCCTCAGATGAACACGGTCAAAAAATAAAATAAAAACGGTGCAAAAAAAAGTTTTTTTTTGTCACCTTACATCGGGTTGCACCGTTTTTATTTTCTTTTTTGACCATGTTCATCTGAAGGGGTTAGGTCATGGGGTATTTTTATAGAGCAGATTCTTACAGACGCGGCGATACCCTAGATGTCTACTTTTTTTATTTTATTTTAGTTTTACTAAATATTTTAGATTTTTTTTTTTTCATTTTAGTGTCTCAAGTCTGAGAACCATTGTTTTTTATCCGATTTGTCAGTGGATAAATTGGGGAAGGGGAACATAAATTTAGTACTCCATGGAAGTGTGGTACTCCCTGAAGCAACCAATAATGCAGAGGCCCGGATGAAGAGGGCACATGTCACACTGAGTAGTGGTGTCCTTCCGTATCCCCTTCCTGTGACACACTGCACCTTTTTTGAGTCCGTCCCTTCTTTCCAGTATGGGGGACCACACCTGGAAAGTGTTGGCCAGGGACGATCCGGGCGTCTCCAGTTCCCGAGGTACTCCGGCCTGCTCTTTCCCGGTCAGAAAAGATCAGGTCCTTGAGGACTGCCTCATAGAACTGAAGGAATGTCCCTGTCGGCGAGGGACAGGAACAAGGGGATACTAGCATTAAAGTTATCCACGTACAAGTGGTAACCCTTATCTAGCAGTGGGTGCATAAGGTCCCATACAAGTTTCCCGCTAACACCCAGAGTGGGGGGACATTCTGGGGGTTGAATACGGGAATCTCGCCCTTGGAAACACGAAACTTGTAAGTGTACCCTGAGGTACTCTCGCAAAGTTTGTACAGCTTCACGCCATACCTCGCCCGCTTAGAGGGAACATACTGGTGGAAAATGAGTCTCCCCTTGAAAGCAATGAGAGACTCATCAACCGCGACCTCCCTTCCAGGTACATAGGCCTGCACAAATTTGGCCCCAAAATGATCGATGACCGGCCTGATTTTGTACAGGCGGTCATAGGCAGGATCACCTTGGGGGGGACATGCTGCATTATCTGCATAATGCAGGCATTTCCGGATGGCCTTAAACCGGGTACGTGTCATGGCCGTACTGTAAAGTGGGGTCTGGTAGAGCAGCGGTCCCCAACCGCCGGGCCGTGGAGGATTGTTAGCCGGGCCGCGGCGATCAGGGCAGTCTTTAACTCTGTACTAATGAAGCGCTTCCATTATGGAAGCGCTTCATTAGTACAGAAGGACCAGGAAGCGGTGAAGGATCTGTACTCACCACTTCCTGGTCCTCGGCTCGGCTATTGGCTGTGCAGGGCTGCGCACAGCGTGAGGTCTCTCTGTGACATCACTGTGCGCCGCGATACAAAGCAGATAGCAGGAAGAAGAGGATCGCGATGGTGACCAGGAGCAGGAGAGTTACGTTTTTATTTTATTTTATTTGCACTAGGGGCTGATGGCTGACCTGGGGGACATGGGGCTGACATGAGGGGCTAATGGGGGGCTTATGGCTGACATGAGGGGCTAATGGGGGCTTATGGCTGACATGAGGGGCTAATGAGGGCTAATGGCTGACATGAGGGGCTAATGGCTGACATGAGGGGCTAATAGGGGGCTAATGGCTGACATGAGGGGCTAATGGGGGGCTTATGGTTGACATGAGGGGCTAATGGCTGACATGAGGGGCTAATGGGGGGCTTATGGCTGACATGAGGGGCTAATGGCTGACATGAGGGGCTAATGGGGGCTTATGGCTGACATGAGGGGCTAATGGGGGGCTTATGGCTGACATGAGGGGCTAATGGGGGGCTTATGGCTGACATGAGGGGCTAATGGGGGGCTTATGGCTGACATGAGGGGCTAATGGGGGCTTATGGCTGACATGAGGGGCTAATGGGGGGATTATGGCTGACATGAGGGGCTAATGGGGGGCTTATGGCTGACATGAGGGGCTAATGGGGGCTTATGGCTGACATGAGGGGCTAATGGGGGGCTTATGGCTGACATGAGGGGCTAATGGGGGGCTTATGGCTGACATGAGGGGCTTATGGCTGACATTGGGGGGCTTATGGCTGACATTGGGGGGCTTATGGCTGACATTGGGGGGGGTTTATGGCTGACATTGGGGGGGGGGTTTATGGCTGACATTGGGGGGGTTTATGGCTGACATTGGGGGGGTTTATGGCTGACATTGAGGGGGTTTATGGCTGACATTGAGGGGGGGTTTATGGCTGACATTGAGGGGGGGGGTTATGGCTGACATTGGGGGGTGTTTATGGCTGACATTGGAGGGGTTATGGCTGACATTGGGGGCTGATAGATGGCTAAAGGTTTGGGGGTTGATCTGAGGTCTGATTAACATTGGGGGTCTGATTGCTGGTCTGACCTGAGGTGTAATGGAAAATATTTTTTTCTTATTGTTCTCCTCTAAAACTAGGTGCATCTTATAGGGCGAAAAATACGGTACAGTGCAGCAGAGACCAGTGCAGCAGAGACCATAGTCAGTTTATATAGTGTTATATATTTTAATATGCACCTTGTGTTTTGTTATGCGTGTGAATCAGTCAACCCCGGTCCTTGGTGCAAAAAAGGTTGGGGACCACTGTGGTAGAGGACGTCCCCACTACAGTAATGCCTGACACTAGGTTTCTTGACTAGGCCCATATGCAGCACGAGGCCCCAAAACGTCCTCATCTTGGCTGCACAGACCGGAGTCCAGCCACCGGACCTAGCCAAAAAGGAGCCCGGGTGTTGAGCAATGAACTGTTGGGCGTACAGGTTCGTCTGCTCCAACATCAGATTCACAAAGTGGTCACTGAAAAAAAGACAAAAGTAGTCGTATTCAGTGAAGCCCACTGTGGAAATCTGGATTCCTGGTTGGCCTACGAAATCAGGAATCATGGGCTCAAAACGCTCTGGGGTATACCAGACAAGTTCACCGGTAGGGGGCTCCGGTGGACTTAACTGGTGGGCCGGAAAACTAGTACGAGCCCCAGAGCTTCTCGTACTAGTGTGGGCCACAGGGTCCCTAGAATGGCGGTCCCCTTGCTCCGCCTGGCGGTGTCTCCGCCGCCATGGGGTTTCATCATCATCGCTACATGATGAGGAGGACGCGGATGACAAAAGGAAAGTGGGGTCATCCTCGTCCTCACTGGGGCTCTCGGACTCTGAGGCAAGCTGGGCGTATGCCTCCTCAGCCGAGAACATCCGGCGGGCCATAGGGGAGTGTGTGCGTGATAAACTTTATTTGGTGTGCGTGTGGGGGGGGGGGGGGGACGGGTGTTCGCAAACCTATCCTAAACCTAACAGACAAAAAAAAAAGCCAAAAAATTTGAATTTTTTTTTCAAACAAATTCTAACTCACTGATCAACCGTCCGAAGTTGATCAGCGGTGGGGTGTGCGATGCGCTAACAGTGGCCGGACGCTAAGAGTCCCGGCCACAGTCAGCGTACGCAGAAAAAAATAAAATAATATGCTTGTGCCCCAAAAAAAGTTGTGGGAGGGGGGGAGGGGGCAGGAGGGGGGCAAGCTGCAGCACACCTGGGGGGTCTAGGGTCAGGGTTAAAAACATGGGGTGGAAAGTGGGCGGGGTTTCAGCAAATCAAGCGTGCAATATCTCGGAAACCAAAGCGGCGCAAACGTTAATTTTTGCGGCACAAACCAGCACAAACGCAGCACAAACGAATGGTGTATTTATTTTAGAAATTTAAAAACATGGGGTGGAAAGTGGGCGGGGTTTCAGTATATGGAGCGCGCAATATCTCGGAAACTAAAGCGGCGCAAACGTTCATTTTTGCGGCACAAACCAGCACAAACGCAGCACAAACGAATGGTGTATTTATTTTAGAAATTTAAGAACATGGGGTGGAAAATGGGCGGGGTTTCAGAAAATCAAGTGCGCAATATCTCGGAAACCAAAGCGGCGCAAATGTTCATTTTTGCAGCACAAACCAGCACAAACGCAGCACAAACGAATGGTGTATTTCTTTTTGAAATTTAAGAACATGGGGTGGAAAATGGGCGGGGCTTCATAAAAATCTAACGCGCAATATCTCAGGAACCGAACCGGCACAAACGTTCATTTTTGCGGCACAAACCAGCACAAACGCAGCACAAACGAATGGTGTATTTCTTTTTGAAATTTAAAAACATGGGGTGGAAAGTGGGCGGGATTTCAGCATATCAAGCGCGCAATATCTCGGAAACTAAAGCGGCGCAAACGTTCATTTTTGCGGCACAAACCAGCACAAACGCAGCACAAACGAATGGTGTATTTATTTTAGAAATTTAAGAACATGGGGTGGAAAATGGGCGGGGTTTCAGAAAATCAAGTGCGCAATATCTCGGAAACCAAAGCGGCGCAAACGTTCATTTTTGCAGCACAAACCAGCACAAACGCAGCACAAACGAATGGTGTATTTCTTTTTGAAATTTAAGAACATGGGGTGGAAAATGGGCGGGGCTTCATAAAAATCTAACGCGCAATATCTCAGGAACCGAACCGGCACAAACGTTCATTTTTGCGGCACAAACCAGCACAAACGCAGCACAAACGAATGGTGTATTTCTTTTTGAAATTTAAGAACATGGGGTGGAAAATGGGCGGGGCTTCATAAAAATCTAACGCGCAATATCTCAGGAACCGAACCGGCACAAACGTTCATTTTTGCGGCACAAACCAGCACAAACGCAGCACAAACGAATGGTGTATTTCTTTTTGAAATTTAAAAACATGGGGTGGAAAGTGGGCGGGGTTTCAGCATATCAAGCGCGCAATATCTCGGAAACTAAAGCGGCGCAAACGTTCATTTTTGCGGCACAAACCAGCACAAACGCAGCACAAACGAATGGTGTATTTATTTTAGAAATTTAAGAACATGGGGTGGAAAATGGGCGGGGTTTCAGAAAATCAAGTGCGCAATATCTCGGAAACCAAAGCGGCGCAAACGTTCATTTTTGCAGCACAAACCAGCACAAACGCAGCACAAACGAATGGTGTATTTCTTTTTGAAATTTAAGAACATGGGGTGGAAAATGGGCGGGGCTTCATAAAAATCTAACGCGCAATATCTCAGGAACCGAACCGGCACAAACGTTCATTTTTGCGGCACAAACCAGCACAAACGCAGCACAAACGAATGGTGTATTTCTTTTTGAAATTTAAGAACATGGGGTGCCAACTTCACACAGGTCAGAGAATCAGGAGGATTGGTGTTCTTTTTTGTCCCTTGCTGAGTTTGCTTTAAATAACCGTCGTCAGGAGTCCTCTGATAAGTCACCATTTTTTGGTGCATATGGGTTCCATCCGCAGTTTGGGACTTTCTCGGGAGAGGGCTCTTCTGGTTTGCCTGATGAGGACAGATTCTCCTCGTCTTTGTTATCTATTTGGCAAAAGATTCAGGATAATCTAAAGAGCATGAGTGAGAGATATAAGCGTGTGGCGGATAAGAGACGTGTGCCTGGTCCGGACCTGAATGTTGGTGATCTGGTGTGGTTGTCTACCAAGAATATCAAATTGAAGGTTCCCTCCTGGAAGTTGGGTCCTAGGTTTATTGGGCCTTACAAGATCCTGTCTGTCATCAATCCTGTTGCCTACCGTCTTGATCTTCCTCAGACTTGGAAGATCCATAATGTTTTTCATAAGTCCTTATTGAAACCTTATGTTCAACCTATTGTACCCTCGCCTTTGCCTCCTCCTCCGATTATGGTTGATGGAAATCTTGAATTTCAGGTCTCTAGGATTGTGGATTCTCGTCTTGTCCGCGGTTCCCTCCAGTACCTCGTTCATTGGGAGGGTTATGGTCCTGAGGAGAGGATGTGGGTCCCAGTGACGGACATTAAGGCCTCTCGTCTCATCAGGGCTTTCCATAGGTCCCATCCTGAGAAGGTGGGCTCTGAGTGTCCGGAGTCCACTCCTAGAGGGAGGGGTACTGTCACAGCCAGAAAGCTGAGAAGCGCTCACAGGAGCTTCTCAGATCCTCCTCCTTGAATTTCTTTGTTTTGGTTTAGTTTCTCATCTCGTTAGTCTATCTCAGCTGTCATGCAGTTGGACTGATTGCTACCCTTTAAGTTCCTCCCCATAATGCAGTAGTGTGCGGCTGATACAACTTCCTGGAGTGTGTGTGCATGCTGTTCCCAGTTCCCAGTCCTCAGTCGTCTGCAAGATAAGTGCTGTTTATGTATTTATGATTTTGTCTTTTCTGGATCCAGGTGACCCTGACTCCCTCCGTGTCAGTGTAGGGAGCCGGTGGTCGTGTCCCTTCACTATTGTAGGGTCTTCAGGTAATAGATAGCCGAGGAACGTGGATATGCGGCCATCCACCTTTGGGGTGTTCACATAGGCTGAGCAGTGAGGGAGAGCGGCAGGTCTATTGCAGGGGTCTCCCTTTGTTCCTTAGTTGTGGATCCAGAGAGACATTGTTTATATGGTATTGTCTTGTTTCCTGTACACCATCCGTGACAACAGGTGCTGGTAGTGGGAGACTCAATTATTAGGGGAACAGATAGGGCGATCTGTCACAAAGACAGGGATCGCCGAACAGTGTGTTGTCTTCCTTGCGCTCGAGTTCGACACATCACGGATCGGGTTGACAGATTACTGGGAGGGGCTGGAAAAGATCCAGCAGTTATGGTCCATATCGGAACCAATGACAAAGTTAGAGGTAGGTGGAGCGTCCTTAAAAATGATTTTAGGGATTTAGGTAATAAGCTTAGGGCAAGGACTTCAAGGATAGTGTTTTCTGAAATACTACCTGTACGACGAGCCACACAAGAAAAGCAGCAGGAGATTAGGGAGGTTAACAAGTGGCTCAAGAACTGGTGTAGGAAGGAGCGGTTTGAGTTCTTGGAGAACTGGGCCAACTTCTCTGTCAGCTACAGGCTCTATCGTAAGGACGGGCTGCACCTGAATGGGGAAGGGGCAGCTGTGTTGGGGGAGAAGATGGCTAGAAGGTTGGAGGAGTGTTTAAACTAGGGACTGGGGGGAGGGTAATTACATTATAGGATGGGAAGATAGAGACCGGGGGCAAGGTAATGGGACTGGGGGAGGAATGGGTGGAGGGACTAGAACAGTTCGAAAGAAAAGGTGTAGGGTAAAAAATATACATAAACCTCTTAATTGTATGTACAGTCGTGGCCAAAAGTTTTGAGAATTACATAAATATTGGAAATTGGAAAAGTTGCTGCTTAAGTGTGTTTTATCCTAATGAGAAAAATGTCATAATAAGGATTTGGAGAAGGGGGATAGCAGAGCAGGGAGAGGTTGGTGCTGCTACTAGGGGGTCATACCATGGGGGAGTAATAAAGCCCACCATAATGCCCCCCCAATAGAAATAATTATCCTTATAATGTGACAGTGCAAAAAATACCCCCTTGTAATGCCCCCAGTTGAGCTAATGTCCCCATAGTGCCCCCATAATGTGCCAGTGTAAAATACCCCTATATAGTGCCCCCGGTAAATGCCCCTATAATGCTCCTCTCCCCCCCTTCCTCCTAGTGCCCCCCATAATGTACCAGTATAAAATCCCCCATATATAGTGCCCCAGTAGATGCCCTTAGTGTCCCCCATAATTTGCAAGTATAAAATACCCCTTCTTAGTGCCCCCCCCGTAGATGACACCATAGTACTGCTCTCCCCCCTTCCCTATAGTACCCACCATAATGTGTCCCAGGATAAAATGCTACTGTACAGAGCCCCCCATATAAAATACCCCTTCTTTGTGGCCTCAGTAGATGCCCCTATAGTGCCCACCAAAAATGTGCCAGTAATAAGTGCCCCCAATAATGTGCAGGTAAAGAATTGCCCCCAATAATGTGCCAGTAATAAGTGTCCCCAATCATGTGCCAGTAACAAGAGCCCCCCATCATGTGCCAGTAACAAGAGCGCCCCATCATGTGCCAGTAACAAGAGCCCCTATCATGTGCCAGTAACAAGAGCCCCCCCTCATGTGCCAGTAATAAAAGGGCCCATCACATGGCAGTAATAAGAGCCCCCCATCACATGCCAGTAATAAGAGCCCCCCATCATGTTCCAGTAACAAGAGCCCCCCATCATGTGCCAGTATTAAGAGATCCCCCATCATGTGCCAGTAATAAGAGCCCCCCCAATGTACAAGAAACAAGAGCCCCCATCATGTGCCAGTAATAAGAGCCCCCCATCATGTGCCAGTAACAAGATCCCCCCATCATGTGCCAGTAATAAGAGCCCCCCATCATGTGCCAGTAATAAGAGCCCCCCCCAATGTGCCAGTAACAAGAGCCCCCATCACGTGCCAATAATAAGAGCCCTCCCATCACGTGCCAGTAACAAGAGCCCCCTATCACATGCCAGTAACAAGAGCCCCCCATCATGTGCCAGTAATAAGAGCCCCCATCATGTGCCAGTAACAAGAGCCCCCCCATCATGTGCCAGTAACAAGAGCCCTTCCATCACGTGCCAGTAACAAGAGCCCTTCCATCATGTGCCAGTAACAAGAGTCCCTCCTCATGTGAAAGTAATAAAAGCCCCCCATCACGTGCCAGTAACAAGAGCCCCCCCATCATGTTCCAGTAATAAGAGCCCCCATCATGTGCCAGTAACAAGAGCCCCCCATCATGTGCCAGTAACAAGAGCCCCCCATCATGTGCCAGTAACAAGAGCCCCCCATCATGTGCCAGTAATAAGAGCCCCCCATCATGTGCCAGTATTAAGAGATCCCCCATCATGTGCCAGTAATAAGAGCCCCCCCAATGTACAAGAAACAAGAGCCCCATCATGTGCCAGTAATAAGAGCCCCCCATCATGTGCCAGTAATAAGAGCCCCCCATCATGTGCCAGTAATAAGAGCCCTCCATCATGTGCCAGTAATAAGAGCCCCCCCAATGTGCCAGTAACAAGAGCCCCCCATCATGTGCCAGTAACAAGAGCGCCCCATCATGTGCCAGTAATAAGATCCCCTATCATGTGCCAGTAACAAGAGCCCCCCATCATGTGCCAGTAATAAGAGCCCCCCATCATGTGCCAGTAATAAGAGCCCCCCCAATGTGCCAGTAACAAGAGCCCCCCATCATGTGCCAATAATAAGAGCCCTCCCATCACGTGCCAGTAACAAGAGCCCCCTATCACATGCCAGTAACAAGAGCCCCCATCATGTGCCAGTAATAAGAGCCCCCATCATGTGCCAGTAACAAGAGCCCCCCCATCATGTGCCAGTAACAAGAGCCCTTCTATCATGTGCCAGTAACAAGAGCCCTTCCATCATGTGCCAGTAACAAGAGCCCCTCATCATGTGAAAGTAATAAAAGCCCCCCATCACGTGCCAGTAACAAGAGCCCCCCATTATGTACCAGTAATAAGAGCCCCAATCATGTGCCAGTAACAAAAGCCCCCCCCATCATGTGCCAGTAACAAGAGCCCCCCCATCATGTGCCAGTAACAAGAGCCCTCCATCATGTGCCAGTAATAAGAGCCCCCCCAATGTGCCAGTAACAAAAGCCCCCCATCATGTTCCAGTAATAAGAGCCCCCATCATGTGCCAGTAACAAGAGCCCCCCCATCATGTGCCAGTAACAAGAGCCCTTCCATCATGTGCAAGTAATAAGAGCCCCCCATCATGTGTCAGTAACTATCCCTGACCTCCTGACGGTATGAGCCACCATCGATGGCAGGCGGGCTCATACTCTCGAACCTGGGCCCTACTGACCCTAACGGTCCCTGCAATATGGCGTCAGAAGGTGGAGACAACCGATTCCTCCATGACACAGAGGAACGGAGTCTCCAACAAGCCTAGCAACAAAGGGGAAGAAAGCAGCCAGCAGTAGACGACACCACAGGTAAGTGTCCAGAGGCAGAAAACACCACTGCCAACAGGACCAACATGGACACCTAACTGACACAGCTGCAACAGGAACCCGAGCTGTCCACGCCGCTACCACTGGATCCTGGAAATGTGCATAGGCCCAAACACACACACCAGGCAGGACCCAGAACAAACACCAAACACAGAATCTAGTAGTAACAACCTGGACCACCATGTGGCATGAACCATGGTGGCACCAGGCCGAGCTGCTTGTAGTTCCCCCTCCGGGGAACTCCAGGGACCCCCTACCTAGAGGTTAGGACAAACAAAGGATATGTCTGGCATCCATGCTGACCTGAAACACCAAACAGGCCAGAAATGAAAAACCAAACCAGACATAACAACAACCCCAAACATAAACCCACACCAAACATACAACAAGTGGGTAGGGTAACTGAAAAAGACACAAAGGGGTGACATCAGAACATATTTGGTGATATGAATGTCCCATAAGGTGGCCCTCAAGGACTGGGCAGATGGAATAGCACAAGATCCTTAAGACACTGAAGACAATCTGACCTCAGGCTCACAACTCAGAACAATAAAAGCCAAGAGGCCACACCCAGCTCCACCTTGCACACACCTTAACCCCAAACACACCAGAAATGGGAAGTGAAACAGCCTTAAAGGGGAAGTGCACACACATGCATAACAAACAACACCTTGCCACCGGCAAACATCATGCGCAGCAAAAGTGTCACGGCAAACTATCACCAAGCCGTGACAACAGGTTCTTGGCAATAACCGAAGACAATTAACTTTCCCAACTAAAGGGACAGCCATACTGGACTTAGTATTAACCAATAGACCTGACAGAACAACAGATGTGCAGGTTGGGGGACACCTGGGAAATAGTGACCATAAAGTAATAACTTTCCAATTGTCATTCAAAAGAGCATTTCTACAGGGAGGAACATAAATACCAAACTTCAAAAAAGCTAAATTTAGCCAACTAAGAGAGGCCAAAAATAAAAATACAGCCACAAAATGGGATATTTTTAAAAGCATCCTAAAATCTAATTGTGAGCGGTACATACCTTATGGGTATAAAAGGTTAACCACTTAAGGACCACAGGTTTAAACCCCCCTAGTGACCAGGCCCTTTTTTACAAATCGGCACTCCACAACTTTAACGGTTTATTGCTCGGTCATGCAACTTGGCACCCAAATGAATTTTACCTCCTTTTCTTCTCACTAATAGAGCTCACATTTGATGGTATTTCATTGCTGCTGACATTTTTACTTTTTTTGATATTAATCGAAATTGACCGAAATTTTTGCAAAAAAATTTCATTTTTCACTTTCTGTTGTAAAATTTTTCAAATAAAACTATATTTCTATATAAATTTTTCTCAAAATTTATTGTTCTACATGTCTTTGATAAAAAAAATGCAATAAGTGTATATTTATTGGTTTGCGCAAAAGTCGCAATAGCGTTTACAAACTATGGTACAAAAATGTGAATTTCCGCATTTTGAAGCAGCTCTGACTTTCTGAGCACCTGTCATGTTTCTTGAGGTGCTAGAATGCCAGGATAGTATAAATACCCCACAAGTGACCACATTTTGGAAATAAGACAACCCAAGGTATTCCGTGAGGGGCATGGCGAGTTCCTAGAATTTTTATTTTTTTGGCACAAGTTAGCGGAAAATGATGTATTATTATTTTTTTTTTCTTACAAAGTCTCATATTCCACTAACTTGTGACAATTTTTTTTATTTTACATGAACTCGCCATGCCCTCACGAAATACCTTGGGGTGTCTTCTTTCCAAAATGAGGTCACTTGTGGGGTATTTATACTGCCCTGGCATTTTAGGGGACCTAAAGCGTGAGAAGTAGTTTGTAATTCAAATGCGTAAAAAATGCCCTGTGAAATCCTAAAGGTGCTCTTTGGAATGTGGGCCCCTTTGCCCACCTAGGCTGCAAAAAAGTGTCACACATGTGGTATCGCCGTACTCAGGAGAAGTAGGGCAATGTGTTTTGTGGTGTATTTTTACATATACCCATGCTGGGTGAGAGAAATATCTCAGTAAAATCAATTTTTCCCATTTTTTTATACAGAGTTTTTAGAGAGATATTTCTTTCACCCAGCATGGGTATATGTAAAAAGACACCCCAAAACACATTGCCCAACTTCTCCTGAGTACGGACATACCACATGTGTGACACTTTTTTGCAGCCTAGGTGGGCAAAGGGGCCCAAATTCCAATGAGTACCTTTTAGGAGGGCATTTTTAGACATTTGGTTTCCAGACTTCTTCTCACGCTTTAGGGCCCCTAAAATGCCAGGGCAGTATAAATACCCCACATGTGACCCCATTTTGGAAAGAAGACACCCCAAGGTATTCCATGAGGGGCATGGCGAGTTCATAGAAGATTTGTTTTTTTGACACAAGTTAGCAGAAATTGTTTTTTTTTGTTTTTTCTCACAAAGTCTCCCTTTCCGCTAACTTGGGACAAAAAGTTCAATCTTTCATGGACTCAATATGCCCCTCAGCGAATACCTTGGGGTGTCTTATTTCCAAAATGGGGTCATTTGTGGGGTGTTTGTACTGCCCTGGAATTTGAGGGTCTCCACAATCATTACATGTATGGCCAGCATTAGGAGTTTCTGCTATTCTCCTTATATTGAGCATACGGGTAATGAGATTTTTTTTCCGTTCAGCCTCTGGGCTGAAAGAAAAAATGAACGGCACAGATTTCTTCATTCGCATCGATCAATGTGGATGAAAAAATCTCTGCCAAAAAATGTGCAAAAAAAAAAAGGAGGGGAAAGGCGTCTGCCAGGACATAGGAGCTCCGCCCAACATCCAAACCCACTCAGCTCGTATGCCCTGGCAAACCCGATTTCTCCATTCACATCAATCGATGTGGATGAATAAATCATTGGCGGAATTATTTTTTTTTTTATAAAAAATGTTTGCCAAAGCATATGAACACTGCCCCTCAGCTCATAAGCCTCGGCAAACGTATCTTTTTTACTGCAGAGGAGAAATCTCGTCTTGCAGCGACGCATACACCGACTTTTGTGTAATCTGACAGCAGCGCCAAGCTTCTGTCAGAATGCACATCAGTGCTGCAGCTGCTTGATCGCTTGGTCCACCTAGAAGGTAAAAACAAACAAAAAAAACAAAAAAAACAGGCCGCAACGCAATAAATTTATTAACATTAACTTTATATAACATTTGAACAGAACATTAACTTTTATCAACTTCATTGAACTTTTGAAACAGAACATTAACTTTTTTGCTTACCTGTGATTTTTTATTTTATTTTTTTAGTTTTTTTTACCTTTAGAGGACAAACCTCTCCTTCACCATGGGACAATGTGCAAAGCGCCCAGAGATGTGGCGAAGTACATTATGCACTTTGTCCCAGGTGAAAGGAGAGATTTGTGGGAGCTCTGTGTGAAAGGGCCCTAAGACCCCTGTATGCCTGTCCTGTGTCATGCAATCCCTATACTAATAGTGTACCTGTGTGTGGAACTTGCGGAAACACTCCCCTATGCATAGGGCAGGCTGGTCAGGACAGTCAGGACAAAAAAAGATGGTGTCACGCCTTATTCCACCCCTGCTACAGACACAACATCTTTTTCTTGGGGAACGTTGAGTTGGGGTACCAGGATAGACAGACGGGAAGTGTCTGCCATGTAGCCGGCTCACTACATCAGGGACTTGGGGCACGGACCCTCCTGTATACAGGATTTCCGAAATGATCTCTTCCTGGAATTTTAGGAAGGATCCTGTTCTCTCAGCCCTACTGTAGAGAACACAACTACAGTATTATATACAGCCAATTGAATTAAATATACAGACACCTTCTTATACCAGCGTCTGGTGCGTCGGGAAACTAAATAGGGAGCCAACATCTGGTCATTGAAGTCCACCCCTCCCATGTGAAGGTTATAGTCGTTGACAGAGAGGGGTTTCACAATGACTCCAGTTGCCCTTTCAATTTGGACAGTCCTGTCTGCGTGAATGGTGGACAGAAGGTAAACGTCCCTCTTGTCCCTCCACTTCACAGCGAGCAGTTCTTGGTCACACAAGGCAGCCCTCTCCCGCCGTGCAAGTCGGGTACTAACGAGCCGTTGGGGGAAGCCCCGGCGACTAGGTCGCGCGGTGCCACAGCATTGAATTCCGACTAGATGTAAGTGCCAAAAGAGGGCCACGCTTGAGTAAAAATTGTCCACGTATAAGTGGTACCCCTTGTGGAGTAAGGGTGACACCAAGTCCCAGACAATCTTGGCACTGCTCCCCAGGTAGTCAGGACATCCGACCGGCTCCAGTTTTGAGTCTTTTCCCTCATAGACCCTAAAATGATATGTATAGCCTGTGGCCCTTTCACAGAGCTTATACAGTTTGACCCCATACGCTTGCTGGGGATGTACTGTTTTATGCCAAGGCGCCCGGTAAAATGTACTAGGGACTCGTCTATGCAGATGTTTTGATTAGGGGTATACGCATCTGCAATTCTGGATGACAAATGGTCTATGAGGGGCCGACATTTGTGGAGCCGGTCATAAGCAGGGTGGCCTCTTGGATGACAGGTGTTATTGTCAGCGAAATGCATAAAGCACAAGATGACCTCAAAACGTGCCCTGGACATTGCAGCAGAGAACATGGGCATGTAATGTATTGGGTCTTCAGACCAATATGACCGCAATACATTTTTTTTAGTTAGACCCATGCTGAGGATAAGGCCCCAAATTTTTTTTAACTCGGAAACTGTGACTGGTTTCCACCGGTAAGGCTGGGCATAGAAGCTTTCTGGATTGGCGGTAATAAACTGTGTGGCGTAGTGGTTGGTTTCTGCCACAACTAGGTCATAGAGATCCGCAGTGAAGAACAGCTCAAAAAACTGAAGAGCCGTGAAAGGGGGCAATACGGGTGCGGCGGAAGCAGGGGAGTGCCAATTAGGATTTGCCAGCACCTCTGGGAGACTAAGAGTTCTACGGGCCTGTGAACGCGGTGGCTGCGACGGGGGAGTTATTGCACGTGCCACCGTACCAGCTTGAACTGCCCTTCTGGTGCTCGCCACTTCACCAGGGAATACAGCAGTGCTGGTAGAAGGTCCAGGATGTGCTGCGCTGCTGGTGTATGCCGCACCATAAACAAGATCAGCGCCACTAGCACCACTCTGCTGCAAATGAGGCTCATCATGCCGGGTATGCAGAACCCTGACATGGGATCGGGTACGCCTGACCGTAGCAGGGACCTCAACCTCGTCATCTTCGCTAGCGGTTAGAGTGCCACTGCTGTCTACAGGTTCATATTCTGAACCACTGGATTCAGCGGATGAGGTGTCCCCATCGCTTTCATCCATCACGGCCAGAATCCTGTAGGCCTCTTCAGCGGAATACCCCTTGTTTGACATTTTGGGTTCACTAAATTTAGGGGGTATTCCTCTGAGACTACCCAGGAAAAAGAGCAAACCTACCTAGTAAAAAGGAGTGCTTGCGAAGTAAAGCTGCGATCGCTAATAAAGATCCAAAAAGCTCAAAAGTGATCTTTATAGCGGCGCAGCGATTTTACGGCGTTTTTGCAGTGATCAGGAAAAAAACATTTCTGTCACTGCGGTGGGGCGGACTGAACGCAAGTGTGCGCACAAGATCAGGCCTGATCGGGCGAACACTGCGTTTTTTGTAGAGCCTAAGGTGACCCTAATGTACTTATATAGATCTGAATGCGATCAGTCTTGATTACTTACAGATACTATATAGTACTAGTGCTGATTAGCGACAGCGATGACGCTAATCAGCGACTAATCAGTGACTGCAGTGCGGTGGGCTGGGCGCTAACTACCTAGCAAGTAGCTAACTACCTGGCGGTGATGAGGGACCCTTACAGGGGGGGGTGATCAGTGACAGGGGGGTGGACAGGGGGGTGATCAGGGAGTCCAATATGGGTGATCAGGTGCTAAATAAGGGGTTAATAAATGAAAGGGTAATGTGTAATGTGTAGTGTGGTGATTTGGTGCTACTTACAGAGCTGCCTGTGTCCTCTGGTGGTCGATCCAAGCAAAAGGGACCACCAGAGGAGCAGGTAGCAGGTATATCAGATGCTATTTTCAAAATAGCGTCTGACATACCTCTTTGATTGGTCATTTCAAAAATCCACAGCCTGCCAACCAATGATCGCGGCCGGCAGGCTGCAGATGAACTTGTGAACTGCGAGATCCTGTGAACGCGCGCTCCTGTGAGCGCGCATTTACAGGAAATCTCGGCTCAAGCGAGATGACGCCGATCGGCGTTAGTGTGACCTGGCAGCGCCGCCGCAATCACGCCTTTCGGCGTTAGCGAGACAAGAGTTGGTTAAGGAGCAAGAAAAAAACAATGTGGATAAATAGGACTGTAAAGAAAGCAATAAATGACAAAATGAAAGCATTTAAATCACTAAAACAAGAGGGTAGCGAGGAAGCATTGAAAAACTATAAGAAAAAAAATTGAATATGTAAAAAAAAAAATAAAAGCAGCTAAACTAGAGACCGAGAGATTAATTGCCAAAGAGAGCAAAACTAACCCTAAAATGTTCTTCAATTATATAAATGGTAAAAAGTATAAATCTGAAGGTGCCGGAAGGGAGTTTCAGAGAGCAATGAGGAGAAAGTAAAGCTATTAAATATTTTTTCTCCACTGTATTCACTGAGGAAAATAAACTGTCAGATGAAATGCAGAATGTAAAAGTAAATTCCCCATTAAAAGTGCCCTATCTGACCCAGGAAGAAGTACAGCGGCGTCTTAATAAGATTAAAATAGACAAATCACCAGGACCAGATGGCATACACCCCCGTATCCTAAGGCTGGTTTCACACGGGTGTTGCGGAATGGGGCCGGATGCGTTCAGAGTGCGTTCAGTGAAACTCGCACTATTTTGCAAGCAAGTTCAGTCAGTTTTGTCTGCGGTTGCGTTTAGTTGTTCAGTTTTTTCCGCGCGGGTGCAATGCGTTTTGATGTGTTTTTCACGTGCGTGATAAAAAACTGAATGTTTACAAACATCGTCTCTTAGCAACCATCAGTGAAAAACGCATCGCACCCGCACTTGCTTGCGGATGCAATGCGTTTTTCACGCAGCCCCATTCACTTCTATGGGGCCAGGGCTGCATGAAAAACGCAGAATATAGAACATGCTGCGATTTTCACGCAATGCAGAACTGATGCGTGAAAAACAACGCTCATGTACACAGACCCATTGAAATGAATGGGTCAGGATTCAGTGCGGGTGCAGTCACGTATTGCACCCGCGCGGGAAAACTCGCTCGTGTGAAAGGGACCTAAGAGAATTAAGTAATGTCATTGCCAGACCATTATTTCTGATATTTATGGACTCTATACTGACAGGGAGTGTTCCACAGGATTGGTGCATAGCAAATGTGGTGGCAATATTCAAAAAGGGTCCAAAAACAGATCCCGGAAACTATAGGCTGGTAAGTTTAACATCTGTTGTGGGTAAACTGAAGGTTTTCTAAGAGATGCTATCTTGGAGTACCTCAATGAAAATAAGCAAATAACGCCATATCAGCATGGTTCATGAGGGATTGGTCATGTCAAAGTAATTGAATCCGTTTTTATGAGGAGTTAAGTTCTAGACTTAACAGCGGCGAATCAATGGATGTCGTATATCTGGACTTCCCCACAGCATTTGAAACTGTACCGCATGAAAGGTTAGTATATAAAATGAGAATGCTCGGACTGGGAGAAAATGTCTGTATGTGGGTAAGTAACTGGCTCAGTGGTAGAAAACAGAGGGTGGTTATTAATGGTACATACTCAGATAGGGTCACTGTCACTAGTGGAGTACCTCAGGGGTCTGTATTGAGCCCTATTCTCTTCAATATATTTATTTATGATCTCGTAGAAGGCTTGCACAGTAAAATATAAATTTTTGCAGACACTAAACTGTGTAAAGTAATTAACACAGAAGAGGACAGTATACTGCTACAGAGGGATCTGGATAGATTGGAGGCTTGGGCAGACAAATGGCAGATGAGGTTTAAAACTGACAAATGTAAGGTTATGCACATGGGAAGGAATAATGCAAGTCACCCGTACATACTTAATGGTAAAACACTGGGTAACACTGACATGGAAAAGGATCTAGGAATTTTAGTGAACAGCAAACTAAGCTGTAGAAACCAGTGTCAGGCAGCTGCTGCCAAGGCCAATAAGATAATGGTTTGCATCAAAAGGGGCATAGATGCCCGTGATGAGAACATAGTCCTACTACTTTACAAATCACTGGTCAGACCACACATGGAGTACTGTGTACAGTTCTGGGCTTCTGTAAACAAGGCAGACATAGCAGAACTGGAGAGGGTTCAGAGGAGGGCAACTAAAGTAATAACTGGAATGGGGGGGACTACAGTACCCTGAAAGATTATCAAAATTAGGGTTATTCACTGAGGGGGGATCTAATAACTATGTATAAATATATCAGTGGTCAGTACAGAGATCTCTCCCATCATATATTTATCCCCAGGACTGTGACGAGGGGACATCCTCTGCGTCTAGGGGAAAGAAGGTTTGTACACAAACATAGAAAAGGATTATTTACGGTAAGAAAAGTAAGACTATAGAACTCTCTGTCTGAGGAGGTGGTGATGGTGAGTTTACTAAAATAATTCAAGAGGGGCCTGGATGTATTTCGGGAGTGTAATAATATTACAGGCTATAGCTACTAGAGATGGGTCGTTGATCCAGGATGTTATTCTGATTGCTTGATTGGAGGTGGGAAGGAATTTTTTTTCCCCTTAAGTGGGGAAAATTGGCTTCTACCTCAAAGTTGTTGTTTTTTTTGCCTTCCTCTGGATCAACTTACAGGATAACAGGCCGAACTGGATGGACAGAGGGCTTTTTTTCGGCCTTATAAACTATGTTACTATGTTACATAGTGCTCTTAGTAGAAATACGGCAGATCTATAAGTCCCTCCTATAGAGCCCCCAGTACTAATAAGAATGCATATAATGTCCCCTGGATTAAAATACCCCTATAATAAAGTTTTCTACTTCCTGGTGTGAAAAACCTACGACTGAAATCTATAGAGAAGGAAAGAAGACAGATTGTTAACAAAGGAAAAAAGATAACCAAGAGTGTGCAGATTATTAGATGATAAGGGTATAATAGAGAATACCATATCAGTAGGAAATTGTAATAACTCATATCAATAAGTGTATTCAATTTTGTGCTGTTTTCCTACATCATTTGGGAAAGAGTATGAGCGAATCAGTTCATAATAAACCAGGTTCGTTATGAATAGAATTGAGGAAACTTGACTTTTAGTAGGATTGAGTTCAGGTTCCAGGTTTAAAAGGGTCATTCAATACCATAAACTGCCCCCTCCCCATGTGCGGGCCCCTCACAGGGAATATATTTACTCCGCTCCCTGCGCCGCTCCTGGTCGCCACCCCTGCGCCTTCTCCCTGTGCGCCGCTGAAAACATCCTGTGTCGGGGAGAGGGGGGGAGCAGCCAATGGCAGGCGGGGACGGGAGGCGTCCCCGTCCATGCCGCCATTGGCTGCTCCCCCCCCAACACCGGAGACTGTGCAGGAAGCGGAGTAAGTATATTCCCTGTGAGGGGCCCGGCACATAGGGGGGCAGTTTATGGTATTGGTAAACCCTTTAAGTGAATTACATAATAGATTACATTCTCACGGAATCCAAAATGTAATTCAATGCTGGCATGCCAAATGGAATGCCTTTAGACGCATTCCGTTTTGCATGCCGTCATAATACAAGTGTATGGCCAGCAGAACAGAACCCTCTGAGCCAGCCATACACTTGTATTATGCGGCATGCTGCCATTGAATTATGTGATGGATTCTGTGAGAATGGAATGCATTAGGTGATTCACTTAAACTGAACTTGAAACTGCCAAAAGGCAGGTTCGCTCAACTCTAGTTATCAAATTCCCAAAAATGTGTCTACCAGACGTGCCTGAAGCTTTTCAGCTTTGCTTTGAATGAATGAAGTAAAACAGTACACAGGCCATTATACTGCACATGTCCGTGGATAAAAGCACAAGGGAAGAAGAATGATACATACATAACCCTAAGAGGAAGTGGGGAAGGGGGGGGGGGCTTGCCCTGATTGGCTCCCAGGCTGACAGACAACCTGGATGAGCCAATTAGTGCTGTAGCAAGCAGGGGAGTACCCTAGCAGAACATCAGTGGCTGACAGGAAATTATCTTAGGGACAGTGTAGAGTCACAATCAGGCTTCTATTCTGTCAGGGACATTGAAAAGAAAGGCTAACATGAATAATTGTGCATAATAGGGAAAGGCGGGGTAAGCTGTCAGCCAGGGAGTGAGGAGCTGAGGCTGGGTTACTGCCTTAATACTGTACCTGCAAGAGTATTTTTTTTTATATCTTTAAACAGAAATACAGCTTTATTTTTTTAACCGTTGATGTGGGGGGTGGGGATAAGCTCAATAAAACTGTAAAGCATGCGTTTTAAAATCCAGAGGATAGCGTGAAGAGACCTGAAATGATAGTCCAGAATCTGGGACAGAGGATCTACAAACAATTAAATGTTTTTTTTGTTTTTTTTTTCTGGAAAATAGCAATACAAGTGTACAACACGTGTTTTACAATACAAATGGTAGATTTTTAAATCTTAGTGAAAACACCTAAAAATAGTAGTCCAAAATCTGGGACAGGGCATCTCCAGACAGTACAAGTGTTTTTTGTTTTGCAAAAAAAATATCAAGATATTTGTACACCGTGTGTTTTGCAATTCAGTGAAAACCAAGGCCGTTGCTAGGTTAAAACATTCGGGGCCTGGGCCCCTGATTTTTTGTCCCAGGCCCCGAATGGCCTGCCTGCCTGCTAGATACAACTGTTTTGCCATCCACAGGACAGCAATACAATTGAATCTAATGTGGTGGAAGAGCTGAAGGACCTGTGGTGACATCACAGGTCATGTGACCAGTAAAACAGTCAGTGGTTGAAAAGGACCTGCGATGATGTCACCATCATATCACCAGTGCAGGAGAGGGCAGAAGTGAAGAGGGGAAGAAGCTGAGGTGATGTCTGCTACATCAGGAGAGGTAAGTGAAGGGAGAGGCAGATCAATGCTGGGAGTTGTGGTTATTTAACTAGGACTGTATGTTAGGGCTGAAGGGAGGGATGCTAATTACATGGAACTGTGTGTTTGAGGTGGCTGGGGAGGGGGTCATGTTATTTACATGGGACTGTATGTTGATAGTGGCTGTAGGAGGGAGTGATGTTATTTACATAGGACTGTATGTTGGAGGGCAGCGTGATGTTATTTACATGGGACTGTATGTTGAAGGAGGCTGTGGTAAGGGATTATGTTATTTACATATCACTGAATGTTGGAGGGGGCTTGGGCAGGGGGATGTTATTTACATGGGACTGTATGTTGGAGGCGGCTGTGGGAGGGAGTGATGTTATTTACATGGGACTGTATGTCGGAGGGGGCTTGGAGAGGGAGTGCTGTTATTTACATGGGACTGAATGTTCAGGGGCAATGTTATTTACGTGGGACTGTATGGTGGAGGGAGGGAAATAGTGTTATTTACATGGGACTGTATGTTGGAGGGGGTGAAGGGAGGGGAGTGATGTTATTTACATAGGACTGTATTTTGGAGGGGGCAGGAGAGATGGTGTGATGTTATTTATATAGGACTGTATAGTGGAGGCGGGAATATAACAACAGGGGGCACTGCAAATCCAGGGGACATTATAGGCGTTCTTATTACTACTGGGGGCTCTATATAAGGGACTTATAGATCTGCATTATTTCTACTAAGAGCACTATTGGGGACGTATTACTACTGAGGCGTCTGTAGAGAGCTTTATTACCACTGGGGGAACAATAGGGGGCCTTATTTGTACTGGCGGCTCTGTGAGGGTATTATTAATACTAGAGGGCTCTTCTACTAATGGGGGTACTCTTGGGGAGCATTATCATGGTTGGGGGCACTGTAGGGGGCAGTATTACTATAATGGCACCAATTTTTCTTCAGGATAGTATCTGGGGGTTTTGGGGGGCACAGCGAGCAGCAGGATAACACTGTTGGGACTCCAGGTTGGGGGATGATGATAGAAATGTGAGGAAGCTAAGATGACTGTGTGTCACACTCTGCAGAGACAAGGCGGCTGAGAGAAGTTGTACGGACTGAATGGAGAAGATGATGACAGAGTAGATCCGAGGAGACGTCACCTTGGAGGCTCTGGATGTGAGAGGTACAGTCATGTGAAAAAATTAGGACACCCTTTGAAAGCATGTGGTTTTTTGTAACATTTTTAATAAATGGTTATTTCATCTCCGTTTCAACAATACAGAGAGATTAAAGTAATCCAACTAAACAAAGAAAACTGAAGAAAAGTCTTTTCAAGATCTTCTGTAAATGTCATTCTACAAAAATGCCTATTCTAACTGAGGAAAAAGATAGGACACCCTCACATGTATTCCCTCTTAAATTGGCTCAGATCTCACACCAGGTGCACATAATTAGTAGATCGTTACTCTGCATGTTGAATGAGGCTTGCCCTATTTAAACCTCAGACATTTAGTTTGGTGTGCTCCTGACTGTTGAAGTGAGAGTGAGCACCATGGTGAGAGCAAAAGAGCTGTCAGAGGACTTCAGAAAAAAGATTGTAGCAGCCTATGAGTCTGGGAAGGGATTTGAAAAGATCTCAAAAGATTTTGAAATCAGCCATTCCACTGTCCGGAAGATAGTCTACAAGTGGAGGGCTTTCAAAACAACTGCCAACATGCCCAGGACTGGTCGCCCCAGCAAGTTCACCCCAAGAGCAGACCGCAAGATGCTAAAAGAGGTCTCCAAAAACCCTAAAGTGTCATCTCGAGAACTACAGCAGGCTCTGGCTACTGTTGATGTAGAAGTACATGCCTCTACAATCAGAAAGAGACTGTACAAGTTTAACTTGCATGGGAGGTGTGCAAGGAGGAAACCTTTGCTTTCCAAGAGAAACATCGAGGCCAGACTGACATTTGCCAGAGATAAAGTTGACAAAGACCAGGACTTCTGGAATAATGTTCTTTGGACAGATGAGTCCAAAATTGAATTATTTGGACACAACAGCAGAGGACATGTTTGGCGTAAACCAAACACAGCATTCCAAGAAAAGAACCTCATACCAACTGTGAAGCATGGAGGTGGAAGTGTCATGGTTTGGGGCTGCTTTGCTGCAGCAGGACCTGGTCAGCTCACCATCATAGAATCCACGATGAATTCTACTGTGTATCAGAAGGTGCTTGAAGAACATGTGAGACCATCAGTTAGAAAATTAAAGCTGAAGCGGAACTGGACCATGCAACATGACAATGACCCAAAACATACTAGTAAATCAACCAAAGATTGGCTGAAAAAGAAGAAATGGAGAGTCCTGGAATGGCCAAGTCAAAGTCCAGATTTGAATCCCATTGAGATGCTGTGGGGTGACTTGAAAAGGGCTGTACGTGCAAGAAACCCCTCAAACATCTCACAGCTGAAAAAGTTCTGCATTGAGGAGTGGGGTAAAATTTCCTCAGACCGATGTCGAAGACTGGTAGATGGCTACAAGAACCGTCTCACTGCAGTTATTTCAGCCAAAGGAGGTAACACTCGCTATTAGGGGCAAGGGTGTCCTATCTTTTTCCTCAGTTAGAATAGGCATTTTTGTAGAATGACATTTACAGAAGATCTTGAAAAGACTTTTCTTCAGTTTTCTTTGTTTAGTCGGATTACTTTAATCTCTCTGTATTGTTGAAACGGAGATGAAAAAACCATTTATTAAAAATGTTACAAAAAACCACATGCTTTCAAAGGGTGTCCGAATTTTTTCACATGACTGTATGTGCAGCTGTATAGCAAGTACAGCAAAATGCAGTGTGTGGGGGAGGGGGGATGACTTAGAGAACTGGGCCCTATTCATTGGGGCTTGGGCCCAAGATCTTTTGAGACTCTAGCAACGCCCCTGGTGAAAACACTAAATTATAGTCCAAAATCTGGAACAGGACATCTCCACACAGTTAAAGGATTTCTCAGTTTTGGAAAAATAGAAATGCAAGTGCACAATGCATGTTTAACAAGGCAGAGGGTAGCCTTTTAACTCTCAGTGAACATGAAATAGTAGTCATAAATCTAAGACAGAGCATCTCCAGACAGTTCAAGAGTTTTTTTTGTTTGACCTAAATAGTGCGCAACGTGTCTTTTTCAATCTAGAGGGAAGAGTTTTAAATCATAGTGTCGAAAGGGATGCAAATGAGCTTTTAACAAGCTCTGCCTCTGATGCCACCAGATGTAAGGCAGCTATCATATAATTAAGTGTTCCACCCTTTAACCACCTGCCATCTGGGCCATTTGCCCCCTTCCTGACCAGGCCAAATTTTGCAAAACTGACATATCTCACTTTATGTGGCAATAACTTTGGAACGCCTTTATTTATCCAAGTCATTCAGAGATTGTTTTCTCGTGACACATTGTACTTCATGATAGTCATAAATTTGAGTCAAAATATTTCACCTTTATTTATGAAAAAATCCCAAATTTACCCAAAAATTTGAAAAATTCGCAATTTTCTAAATTTCTATTTCTCTGCTTTTAAAACAGAAAGTGATACCTCATAAAATATTTATTATTTAACATTCCCCATATGTCTACTTTATGTTGGCATCATTTTGGAAATGTGATTTTATTTTTTTAGGACGTTAGAAGGCTTAGAAGTTTAGAAGCAATTCTTCAAATTTTTAAGAAAATTGGCAAAACCCACTTTTTAAGGACCAGTTCAGGTCTGAAGTCACTTTGTGGGGCCTACATAGTGGATATCCCCATAAATGACCCCATTGTAGAAACTACACCCCTCAAGGTATTCAAAACCGATTTTACAAACTTTGTTAACCCTTTAGGCGTTCCACAAGAATTAAAGGAAAATGGAGATCAAATTTTTAAATTTCACTTTTTTGGCAGATTTTCCATTTTAATCAATTTTTTTCTTTAACACATCGATGGTTAACAGCCAAACAAAACTCAATATTTATTACCCAGATTCTGCGGTTTACAGAAACACCCCACATGTGGTCATAAACTGCTGTATGGGCACATGGCATGGCGCAGAAGAAAAGGAACTCCACATGGTTTTTAGATGCCATGTCCCATTTGAAGCCCCCTGATGCACCCTTACAGTAGAAACTCCCAAGAAGTGACCCCATTTTGGAAACTAGGGGATAAGGTGCCAGTTTTATTAGTACTATTTTTGGGTACATATGATTTTTTGATCATTCATTATAACACTTTATGGGGCAAGGTGACCCAAAAATTGGTTGTTTTAGCACAGTTTCTATTTATTTATTTTTACAGCATTCACCTGAGGGGTTCAGTCAAGTGACATTTTTATAGAGCAGATTGTTACGGACGTGGCGATACCTAATATGTATACTTTTTCTCAATTATTAAAGTTTTACACAATAATAGCATTTTTGAAACAAAAAAAATTATGTTTTAATGTGTCCATGTTCTGAGAGCTATATTTTTTTTTTTTTTGAGAGATTTTCTTATGTAGGTGCTCATTTTTTGCGGGATGAGGTGACGGTTTTATTGGTACTATTTTGTGGGACATACGCGTTTTTGATCACTTGGTGTTGCACCTTTTGTGATGCAAGGTGACAAAAATTGCTTGTTCCCTTACGTCCTACCAGCAGCACAGATGGGGTTAACTGCCCCTGTGGACTGGTAGGACCGGTGGAATTTTAATGAGCCCAAAGAACCAATAAACGATCTTCAGCTCCCTGAAAGGGAGGAGATCACCCCCCAGCCCACCGTGTTTTTTTCTGTCCTCTGGACAGGTGGACTGCGGTGTCGCTCCCCCTCTGGGAGCTGAAGAGTGCTAGGGGCTCTATTTTTTTAGATCTAAAGTTTGCCCTCCATAGCCTCTCATTGCCTTTATTATAGGCTGGTCGGCGTTTCTATCTGGGGTACCGTCGGGGTGAGGGGTGTCCCCTCCCCTCTTCTTTGAACCCAGCTGTGGTATCCCGTCCTCCCTCGCCGCATGTGAGCGGCGCTATGGCCGTCGGGTGCCGCTGGGGTACTGTCGGGGAGGGGGGTGTCCCCTCCCCTCTTCTTCCACTCAAGTGCTGCGGTATCCAGTCCTTCTCTCGCCGCATGTGGCAGCGCTATGGGCGCCGCCATCTCCGGAAGTGACGCGCACTAGTTGCGCTACGTCACTTCCGGTTTTTCCATAGCGATGCCGTGAGGGTTTAAACCTCACTACTTTTATTAAAACTTTCTCCCCATGTCACCCTGGGATCCAGGATTAGGTGGGGGAGACATTTAGGGCTTGCTGAGCCTGTTTAGGCTCTGTTATCCCTCTGGGCTAGTTACAATTGAGGCCTCCTTTTAAGCGCCCAGAGCCTGTCAGTCAGTGCTCTGGTTGCGTCGCTTTCACAAGCTAGCTCCAGAGTTCCCTGTGCCTTGAGATATTTAGTATTGCTTGGCTTGGGATTGTGGTTTCCTCTTTTACAGCTCTATTTTCTGCTAGTGCTGGTGGGCCCCCATAAGGTCTTGTTTCACCACCTCCAGGTAAAATTGTAGGTGTTATGACCTGTGTTCTTTCTAATTACAGACTATGGCTTTCCCTAAGGATCCGGATCAGCGTAAAGCTGGGGCCAAGAGGAAGCATCTGGCGTGTTACGAATGTAACACCCCCTTAGACGACAGCTGTCCGTACTCTAGATGTGAGAGTTGTCGCACGGCATCCACGGAACCCACGATGCAAGAAATGTTTCAGTGGACGAAGACATACGTGGATGACTCCATTAAGGGAGTGGTGCAGCTGCTGAATGAGAGGCTACCAGGACCCTCTCAGACTCCCATGGAGGTGGTCGCACCGGTCGAAAGACCTACCCCCTGTTCTCCGGGGTCTTCTTCTTCTGAGGAAGAAGAATCTACTTCTTGCTTTTTCCCTCCAGAAAATACGCAGAAGTTACTCAAGTCCATCAGGTGGGGGGACCATGATGTTGACATGGGGGAGTCCTCCGATCCCACCGGACGGACACAGCGTGTCTTTAGAGCGGATGAGACCCTTCTCTCCGTGATGCGCACGGAATGGAGAAAGCCTGAGAAAGGTCCAGTTCTCACTAGAAAATTCAAACTGATGTACCCGATGGCTAAACCCTTGGTGGAATCGTGGGGTTCCGTTCCCAAGGTGGACATGGCTATTGCCAAGTTGTCCCGGCGCACTCTAGTTCCTGCAGACGATGGGTCTAGTCTGCAGGACCCTCTAGACCGGAGGGCAGAGTGCACCCTTAGGAGGAGTTACGTGGCGGCTGCTGCCTCCGCATTAACTTCTATTGCGGCCACGGAGGTAGCCACCTATTTACACTCTAAGCTTAACCGAATCCAGACGGACGTTGATCAGAGCGTATCAAGGGATGATATCCTGGCAGCCTTCAAGTCGGCCAATCTGGCCATGGACTTTCTGGTCGATTCTACCCAGATGCAGCTGAAGCTGGCCGCCAAAACTATGGCCCTAGTTTCGGCTGCCCGCAGACCACTCTGGTTGAAACCTTGGATCGCTGATAACGCATCCAAGTTCAATCTTTGTGGGCTCCCCTTCGAACCGGATAGGCTATTCGGGTCCGAATTGGACAAGATAATGAGGGGCTCTCCGATAAAAAGGGGAAGAGCCTCCCCCAGCAGCCCTTTCGGGGACGCCCCAGGCAGGAGAAGAAAGGCGGAGGTCATCCAGGGCAGCAGTCTAGGCGCAGAGATTGGGGGGGACCATCTCGTAAATATTCGAGACGCTCCCGTAAACCCACCAGGGAGGCAAAACCCTCCTGACTATGGGCCTCTTCGAGGCTCTTGGATAAGCCCTGCTGCCCCTGCAGTATCTCGCCTAGATTTTCCCGTACCCCTCGCCCAGATTCCCGTGGGGGGTCGTCTTACCCATTTCAAAGACTCTTAGAGCCGGTTGATTGCAGACCCCTGGGTCCAGGACATAGTTTCCCTCGGGTACCGGGTAGATCTTATCTCTCTCCCCCCAGAGAGATTCATCGCCACACGAAACTTCGGGTCTGCCAAACAAGTGGTCCTAGAAGCTTACATTCAGGACTATATTTCCAAGGGAGCCCTAGAGGAGGTGCCGGCAGGGGAGAGGGGCCTAGGGATTTATTCACCAGTGTTCCTGGTTCCCAAAAAGACGGGAGATCTCCGGATGATCATCGACTTGAGATTTCTCAATCGATTTATAAGGAAAACAAGGTTTCGCATGGAAACCATAAGGTCAGTCAGCCATATCCTCAACCCTGGGGACGTCATGGCTACTCTGGACCTCAAGGATGCGTATCTTCACATTCCGATCCATTCCGCGTCCCGGAAACTCCTCAGGATCGCGGTCCAGATTTCAGGGGTTCGCAGGCACTTTCAGTTCGCTGCGCTTCCCTTCGGAATCTCTTCTGCCCCCCTTATCTTCACCAAGGTGGTGGTGTCGGTGGTGGCAGCTTTGAGACTTCAAGGACTGACTATTATTCCTTATCTGGACGATTGGCTTTTCATAGCCTCTTCAGTTCCGATCCTTACCCACCATCTTCAGGTCGCAATCTCTTTTCTCTTCCGCCTAGGCTGGATTATCAACTGGCAGAAGTCGAATGTGAGCCCATCGACTTCAATCCATTACTTAGGATTCGTGGTCGACTCTGTGGAGATGTCCCTCCGGTTGACTCCAGAAAGGAGAGCGCGGATTCAGGACCTAGCAAAAGTCCTATCCGGACTCTCATGAAGATGCTGGGGCTCATGTCAGCGGCTGCGGATGCAGTCCCTTGGGCGCTATGGCACCTCCGTCCTCTTCAGTCGGAGGTCTTACACCTATGGAACGGCAGCCCTGTGGGGCTAGATTCCCTGTGCTCCCTGTCCGGTCAAACCCGGAATTCCCTCAGATGGTGGTTTCAGCTACCACCAGGGAAGTCTATGACCCAACCAGCTTGGGTCATATTGACTACAGACGCGTTCCTTGTAGGTTGGGGCGCTCACCTGGACGGATCCCCAATACAGGGATCTTGGTCTCCTCTGGAGCGGCGTCTTTCTTCCAATCTTCACGAGATGCGAGCTATCCGGCTAGCCCTCCTTCACTTTGCCCCTCAGATCCGGGGCAAAGCAGTGAAAGTCCAGTCAGACAATATGACTGCAGTTCTCTATATAAACAAACAGGGAGGCACAAGATCATTGCCCCTTCTGTCAGAGATCGGGGTGATTCTTCGGTGGGCAGAGACAAACCTTTCCCATCTATTTGCCGTTCATATTCGAGGCTCCCTCAATAGCGGACCGCTTAAGTCGAGGATTACCGACCATGGAGTGGTCTCTGCATCCGGAGATCTTCAGGCAGCTAGTTCACAGATGGGGTATGCCAGAAGTGGATCTCATGGCAACCAGGTTCAACGCCAAGGTGCTGAGGTTCTGTTCCCTCTACAGGGAAGACAACCCCCTGGCGATAGATGCTCTGTCAATACCGTGGAGGTTCAGGCTGGCTTACATCTTCCCTCCGTTTTCCATGATACCGAGGGTATTGATGAAAATCCGTCAGGATCAGGCCTCGGTAATAGCCATCATACCGTTTTGGCCCAGAAGATCCTGGTTTACCCAGCTCATTCAGATGAGTCGGGGACAGTACTAGAGACTCCCCCCGGAGCAGACCCTGGTGTCGTGGGACACTCACCTCTGCCCAGATCTGCACAGGTTCAACCTGACAGCCTGGAGGTTGATCAGTCCCTTCCCAACATAGAAGGGCTTTCCGAGTCGGTCCTGAGAACTTTGTCGCATTATCGAGCAGAGTCTACAAAGAAGGCCTACTCCAGGATCATGAGAATCTTCGTGGCATGGTGTGATTCCAGACAGGTGGCGTCCGCAGATCCGCCCCTTCCTGCGATACTTCAATTTCTTCAAGATGGATTAGATAGAGGCCTATCTCCAGCTACCTTGAAGGTACAGGTTTATGCCATTTCGGCCTGTCTCAACAGGCCACATTCTCGGGACCCACTCATTAAACGCTTCCTGAAGGGAGCTGAAAGACTAAAGCCTACTATACTGAAACCTATCCCCCAGTGGGATCTTTCAGTAGTGCTCAGGGGGCTAGCATCTCCCCCCTTCGAGCCCTTGGAGGAGGTAAATTTCAAATTTTTGACTTTAAAGATGGTCTTTCTTCTGGCTATAGCTTCAGCCAAAAGAATTTCTGAATTGCAGGCTTTCTCTGCAATTCACCCGTACATTATTTTCCTACAGGATAGAGTACTCCTGAAGTTTTTACCCTACTTCAGGCCTAAGGTGCCTACTTTCCAGAACATCAAACAGGTAATCTCTTTACCAGTTTGGTTTACAGCCTCCTCCTCTGATACTCCAGCTAGAGACCCGCTGGATATTTCAAGATGCCTCCAGATCTATGTGGATAGATTTAGAGAGTTCAGGATAGATGAGAACCTTCTTATCCTGTTTGCCGGTAAGTCTAAAGGCCATAAAGCGTCTAAAGCTACCATTAGTCGCTGGATTAAGGAGGCCATTATGGAAGCTTTTGTCTCCCAATCCTTAGATCCTCCTGAGTTTGTGAGAGCCCATTCTACTAGGGCGGTCTCCACCTCGGTTGCGGATAGAAGACTCCTCCCCTTAGAGTTGATCTGTAAGGCGGCCTCCTGGAGCTCTGAGTCAACCTTAATCTCCCATTATAGTATAAATGCTAGGATGGCAGAGTTTTCGGCTTTTGGGCAGACTGTTCTTAGTTCTGCCAGGCATGAGGACCCTCCCTAGGGGATTCTTCTTGCTATCTCCCCATCTGTGCTGCTGGTAGGACGTAAGGGAATCGTTAATTTCTAACGATAATTAGTTTTCCCTTAGTCCTAACAGCAGCACACAAATATCCCACCCTAAATACATTATGCTTGTTAAAAACACGGTGGGCTGGGGGGTGATCTCCTCCCTTTCAGGGAGCTGAAGATAGTTTATTGGTTCTTTGGGCTCATTAAAATTCCGCCGGTCCTACCAGTCCACAGGGGCAGTTAACCCCATCTGTGCTGCTGATAGGACTAAGGGAAAACAAATTATCGATAGAAATTAACGATTTTGACAGTTTTTTTTTTTTTTTTACGGTGTTCACCCGAGGGGTTAGGTCATGTGATATTTTTATAGAGCTGGTTTTTACGGACGCGGCAATACCTAATATGTATACTTTTTTTTATTTGTTTCACTTTAACACAATAATAGCATTTTTGAAACCAAAAAAATGATGTTTTAGTGTCTCCATGTTCTAAGAGCTATAGTTTTTTTTATTTTTTGAGAGATTTTCTTATGTAGGGGCTCATTTTTTGCGGGATGAGGTGACGGTTTTATTGGTACTATTTTGTGGGACATACGCGTTTTTGATCACTTGGTGTTGCACCTTTTTTTTACGGTGTTCACCCGAGGGGTTAGGTCATGTGATATTTTTATAGAGCTGGTTTTTACGGACTCGGCAATACCTAATATGTATACTTTTTTTTATTTTTTCTATTTTTAACTTTTTTTTTTCATTCCTTACTTGGGGACTTTTTTTTTTTACATGTGAAACTTTTTTTTATTTTTTTATTTTCAACCTTTTATTTTTATTTTTTTTATTTTACACTTTTCGTCCCCCATAAGGTCATACAAGACCTCTGGGGGACATTTGCTTCACTTTTATTTATTTTTTTCACTGTTGATTTCTCCTGTAACTGGGGCTGACATAGTAGCCCCAGTTACAGGACAAATACACCCCTAGAGAGGCTGTACAGCAGCAATCCAGCGCTGTACAGCCTCAGAGCAGGGCTGATCGAGGTCTCTGAGAGACCTCACACAGCCCCTACACTCTCCGGTCACGGCGGTCACATGACCGCCGGGCCGGAACAGGAAGCGCATAGCTCGGTGAGCTCAGTGAGCGCATAGCTCGGTGAGCGCTGTGTCTGCAGCGATCCGGAAGGCAGGGACACCTGGGCACTGTCCCTGCCTTGTCTTAGGGTTGCCCTGCTGTCACTGACAGCGGGCAACCCGATCAGCAGCTGCACGATTAGCGTGCAGCTGCTATTTCTGAAAGGACGTTCTAAAACGTGCTTTCAGAAATAGACGTCCACCCATAGGACGTTTATATCCTATGGGCGGACGTAAAGCGGTTAAATAGGCTTTGACTCATGACTCAGATATTAAATAAGCCAGCATTTCATCTATAGACAGCTGTTTCGGGGTGATTGCCCCTCATCAGTGCAGAGCAGAGAGTACTGGCTTAACTGGGTGAGAGGCCTAAGTCAGAAATTGGGGGGTACTAACTCTCCATAAAGCATTCTCTCCCCAAGAAGAGATAGTACCCCCCAAATCATAGTGAAAACTGTAAATATTAGTCAAAAATCTGGGACAGGGCATCTACACAGTTCCAGTGTTTTACTTTAGTTTTTTTGCAAAAATATCAATACAAGTGTATAAAACAAGTTTTACAATAGACAGAATAGTGTTTTAAATCTTCAAATGAAAACACTGTAAATAATGGTCTGAAATCTGTGACCGGGCATTTCCATACCAAAAATAGCAATACAAGTGTGTTATGTTCTTTTTTTTTTAAAGAAATAGTACACAACAATTGTTTTACTGTACAGAGGGTAGCACTTGAAATCTCTGAGTAAAAACATTGTAAATAGTAGGCAGAAATCTGTGACATGGAATCTCCAAACTTTTATTTTGTAAAAATAGCAATATAAGTGTGCAACACGTGTATTATAATACAGAGGGTAGGGTTTTGAATCACTGAGTGAAAACACCGTAAAAAGTAGGTCAAACTTTTTTTTACAAGTCAAGTCTAGACATTTCAAGTGGTTGTTTTTGGGGGGGGGGGGAAATAGCAAGGTAAGTGTGCAACACATGTTTTACAATACAGTGGGTAGAGTTTTTAATCTCTGAGTGAAAACATCGTAAATAGTAGCCTGAAATCTGTAACAGGGTATCTCCAGGCAGTTTAAGTGTTTGTGTATTTTGAGGGAAACAAGCACCAACAATATGAAACCACACAAATAATCCAAATTCATCCTTTATTCATTATTTAATCATGGTTAAAAAAATAAATAAATCACAATTAAGACCAAAAAAATGCAGTTTGGACTCAAATCAGACAAAAACACCTCCTGGGGAACCAGGTCAGTATATATTCCACAATCCCTAATATAGAAGCTATAATAGGGGTGAAAATATTGCACAGTACCTGCAGTTTGTTCTAATACCTAACGACAGTAGCAGCACTAATAACAGTAAAGTGTATACAGATGCAAGAAAAAGTATGTGAACCCTTTGGAATGATATGGATTTCTGCACAAATTGGTCATAAAATGTGATCTGATCTTCATCTAAGTCACAACAATAGACAATCACAGTCTGCTTAAACTAATAACACATAAAGAATTAAATGTTACCATCTTTTTATTGAACACACCATGTAAACATTTACAGTGCAGGTGGAAAAAGTATGTGAACCCTTGGATTTAAGAACTGGTTGAACCTCCTTTGGCAGCAATAACTTCAAACAAACGTTTCCTGTAGTTGCAGATCAGACGTGCACAACGGTCAGGAGTAATTCTTGACCATTCCTCTTTACAGAACTGTTTCAGTTCAGCAATATTCTTGAGATGTCTGGTGTGAATCACTTTATTTAGGTCATGCCACAGCATCTCAATCGGGTTGAGGTCAGAACACTGACTGGTCCACTCCAAAAGGCATATTTTCTTCTGTTTAAGCCATTCTGTTGTTGATTTACTTCTATGCTTTGGGTCGTTGTCCTGTTGCAACACCCATCTTCTGTTGAGCTTCAGCTGGTGGACAGATGGCCTTAAAGAGGACCTTTCACCTGGAAAAACATTGCGAACTAAGTATCATTACATATACAGCGGCGCCCAGGGATCTCACTGCTCCGTTCGGCCGCTGTGCCCTCCAGTATCTTCGCTCATAGAAACATAGAAACATAGAATGTGTCGGCAGATAAGAACCATTTGGCCCATCTAGTCTGCCCAATATATCTGAATCCTATGAATAGTCCCTGGCCCTATCTTATATGAAGGATAGCCTTATGCCTATCCCATGCATGCTTAAACCCCTTCACTGTATTTGCAGCTACCACTTCTGCAGGAAGGCTATTCCATGCATCCACTACTCTCTCAGTAAAGTAATACTTCCTTATATTACTTTTAAACCTTTGCCCCTCTAATTTAAAACTGTGTCCTCTTGTGGTAGTTTTTCTTCTTTTAAATATGCTCTCCTCCTTTACCGAGTTGATTCCCTTTATGTATTTAAAAGTTTCTATCATATCCCCTCTGTCTCTTCTTTCTTCCAAGCTATACATGTTAAGGTCCTTTAACCTTTCCTGGTAAGTTTTATCCTGCAATCCATGTACTAGTTTAGTAGCTCTTATCTGAACTCTCTCTAGAGTATCTATATCCTTCTGGAGATATGGCCTCCAGTACTGCGCACAATACTTCAAGTGAGGTCTCACCAGTGTTCTGTACAGCGGCATAAGCACTTCACTCCTTCTACTGCTTATACCTCTCCCTATACATCCAAGCATTCTGCTGGCATTTTGTGCTGCTCTATTACATTGTCTTCCCACCTTTAAGTCTTCTAAAATAATTACTCCTAAATCCCTTTCCTCAGATACTGAGGTCAGGACTGTGTCAAATATTCTATATTCTGCCCTTGAGTTTTTACGCCCCAGGTGCATTATCTTGCACTTATCCACATTAAATTTCAGTTGCCAGAGTTCTGACCAATTCTTCTAGTTTTCCTAAATCCTTTTCCATTTGGCATTTCCCTCCAGGAACGTCAACCCTGTTACATATCTTTGTGTCATCAGCAAAAAGACAAACCTTACCATCGAGGCCTTTTGCAATATCACTTATGAAGATATTAAACAAAATTGGTCCCAGTACAGATCCCTGTGGAACCCCACTGGTAACATGACCTTGTTTTGAATGTTCTCCATTGACTACAACCCTCTGCTGTCTGTCACTCAGCCACTGCCTAATCCACTCAACAATATGGGAGTCCATGCTCAATGACTGCAGTTTATTGATAAGTCTTCTATGTGGGACAGTGTCAAAAGCCTTACTAAAATCTAGATATGCGATGTCTACTGCACCTCCACCGTCTATTATTTTAGTCACCCAGTAAAAAAAATCTATAAGATTTGTTTGACATGATCTCCCTGAAGTAAACCCATGTTGTTTTTCATCTTGCAATCCATGGGATTTTAGATGTTCCACAATCCTATCCTTTAATAGGGTTTCCATTAATTTGCCTACTATTGATGTCAGACTCACTGGTCTATAGTTGCTCGATTCCTCCCTACTACCTTTCTTGTGAATGGGCACGACATTTGCCAATTTCCAATCTTCCGGGACGACTCCTGTTACTAATGATTGGTTAAATAAATCTGTTAACGGTTTTGCCAGCTCACCACTAAGCTCTTTTAATAATTTTGGGTGTATCTCATCAGGCCCCTGTGACTTATTTGTCTTCACTTTAGACAGCAAACTTAGAACATCTTCCTCTGTAAAGATACATGCATCAAATGATTTATTAGTCATCCTTTCTAATGGAGGTCCTTCTCCTTTTTCTTTTGTAAAAACTGAACAGAAGTATTCATTAAGGCAGTCGGCTAGCAGTTTATTCTCTTCTACATACCTTCAGTCCTTTGTTTTTAATTGAGTTATTCCTTGTTTTAATTTCCTTTTTTCATTTATATATCTGAAGAATGTCTTATCCCCTTTTATCATAGACTGAGCTAGTTTTTATTCTGCCTGCGCTTTAGAAGTTCTTATAACTTGCTTGGCCTCTCTCTGCCTAATCTTGTAGATTTCCTTATCTTCATTGCTCTGGGTTTTTTTTATAATTACAAAATGCTAGCTTTTTATTTTTAATGATTTGGGCCACTTCTGCTGAGTACCACAGTGGTCTCTTCCTTTTTTTGCTTTTACTGACAAGTCTAATGCAATTTTCTGTTGCCTTCAATAATGCACCTTTTAAGTAGTCCCATTTCTCCTGGACTCCATGTAATCCGTTCCAGTCTGATAAGGACTCATTTATGACTAATTTCATTTTTGAAAAGTCTGTTTTTCTAAAATCTAAAACTTTTGTTTTTGTGTGGTGGGACTCTTTCACAGTTCTTATATTAAACCACACTGACTGGTGATCACTAGATCCCAAGGTTTCGCCTACAATGACATCATATACCGAATCCCCATTTGTGAATACCAAATCCAAAATGGCCTCCCTCCGGGTTGGCTCCTCAACCACTTGTTGTAGAGATAACCCCAGTAGGGAATTTAGAATATCTGTACTCCTGGTAGAACTTGCTATTTTGGTTTTCCAGTTTATATCTGGAAGATTGAAATCTCCCATAATGATAACTTCTCCTTTCATTGTCATTTTAGCTATTTCTTCAACTAGTAGATCATCTAGTTCTTTAACTTGACCAGGTGGTCTATATATCACACCTACACGAGTTACTGCATGGTTAGCAAACTGCAACGTAACCCAAACTGACTCTATGTTGGCCTCACCAACTTGTATTAGGTTAGATTTAATGCTATCTTTCACATACAGGGCCACTCCTCCTCCTTTCTTGCCTTCTCTGTCTCTTCTGTATAAAGAGTACCCTGGTATGGTTATGTGCCAGTCATTTCTTTCATTAAACCATGTCTCCGTAACAGCCACTAAATCTACATTCTCAGATGCCATTATTGACCCAAGTTCATTGATTTTTTTACCTAAACTGCGAGCATTTGTAGACAGGACTCTGAGCTTATCATTTCTTAACCTCTGTGCTTCTGACCTGTTCTGGCATTGTTTCGGGGGGCAATTGGACTCTTTTATTTTCACTCTTTTGCCCCCCCTTCCTAGTTTAAATACTCTTTCGAAAATTCTTGGAGTTGTTCACTAAGTACATTTGTTCCTTTGAGAGAAAGATGCAAACCATCTTTTTTGTACAGTTCCTTTCTATTCCAAGTAGAGCTATCATGAGAAACAAAGCCAAATCCTTGCTCTTGACACCATTTACCAAGACATATGTTGAACTCCTTTATGCGCCTCTGCCTATCATTCTGAACATTATGCACAGGCAGAACTTCAGAAAATGAAATGGTGGATGCAAAATCCTGTACGTCATTACCAAGTGTGATAAAAGATTTTTTCACCTCTGACACTTTATTGCAAGCCAGGTCATTTGTCCCTAGATGGACAAGAACATCCACGTCCCCTTCCTGCTTTGCTTGCTTAACAATATTAATAATACGTCTTCTATCTCTTCTAGCAGTAGCCCCAGGGAGACATCTCACAAAACCATTTTCTTTAAGCTCCACACTTCTTATGATTGAATCACCCAGCAACAGCTGCTTCCTTTGAGACTTCACTTTATCTTTTTTGTTGCATACATTAGACATAGGAGTCGATGGTTTCTCACCCTCTGTGCTTGAGTCCATATCCATGTTGTCCTTACATTCTGAGAGTGCTGCAAATGAATTATGGAGAACCACCGACTGTGGGACATGTCTTCTATCCACTACTCTAAGTCTTCCAGAACCTACATTAACCCATCTGCCATTTCTGGGGGTCCTCTGTGGCAGTGGCATTGCAGCAGTCCTAGCTGGAGTTTGTTTAACAGATAATTTAAATATTTCAGATTTCAAAAATGCAATTTCCTGCTGCAGTAAGGAGAACTGTCTACAGATCTGACAGCATCCGAATCTCCAAAGAGTGGAACATGAAATAAATGCACAACAATTCCTGCACTGAACCAAGTCTGCCATTTTAAAGAGGAGAAAAAAAAAATAAAAAATAAAAATTTGGTTACTTGGTTATAGAAGGCGGAGACTGCCCTTGTTCTGCTGGGCGTCTCCTCCTCCTAGTCAGTAGCGCTGGCCAATCGCAGCGCAGAGCTCACAGTCTGGGAGAAAAAAACCTCCCAGGCTGTGAGCTCTGCGCTGCGATTGGCCAGCGCTAGAGCCTAGGAGGAGGAGACGCCCAGCAGAACAAGGGCAGACTCCGCCTACTATAACCAAGTCCCCTAAGTCTCCGCCTACTATAACCAAGTAAGCGAAGATACCGGATGACATCGCAGCTGAACGGAGAGGCGCCCAGGGATTATAGTAAGTGCAGTGAGATCCCTGGGCGCCGCTGTATATGTAATGATACTTAGTTCGCAATGTTTTTCCAGGTGAAAGGTCCTCTTTAAGTTCTCCTGCAAAATGTCTTGATAAACTTGGGAATTCATTTTTCCTTCGATGACAGCAATTCGTCCAGGCCCTGACGCAGCAAAGCAGCCCCAAACCATGATGCCCCCACCACCATACTTCACAGTTGGGATGGGGTTTTGATGTTGGTGTGCTGTGCCTCTTTTTCTCCACACATAGTGTTGTGTGTTTCTTCCAAACAACTCAACTTTGGTTTTATCTGTCCACAGGATATTTTGCCAGTACTGCTGTGGAACATCCAAGTGCTCTTGTGCAACCTGTAAACGTGCAGCAATGTTTTTTTGGACAGCAGTGGCTTCCTCTGTGGTATCCTCCAATGAAATCCATTCTTGTTTAGTGTTTTACATATCGTAGATTCGCTAACATGGATGTTAACATATGCCAGAGACTTTTGTAAGTCTTTAGCTGACACTCTAGGATTCTTCTTCACCTCATTGAGCAGTCTGCGCTGTGCTCTTGCAGTCATCTTTACAGGACGACCACTCCTAGGGAAAGTAGCAGCAGTGCTGAACTTTCTCCATTTATAGACAATTTGTCTTACCGTGGACTGATGAACAACAAGGCTTTTGGAGATACTTTTATAACCCTTTCCAGCTTTATGCAAGTCAACAATTCTTATTCGTAGGTCTTCTGACAGCTCTTTTGTGCGAGGCATCCTTCACATCAGGCAATGCTTCTTGTGAAAAGCAAACCCAGAACTGGTGTGTTTTTTATAGGGCAGGGCAGCTGTAACCAACACCTCCAATCTCATCTCATTGATTACCGTATTTTTCGCCCCATAAGACGCACTTTTTCTCCCCCAAAATGGGGGAGAAATGCACCCTGCATCTTATGGGGCGAATGCTTGCAGTTTTACATCGCAAGCTGCGATGTAGGAGCGAGCGGGGACTCCGGGAGGGACTGGGAGGAGGAGCTGGGGGCCGGCAATAGCGGCGGGGCGGTGCAGTCAGTGTAGTATAGCCCCGCCCCACCGCTCCGGTATACTAATATAAGATGTCTTATTCAATTAATTAAATTATTAAACATGTCCCCCAACTCCTAATAGTACCTTACATCCTAACCCGTTCAGTACAACGCCGGCAGGCGGGCCGGGCAGGCGGCAGCGTAACTCCCTGATGTCACGTGCCTGCGCCGCCTACTTTATGAATGAAGCAGGCGGCGCAGGCAAGTGACGTCAGTGAGGGACGCGCCGGCCGCCCGGCCTGCCTGCCTGGGTTCTACTGAAGCGATTAGGATGTAAGGTACTATTAGGAGTGAGGGGGCATGTTTAATAACTATTAATTGAATAAGACATCTTATATTTGTATACTGGAGCGGCGGCGGGGGGGGGGGATCTGTGGACGCACTGTTATGGGCTGCGGGGGTCTGTGGATGGCACTGTTATGGGCTGGGGGGGTCTGTGGATGGCACTGTTATGGGCTGGGGGGGTCTGTGGATGGCACTGTTATGGGCTGGGGGGTCTGTGGATGGCACATATATAACAGTGCCACCCACAGATCCCCCTGTAACAGTGCAAGCCACAGATCCCCCCCATAACAGTGTCCGTCACAGATCCCCCCATAACAGTGTCCGTCACAGATCCCCCCCATAACAGTGTCCGTCATCCACAGATCCCCCCCATAACAGTGTCCGTCATCCACAGATCCCCCCCATAACAGTGTCCGTCATCCACAGATCCCCCCATAACAGTGTCCGTCATCCACAGATCCCCCCCATAGGTGTCCGTCATCCACAGATCCCCCCCATAACAGTGTCCGTCATCCACAGATCCCCCCCATAACAGTGTCCGTCATCCACAGATCCCCCCCATAAGTGTCCGTCATCCACAGATCCCCCCATAACAGTGTCCGTCATCCACAGATCCCCCCATAACAGTGACCGTCATCCACAGATCCCCCCATAACAGTGTCCGTCATCCACAGATCCCCCCCATAACAGTGTCCGTCATCCACAGATCCCCCCATAACAGTGTCCGTCATCCACAGATCCCCCCATAACAGTGTCCGTCATCCACAGATCCCCCCATAACAGTGTCCGTCATCCACAGATCCCCCCATAACAGTGTCCGTCATCCACAGATCCCCCCATAACAGTGTCCGTCATCCACAGATCCCCCCATAACAGTGTCCGTCATCCACAGATATCCCCCATAACAGTGTCCGTCATCCACAGATCCCCCCCATAACAGTGTCCGTCATCCACAGATCCCCAGTAATAGTGCCATCCACAGACCACCATTAGTTCCAAACCCACCAAACACACAGCACACCTTTTGGTTAAAAATATATTTTTTCTTATTTTCCTCCCCAAAAACCTAGGTGCGCCTTATGGGCCGGTGCGTCTTATAGGGCGAAAAATACGGTAGACTCTAGTTGGCTGACACTTCACTCCAATTAGCTCTTGGAGATGTCATTAGTCTAGGGGTTCACATTCTTTTTCCACCTGCACTGTGAATGTTTACATGGTGTGTTCAATAAAAACAAGGTAACATTTAATTCTTTGTGTGTTATTAGTTTAAGCAGACTGTGATTGTCTATTGTTGTGACTTAGATGAAGATCAGATCACATTTTATGACCAATTTGTACAGAAATCCATATCATTCCAAAGGGTTCACATACTTTTTCTTGCAACTCTATGTACCAAAAGTTGCAAGAATAGTCTGCATAAAGTTAACAGTCATCAAGTTAGAACGCCACATGTGCATGGCGATCACACACCGACAATGCATATCCATAAGAACATTATATAAAGTGCAATTGGAGCAGCATCACAAGAAATGATAAAAGGATATACAAACAGATGCACAATTGTAGTGGATACAGACCGAGTGACCCACAGGGTGAACAGCCACCCCGATGTATGTTTCGCCCAGCTTCTTCCTGGGGGCGCACATATTTGCCTCCTCCATGGACATGCCCAGCCAACAGCAACAGGGCACATTGTCACTCCCACTCCCCCTCCTTTCTATCACATTCTGTAGTGTACGGGGACTGTAATACCCGTCACTACCAAAGGTCACTTGGTGTGCTGTCGTCCCTCCTTAATTATGGGGAAGTTGGTATATGTCATCTTTACAAAATGTCATTTAATGTAATGCTATGTATTTCCCTGTTACTGTGACACTTGCATGTACAGGCCTGCTAGGGGTGTCATTCCAGCTCTTAGTCACTAGAGGGAGCTAGGGAGCCCTAGTTTATATAAGGCCCAGTCAAGGAAGGGAAAGTCAGTTGTTGTCTAGCCCAGAGTCTAGTCTAAGTGCCTGTCTAAAGCTGCAGCCTGTAGTCTGAAGCTGGAGCTTAGACTATGTCAGAGACCAGTCCAGGCCTGAAGCCTGCGGACCAGGAGAGGGTGTTGCAGTCCCTGTAACCGGGTTCCAAATCCAAGGAGAAGGTTCCCCTCTTGAATATATATGCAGAAGCAGGAAGACCACTGTTCAGAAGTTTCTAGAACCTGAGGAAGCTGAGAGAGAGACAGAGGCAAAGCGCAGAAAAGCAAGAGGTACTCAAGATAACAGAGGAGGTACTTTATAAAGAGAAAACCAAGGATATACGCCAGAGTTAAGGTATTGGGCCTTGGAGAAGATTTTCTATGTCCCAGGATCAGTCAGAAATAGAGTGCAAGCTCCTGTACTGCAAACTCCTGTACTGCAAGTCCTGTGTTTCACACTCTGAATTCACCTTGCTTAATCTGTATTGCCTGCATCGACCGTATTGCAAAATCAACTGTATGCAAAGGAACTGTGCTTCCGTAAATGTCTCTATATGAAAACTACTAAAGTTGGAGTTCTGTTTTAACATCACGTGGTTCCTCATTTATTCCTGCTATCAGCAAACGGCGTGCCACCGTTTAATTGGCACTGGCGTCACAAACTTTCTATCATCACCTGCCCTTGCAGAGAGTCAGCCATACCAGGTTAGTGTCTATTGCACTACATCACCCAGAAACACTTCTAAACACAACTTGAGTACGCTGCACCGCTCTCTTTTGGCGTCACGAACAGGATACGCACGCTTTCTAGTGCAAGAAGCGTGAACTTTGTGCCTTATACAGTTGCCCTGTGACCAAAGTGACAATTTGCCTGTTTATTTAAAGTGGACTTTGTGGACTGAAAATCATACCCAAAGTGTACCAAAAACCCCTAAAAAGCGCTGTGCAGTGTTGCGCTACACAGAGGAAGAAAATCGCCACATTGGAGTGTGGTTTTATGGACTTTTTATCATCCTGCTTGCTGTCAGTGAATAGACAGCGTTTCTACTCAAAGATGGCCGCTGAGGCTGCTGAAATAGCTGCTGCGTCATCTTCATCCCGAAAAGGCGGGAAAAATTGGCGCCTTTCTGAGGAAATAGCGGGAAGAAGTTCAAGGTCAGGCGCCACTGCTTATCTGGACATTTGCATGTCTGCTAGCCTGGACACCGCCTTCCATATACTGGAATACCTGGGGGGCGGCCTCCCAGTGCAATGGGAGGAGCTGGCTGATGTAATGGACGTGACCCTATCGCTCTCCTCAGAAGGATCAAGCATGTTGGAGAGTGAACAGAGTGTTGCTGCAGCGTCCGCGCCTGACATACCAGAGATGACTGATATTGGTGTAGAGCCAGAGGAGGCTCCACCAGCCTACTCTCCGGGACCGGAGAAACCCGCCTGCCGCCCACGGGAGAAAGAACCAGAGCCCTGCTATGGCTCTTGGAGAGACTTCTTTCAGCCCTCTTTCAAATGGTCCTCACTAATGGCGGAGATCCGGGAGGCCACTATAAAGCGGAACACAAAGACCAAGATCTACTATGAAGAGTTGACCAAGACAATCCATGAACGACACACCGACACCCAACCCCGCCTGGAAAGGAGAAAGGGAGTGGTGGTGTCCTTTGACAAAACCCGTGGCTACGGGTTCAGTCAAGATTATGTGACTGGCAGAGACCTGTATGTTAATAGAAGGTCTGTCAAGAGAGACTACCTCCCTTCCTATCAAAACAGCCTCCGCGAGGGAGAGGAAGTGGAGTTCACCCCTGCTGAGAGCCTGAGAGGGCCTTATGCAACTGCCGTGACCCGTCCCAAGCGAGGACCTGAGGACTGGGAAGCAGAAGAAGAAGACTACTCTGGCTGCGAGCGGGAACCGGAACGCTCTCCAGAGCCGGCCCATCACGCCTTCCAGGAGCGGAGCTCCTTCATTGGGCCTAACGTCTTCTGGCAGCCAACCGTGTTGGAAAAATGGGTGAGCCCCTACCCTTCCCCCGAGCTGCCTCGTCGGGAGAAGACCATACAAGAGATGGAAAGTTTAAAAGGACTTCGAAATACCTTTGAGAACATCCGGAGAGGTCGGAGACCAGACGCATCGCCAGAACCTGCAGAGGCCGAGTCCGCGCCATCGTTGACTGTACCTGCGCCGGCGGCGCCAGCAGATGACAGCGACTCTGACACAGAGAGCATCGGTGAACAGATTGTCCGGCTGGAGGAGAAGTTGCGGGAGCTGCGCAAGATCGCGACCGCCAGGATCCAGACGCCGCCAAAGAAGGACGAGGTAAGGGTGCCTGTCACCACCCGTAGACCACCTTCTGCTACCACCGCTCCGTCTGTGCCCCAAAGAAGACCCCCTGTTGCTGGGAGTTGCTGCCCAGAACCCACCGTACCGCTTGCGGCGGCGGTATCAACTCCACTTCATCCCACAATTATCATGCCGGGACCGGTACGGTCCACCCAAGGGTTTACCCCTAGGCCCATGGGGCCAATACCTATTAGGGGCCCCTTTACTCTGCAACTGCCCCCTAACACAGTGATGTGGGCACATCCTCTTGTAGAGGACTACTACAGGCCATATTTGCCAGCAGAGCCGGGTAATTATGATATGCCACTGTGAATCAGCCTGCTAGGCCTTTTGATTTATTTCATCAGAGAATGATGTTATTAACCCTTCCAGGACAGGAGTCCTATGTTTCCTGGTCGTTTGTTGCGGCTGCCAGTTCATCCACGGCTCAGTGGTAGGTGTTGACCACTGAAATAATAAAGTCAACAAAGCCAAGTTTGTTTCCAGGACCTCCTGCCTGCTTTTGCTACCCCACGCCAAGTTGTGCCTGTTCCTTAGTTGCACCTTTTACCCTTCACCCCCTTTTCAGGTTGATCAGGGGTATTACAGCACTTGTCTTGCTGTCATTTTATTGTGCAACTTGATACTAAGGAACCGTGCCCGGAGACAGACTCAAAAGAACCTGAGCCTCTGAGATTTTTGCTTTTTTAAAAGGAAATGTGCCCAGAGATGGACTCCACCGCATGAGACCCTCTGTGATTTAATAGGAAAATAACCTGGGTACGGACTCATGTTTGTTCTTTGAGCCTCCAAAAACTTTTATACTGTTTTATCTATTTTACTGTTCTATTATGGACTTTTTCATTGTCATGGACTATCCTGGTTATAATGTTACGCTGTGCCAGGTCAGCGCCCCAGTTCCATTCATTATCCTGAGAGAAGAGAACGACACCCCTTGTCACCACCCTGCACCTTTATCAATTGGACCTGATCTGAATGTAAATGCAGATGAATTGCATATATGTATGCCTGCATGTCTCTATTTTCTGTTTCAGGTAGAGATTCCAGTTGGGCGAGCCCTGATGGAGTACGAGGTCGTACTCAGCTTAAAGCAGTGGGGTATGTAGTGTACGGGGACTGTAATACCCGTCACTACCAAAGGTCACTTGGTGTGCTGTCGTCCCTCCTTAATTATGGGGAAGTTGGTATATGTCATCTTTACAAAATGTCATTTAATGTAATGCTATGTATTTCCCTGTTACTGTGACACTTGCATGTACAGGCCTGCTAGGGGTGTCATTCCAGCTCTTAGTCACTAGAGGGAGCTAGGGAGCCATAGTTTATATAAGGCCCAGTCAAGGAAGGGAAAGTCAGTTGTTGTCTAGCCCAGAGTCTAGTCTAAGTGCCTGTCTAAAGCTGCAGCCTGTAGTCTGAAGCTGGAGCTTAGACTATGTCAGAGACCAGTCCAGGCCTGAAGCCTGCGGACCAGGAGAGGGTGTTGCAGTCCCTGTAACCGGGTTCCAAATCCAAGGAGAAGGTTCCCCTCCTGAATATATATGCAGAAGCAGGAAGACCACTGTTCAGAAGTTTCTAGAACCTGAGGAAGCTGAGAGAGAGACAGAGGCAAAGCGCAGAAAAGCAAGAGGTACTCAAGATAACAGAGGAGGTACTTTATAAAGAGAAAACCAAGGATATACGCCAGAGTTAAGGTATTGGGCCTTGGAGAAGATTTTCTATGTCCCAGGATCAGTCAGAAATAGAGTGCAAGCTCCTGTACTGCAAGTCCTGTGTTTCACACTCTGAATTCACCTTGCTTAATCTGTATTGCCTGCATCGACCGTATTGCAAAATCAACTGTATGCAAAGGAACTGTGCTTCCGTAAATGTCTCTATATGAAAACTACTAAAGTTGGAGTTCTGTTTTAACATCACGTGGTTCCTCATTTATTCCTGCTATCAGCAAACGGCGTGCCACCGTTTAATTGGCACTGGCGTCACGAACTTTCTATCATCACCTGCCCTTGCAGAGAGTCAGCCGTACCAGGTTAGTGTCTATTGCACTACATCACCCAGAAACACTTCTAAACACAACTTGAGTACGCTGCACCGCCTCTGGCTGTCAGCCTGCCAAATCCAACTGGTCAAGGTGATCAGCAACAATGGCCAAAACATAGTGGCTGGGCTGAATCTTGGGCACATAACACATGCTCCCGGCATGACGCATGTTATCAATGCTTTCTTTAAAAGTACAATCGCTTGTGAAGGTGCTGCCAATGTCCAGGAGACTGTCCAATGATTTCAGCCATTCTTATATGTCGAGGAACGCTCTCCTTGACTTGCAGCAGCAGAGCATTTGGCAGCTACACTGTTTAATCTTTGATGTTCCAACTCGCTAGAATTCCACATTGCACATGCTAAAACTGGCTCCTTGGGCACACTGGACAGAATGGTGACCTGTATGCCCACTTGCTTATGTAGTGACAGGTGCAGCATTGACATCAAGTAGTCTAATGATTACTGGATACCCATGCTTTTAGACCCTCACTGTGAAAGCAAAACAGGAGAATGTTTTCTTCTTTCCGAAAGGGAGACCAAATTACATTATTACCAGGAAATACTGTGTACGCAGCTTGCTGCAGCTTTTGGCAAGCAGATGGCGTGTGTGCAATAGAGGCCCCACTGTGCCCTTCCCTAGAGTTATCCACCCCCACAACTAGCAGAAGCTGCAGTCGCAACACAGCAGCCAGTTCAGTCTCCTCAACATAATGGAGCAGTTTATTCATGTGCCGCATCAGACTGAGGCAAATCAGCAAGCAGAGACCTCCCGCCTCAATGCCCAGGTTCAGGCCTACCTACACTCTGGCCTGTCTTTAGCGCATAATCTGTTCCCTGACCCCATGGACTTCTGGGCAGGCAGATTAGAACAGTCCTGAACTGGCCCAGTATGCCCTGTCTTCTTTCTTGCCCAGCCTCCAGTATCATCTCAAAGAGGGTTTTCAGCACCACAGGGGCCTGGTGACACCCAAATGGACCAAGTTGTCCACCTCCAAGTGTCCAGAACATCACTTTTGTCAAAAGGAACAAGACTGGATTTGGGAGGATTTTCTCACTCTGCCAGCTAAGGCCGATGAATAGATCTGTCATGGCAGTCTGCTTGCTTGCCTTCCTGCTTACCATCATGTTGCCTGCCTGCCATCATTTTCCATACAGCTGCTGCCACCATCATGCCACTAGTGCTGTTTACCTGCCAACATGTACCATATGGCTTCTGCTGCTGCCTCCATCATGTCACTTCCACCATAATGTCACACAGATATGTTTTAATGTTTTTTTGGTTCTCATTTTCCAAGTTGGTACCATCCGATAAGTGTCTACAGATTTTGATTTTCAGCGGTCCCGCTGTGCAGCCCACAGACTGCAGGTTTTACATGTGATAAGATACATTACATTATTAGTATTACAGTTGATGTACTGTTTGATTTTGTGCTTAGTACCATTTGCTGAAGAGACAGAGAGACACCTATTACTACCTGTAGCTGCCCATTTTGATTTATTCAGGGTTTTGAGTGGACCAATTACGCTTCACTAAGTGATTGTTTATCTCGATAGCTTTTCATTGGCTGTCCACACACTACCTGTAGTCAAGGGAATATGTCCTTATTATTTTGGGTGACTGTCTGAGTGATCTGTCTCTTGTTTTAAACAAAAATTTGTTTTTGCAAACAGTCGGTTGCTGCTGTGTATAGGGTTCCCACCCCGGGTAGTATATTAGCAAAGATCACAGCAGATAAGTAGGATATTCTTTCTGTTTCTCTTTTTATTTTTTGTTTAAAAAATAAAGTATAATAACATACGGCAGTACGTGTGTAAACGTTTTCGGCTATGCAAAGCCTTCCTCAGACACTGAAAGATTACAAAAAATGACAATCAAGCCCTATGTAGATACTATATTAGGTTAACAGCATATAATTCTAGCAAATAATATATAAATAATATAAATAAATAATATACGAAAATAGAATATGAAAATAATACAAATGATAGTAATAGTAATATAATACAATACAATACAAGATACAGTGGCTGACTATGCGATCTAGTAAAACAAGCTTGTCCGGATCTCGAGGTCATCTCTGGTCAGAAGTCACTTTTCTATATGAAGTGGACACTGCGTCGGCCTATATCATGTTGCTGGGACGTCATATCAACTTGAAAAAATGCATTTAAGGAAGAAATGTCCAGTTCCAAATCCCAAAATTAAGCTCTAATACCTATTTTCCTCCTAATGGAATATCGCTGTATTAACTGAGGTTATGTAACATCATAGTGACCCCTATAATCTGACTTCATTTCAACACAATGTATATAACACATATCTCTCTCTCCTAGGAATTCAAGACACCTAACTGCACTGTTAAAGAGGCATAAAGAAAAAGGGAGCATAAAAAAACGTCAAGAAACATGAGAAAATAAAGAAAATCCATAGTAAAACATAGAAAACCAGGGCCTTCCATCCTTACCTGTGCCGCAGTGTGATGTGGATATGATAGTGAAGAGAGGGTAAAGGTTGTGCCAATGGAAACGGAGCTATGCTCCAATTACACCAAAATTGGGTGTCATAATGCTCTCAAGCTAGACTTTTTATACTGAGGCCCAGAATCGCGCCCAAATCAGTGGGCGGAATCTATTCTAACCATGTGGAGCGGCTTGCGTTCCACCCGCCGGAAGTGTATCGGCCGGTGGAACGCATCCGGACCGGAAGTTGCGTTCCAAAGGCCGGAAGTACCCGGCCGTGGAATACAGTGAAAATAGGCGATACAGGGCTCTACTGAGGACAGAACAAAACAGATATCTATATAGATAATATAGTGTATAGTCACATATGTTCAGTAATATGCTAAATATGGTTATGATTTGGAGAAAAATAGAGTGGAAAATAGATAAGAAGGGTATGAATGGAAACAGATTAAATAGAAGGAATATGAGTAGGAAAAAATAGAGGAAAGAATATGCATTAGAAATAAGTATAAGGTGAAAGTAAAGGAATACACATACACACATATATACATACATATACACATACACATACACACACATAGAGATGGGGATGTTGAGACAATAGGAATAAGAATAATGTAGAATGACTAAGAGAAAAGATATATACATATGTATATACAGTGGGGGAAATAATTATTTGACCCCTCACGGATTTTGTAAGTTTGTCCAATGACAAAGAAATGAAAAGTCTCAGAACAGTATCATTTCAATGGTAGGTTTATTGTAACAGTGGCAGATAGCACATCAAAAGGAAAATCGAAAAAATAACTTTAAATAAAAGATAGCAACTGATTTGCATTTCATTGAGTGAAATAAGTATTTGAACCCTCTAACAAAAAAAGACTTAATACTTGGTGGAAAAACCCTTGTTTGCAAGCACAGAGGTCAAACGTTTCTTGTAATTGATGACCAAGTTTGCGCACATTTTAGGAGGAATGTTGGTCCACTCCTCTTTGCAGATCATCTCTAAATCCCTAAGGTTTCGAGGCTGTCTCTGTGCAACTCTGAGCTTGAGCTCCCTCCATAGGTTTTCGATTGGATTAAGGTCCGGAGACTGACTAGGCCACTCCATGACCTTAATGTGCTTCTTCTTGAGCCACTCCTTTGTTGCCTTTGCTGTATGTTTTGGGTCATTGTCGTGCTGGAACACCCATCCACGACCCATTTTCAGTTTCCTGGCAGAGGGAAGGAGGTTGTCGCTCAGGATTTCACGATACATGGCTCCGTCCATTTTCCCGTTTATGCGAATAAGTTGTCCTGTGCCCTTAGCAGAAAAACACCCCCAAAGCAAAATGTTTCCACCCCCATGCTTGACGGTGGGGACGGTGTTTTGGGGGTCATAGGCAGCATTTTTCTTCCTCCAAACACAGCGAGTTGAGTTAATGCCAAAGAGCTCTATTTTGGTCTCATCAGACCACAGCACCTTCTCCCAGTCACTCTCTGAATCATTCAGGTGTTCATTGGCAAACTTCAGACGGGCCTGCACATGTGCCTTCCTGAGCAGGGGGACCTTGCGAGCCCTGCAGGATTTTAATCCATTGCGGTGTAATGTGTTTCCAATGGTTTTCTTGGTGACTGTGGTCCCTGCTAATTTGAGGTCATTAACTAACTCCTCCCGTGTAGTTCTAGGATGCTTTTTCACCTTTCTCAGAACCATTGACACCCCACGAGGTGAGATCTTGCGTGGAGCCCCAGAGCGAGGTCGATTGATGGTCATTTTGTGCTCCTTCCATTTTCGAACAATCGCACCAACAGTTGTCACCTTCTCTCCCAGCTTCTTGCTAATGGTTTTGTAGCCCATTCCAGCCTTGTGCTGGTCTACAATTTTGTCTCTGACATCCTTGGACAGCTCTTTGGTCTTTCCCATGTTGGAGAGTTTGGAGTCTGCTTGATTGATTGATTCTGTGGACAGGTGTCTTTTATACAGGTGACTAGTTAAGACAGGTGTCCTTAATGAGGGTGACTAATTGAGTAGAAGTGTCTAACCACTCTGTGGGAGCCAGAACTCTTAATGGTTGGTAGGGGTTCAAATACTTATTTCACTCAATGAAATGCAAATCAGTTGCTATCTTTTATTTAAAGTTATTTTTTCGATTTTCCTTTTGATGTGCTATCTGCCACTGTTACAATAAACCTACCATTGAAATGATACTGTTCTGAGACTTTTCATTTCTTTGTCATTGGACAAACTTACAAAATCAGTGAGGGGTCAAATAATTATTTCCCCCACTGTATATATATACCCATACACATAGAGAGAGATATAGAGACAGACAAGGTGTGATAAAACAGTGGGAAATATCTCAAGAGTCTTGTCACAAGTAACGCTATCTAGCGAATTTCCACAAACCCCGGCTGCAGAATTGCAGGGACGCGATCTAGAACGCGAAGCCAAGCGACTACAAAGTTATGAATTACACAGCGTAACGCTAGCGGAATATATTAAAACTAAGAAGATACCTCGGGGTTTACGTATACGCACACGCCCAACCTTCTTTAAAGAAAATTCGGAATACTGTTCAAAGTTCGAACAAATCCTGAATAAATGCTCAGCCGACATAATGACATTGACATTGATGTACCTACAGACAGCAATCTCTGAGATGAAAGACAAGATCCAGGCAATCGAATCCCAACTACAAGATCTGATGCCGAGAGAAGAATACACTAAACTAAAAGAAAAAATCACATCCGTCCTGACAGAGAGAAGGAAGGAAATAGAGAGTACAAAGAAGAAAAAATTCTTGAGAGATACCGAGGATTATCGCAACAATAGAGTATATCACTGGCCCGAATCCACCAATCGTAATCGCTACAACGAAAGATCGTCATCTGTAGATTCGAGAAGATCCAATTCCAGTGCCGAATCGACATATCGTGAACGACCACAAGATCAACAGCGACAAAGATACCAACGAAGGGGTAATAGAAACACACCGGCCCAGACACAACCAACTTCATCGGTGACTACAAGATCCCAGGTAGGATCATTTACTTCTATTACTGACTCCCCCATATCAGAATCCCTGGTATTTAATATTTCATCGGTTTCCCTAAGTCCGGCGGAACTTATTCTATTACAAAAAGGCCTATCCTTTTGTCCCTCCTATCCAATTGACACCTTTCAATTGGATCTGGACTTGCAACATTTTTTTCGGAACATTCGTCTCAAGGTCCATTTTTCTGAGACAATTACCAGAACTCCGAACAAGGAAGGAGGAGGAACATTGATATCCTCTGTAAACCTGGGACTACGGAATAAAAGTACTTATATGCCACCAAAAAACTATCCGGCAGTCGAAACTTTTGTTCAACTAGTACAAAAAGACGTTGAGAGCTTTAGAAAAAATGTGAAGGCAGGTCACTTTAAATATACTAACAATATGCAAAATATAGAAAGACAGGCATTAAATTCTCTAAAACGTTCAAAAAACCTAGTTTTCAAACCCGCAGACAAAGGTGGAGCCCTGGTAGTAATGGACAAAAACCAATATACCATTGAAGTTAAACGCCAACTTAATGATGAAACAATTTACCAAAAACTAGATCGGAACCCGTCACCGATAATCTCCACTTCTATCAAAAATACTCTCATTCACCACCTTGACCAGGGAACAATAGATAGTACAACAGTAGATTACCTGACCAAGTTACACCCGATTGTCTCAGTGTTCTACATCTTACCCAAGATACACAAGAATCTACAGAACCCACCTGGTCGACCCATAGTGGCATCAACGGAGTCCATTCTATCACCCCTATCCATTTTCCTCGAAAAAATCTTCACTCCCCTGATCAAAAAAACCAAATTGTTTTTATTAGACACTACATCCTTCTTGATCCTTATCCGAGAACTAGGACCACTACCAGCTGGAAGTATCCTAGTAACCTGGGATGTGTCAAGCCTGTATACATCAATACAGCACGAGAAAGGCATTAAAGCAATAGAACAACTACTAATCAACTCAGACTTACATACGAAAGTAAAATCTCTTTGCATTGACCTTCTCAAGTTAGTTCTTTTCAATAATTTTTTCATGTTTCAGGATGACTTCTACCTACAGAAACAGGGTACCGCAATGGGGTCGAATGTGGCCCCCCCTGCGCTAACAGTTTCATGGCACACTTTGAGGAAACATACATTTACACCAATCAGTTATACATGACACATACGTTAACATGGAAAAGATACATCGACGACATTTTTTGTATCTGGACGGGCCCAGAGGAATCTTTACTTTTATTCCATCAATACATGAATTCAATCTGGCCGGAATTACAGTTCACTATTCACCACAGTAATACCTCAATAGATTTCTTGGACACCAGTATTTCTATTAACACAACAGGGACACTTTCTTCAGATCTTTTCCGAAAAACTACTGATAGAAATAACTTACTTCATTTTTCCAGTTTTCATCCGCCAGCAACACTAAAATCACTTCCAATCTCTCAATTCAAAAGAATTGAAACAATTGTCCAGGATCCCAAATTAAAAACAATAAGAGAAAAAGAGATGGAGGAAAGATTTAAAAATAGAGGATACCCACAACACATTTTACATGAAACAAAAAATAGAAAGATCAGACGACCAGGTTCTGCTAACAACAAAAAAATCCCATTTGTACACACGTATCACCCTGCCACAAAAAAAGTCCTCAATGTCATTCGGGGACACTGGCCGCTCTTACGGAAAGCTTTTCCACAGGTGGAAGAATTCCACAACTCTATCCTTCCTTGCAACCGTAGACCGAGAAACATACGGGATAACTTAGTGAGGGCAGACATTGGCTCGGACACAAAATTACAAAAACAAATCTTTCTATCCACTCCCAAGAGGGGAACGTTCCCATGCTTAAATTGTGCTCAATGCACGCACATCCAAAAAGGTCCCACCATCTCACATCCACAATCCGGTAAAGCAATTGAAATCAGGGGTTTCTTCACATGCGACTCCGACTACGTTGTTTACATTATTAAATGCCCATGCGGACTGGCATACGTAGGGGAAACATTGCAAAAAATACGTGACAGAATCTGTCAACATAAGTCTACCATACGCCGAGAAAGCCTATTACTACCGGTCCCCGCACATTTTCATAGCCACGGTCACTCAATTTCACAACTCAGATATCAAGTGATTGAACATGTTCCACCACCACGCAGGGGAGGAAATAGAAGCAAAATCCTGAAACTCAGAGAAGCGTACTGGATCCACTTACTACAGACCCTCAGTCCAAAGGGTATGAATAAAGAGTACGAAATTCAAAGTTTTTTTATAAGTTTTTTATAAAAGTTTTTTTATAAGAGATATAATCTGAAGTGGTATCCCATGGCTTCTATCACCATATTAAAATCTGTATTTTCATGCAACATTTCCTATATATACTAACATAATTTTACTTTTCTTCCGTAGGCCTTATAAACCTCCTCCTGAATCCAAGTGCCGCATAGAGTATCCTTTAAAATATTTCCCATAGTTCACTGTTTTATCACACCTTGTCTGTCTCTATATCTCTCTCTATGTGTATGGGTATATATATATACATATGTATATATCTTTTCTCTTAGTCATTCTACATTATTCTTATTCCTATTGTCTCAACATCCCCATCTCTATGTGTGTGTATGTGTATGTGTATATGTATGTATATATGTGTGTATGTGTATTCCTTTACTTTCACCTTATACTTATTTCTAATGCATATTCTTTCCTCTATTTTTTCCTACTCATATTCCTTCTATTTAATCTGTTTCCATTCATACCCTTCTTATCTATTTTCCACTCTATTTTTCTCCAAATCATAACCATATTTAGCATATTACTGAACATATGTGACTATACACTATATTATCTATATAGATATCTGTTTTGTTCTGTCCTCAGTAGAGCCCTGTATCGCCTATTTTCACTGTATTCCACGGCCGGGTACTTCCGGCCTTTGGAACGCAACTTCCGGTCCGGATGCGTTCCACCGGCCGATACACTTCCGGCGGGTGGAACGCAAGCCGCTCCACATGGTTAGAATAGATTCCGCCCACTGATTTGGGCGCGATTCTGGGCCTCAGTATAAAAAGTCTAGATTGAGAGCATTATGACACCCAATTTTGGTGTAATTGGAGCATAGCTCCGTTTCCATTGGCACAACCTTTACCCTCTCTTCACCATCATATCCACATCACACTGCGGCACAGGTAAGGATGGAAGGCCCTGGTTTTCTATGTTTTACTATGGATTTTCTTTATTTTCTCATGTTTCTTGACGTTTTTTTATGCTCCCTTTTTTTTTATGCCTCTTTAACAATGCAGTTAGGTGTCTTGAATTCCTAGGAGAGAGAGATATGTGTCATATACATTGTGTTGAAATGAAGTCAGATTATAGGGGTCACTATGATGTTACATAACCTCAGTTAATACAGCGATATTCCATTAGGAGGAAAATAGGTATTAGAGCTTAATTTTGGGATTTGGAACTGGACATTTCTTCCTTAAATGCATTTTTTTCAAGTTGATATGACGTCCCAGCAACATGATATAGGCCGACGCAGTGTCCACTTCATATAGAAAAGTGACTTCTGACCAGAGATGACCTCGAGATCCGGACAAGCTTGTTTTACTAGATCGCATAGTCAGCCACTGTATCTTGTATCTTGTATTATATTGTATTATATTACTATTACTATCATTTGTATTATTTTCATATTCTATTTTCGTATATTATTTATTTATATTATTTATATATTATTTGCTAGAACTATATGCTGTTAACCTAATATAGTATCTACATAGGGCTTGATTGTCATTTTTTGTAATCTTTCAGTGTCTGAGGAAGGCTTTGCATAGCCGAAAACGTTTACACACGTACTGCCGTATGTTATTATACTTTATTTTTGAAACAAAAAATAAAAAGAGAAACAGAAAGAATATCCTACTGATCTGTCTCTTGTACACTTCATAACGGGATATTTAGGATATTTAACTAAAAGTTACTTTTTAACCCTGTTACTTTCAGTGACCTGCTTTCTGCCTCTGCAGCGTCAATCAGCCAAATCATTTTTCAGTGAGCTTTCCTTGTTGTGCAGCCCTAACCTAAAGCGAATTGTACCTCTAGTTATAAAAAAAAAAGGTGCAAGATTTTGCCAAATAATCATCTTTCTTAATCTATTACAAAGGTATTTTACTATTTTAAAGGGAGAGGTAACTGTAGGGTCTGGGGTCTGAATTTAATATAGGAAACCAGCCAACCTCGTAAACAATGGGGCAATTCAGAAAAGACAAAAATCCAAATATACATGTGTATATCTGACATAAAATAGGAATAAATGTAGTAATAATATTGTTACATGAATGCTGACCAAATAATATTTTACGTATCGGAAGGACGAGGTGCAAAATGTGCTAAATGAGCCCATTGTAGTCTTAAGACGATGGCAGCATTGAAAGCTTGCCTCATGCAGTATGCATATATTATAAAATAAATACAATAAAATGATGACCTTAAACAAGCGAGTAGTCTGGCAGTACATCCAGGTTTACTGTTAAACTGGTTCTTTGTTTTTCTTTGCTAGAGGCAAAACCTTTTGGATCTGGTGCAAATGCATCTTCTGCCCCATGAATATCTTGTCATTGATGCAGAACAGTCTGCATCTCAGGATAAACTTCTCGTACATAAATTATTAATATACAGAGAGAGTTTCAGCTAAATTTACTCATATTGTATGATACAATTTGGAAATGTTTTGAGATGGATTCAGTAGTTTAAACTCCACATCACTTCAAGCAAAATGTGTTACTTTAGCCTGAGACATTCATAGTAATAAGACACACTCAAACCTGATAAGCAGTACATAAATTACATAGTTATATAGTCAATACAGTTGAAAAAACACATAGGTCCATCAAGTTCATCCAAGGGATAGGAGGGGATGTGAATTTTACACATTTACATAAGCATTAGGCCTCATGCACACAGCTGTTGAATGGGTCTGCAGTCTGGGAGATACAGTGCATTGCAGGACGCAGGTAGGGATTACTGAGTGCTTCCGTGGGTTTACTATCCGTGCCTCCGCATCGCAAAAAAGTAGTGCATGCACAATTTTTTTGCAGTGCGGACTGTCGGTTGCGGATCGCGGACCCAATTCAAGTGAATGGGTGTGCTTTCGCAGACGGTGGCCACATGGTCGATACCCATACATTGTGGACCGCAATCTGCAGTCCGCAGCAAAGGCCCGGCCAGCATATGTTCGTGTGCATGAGGCTTTAATGTCATTTTCTTCAGTAAGGAAGCATTGACGCCTTTGGAGACTGAAGTTTTTCTTCTCCAGATGGAGGTAGTGCCACCATGTCTTTTGAGGGAATTTTATATGGAACAGCTCTTCACTATATTTTTTGTACGGCCCAGTTACTATAGGGGCACATGGTTGTGGAAATTGCCACAGTAACTACAGTACACTGTGATGAACACATTGTGATTATTTCAGGATACATGATATGTGGTGGGCACAAAAGTTTTTGAAATTATGAGTGCATGTTACTACTTTCTTGGCATTATTATTATTGACCTCCACAACTGTATGGGCACTTCCATTAAGGTACAGTATCTGTAGTGGCAAAACTGTACAGGTGCAGCATGGGTTTCTATTCATGTCCTGCTAAATCCTATAATACTGCAATGATACTCTATAATTTAACCATTATACAAAGAGGTATCTCCAAAGGAAAATAACCATCTTGCTAGCGCCACCTTGTAAAAGTGGCTCCCTAGGAGTCAAAATCTGACTTAATGGTTATCTTCCTTGGGAGACACCACTTTGCATATTCCTTTCCCATGGAGCATTGCCATTAAGTCTCCATATCCTGTAGTACTTCCAGTAAGTCTCTATATAGGACTGGTCTCTAAATACTTAAATATCACTTTTTTATAAATATATTCCCAAATATCTTTCATTATTTATAATGGTTCTATTGGTCTGGGGAGAAATCATTAGATTAAATAAAATGTCCACTGTCCTAATCACACAGGGGATAACTGGCTTTCACTGTGTTAAAGAGCCATAACTGGAGCTCCCAGGGAGCTTTGCACTTGGGATTCCTGTGTTCAGACTCTTAAATGAGGCTCCACAGTGTTTTTGTAGCTGGTCTCCCAAAGATTTGCTATTGTTTTGTTTGAGTAGTCTCCAAGGCATTGCTCCCGGTTAGCCAGAATCCTATTCCACACTGATGAGGGGCAACACCCTGAAACAGCTGTCTGTGGATGAATAACTGGCTTAGGTCTTCCCCTGTCACATACCTAAGGCTTGTAAAAGAGCTGGATCCTGACTTGGGATCCACTTACTATGGTGGATCTGGCATTCTCTATAATAGGGACACCCCTTCCTTTGAGGGATATCTGGCTTTCACTGTGTTGAAGACCCATAACTGGGGCTCCACGGTTATTTTGCCTCTTACTAGAGATAAGCAAATTTCTCAAAAATTCTATTTGGTCGCTTCGCCAAATTTTCCAAAGAGATTAGATCCGAATTTATTTGTGGCGAATCTCGTTAAAAAACAGCTATTTCCTGAGCTGGCAGCAGCATAAGGAGACAAAAAAGTGGCTTAGTGATAGAGAGGGGGAGATGGTAGAAGCATGAGGAGAGCACAGAGTGGCCCAGTAACACAGTGGTGATCTGGCAGCAGCATGAGGAGACCACAGAGTGGTGAGCTGGCAGCAGCATGAGGTGACCACAGAGTAGTGAAATGGCAGCAGCATGAGGAGAAAACAGAGTGGCCCAATGACAGAAAGTTGAGGTGGCAGCAGCATGAGTAGCCACACAGGGTGAGGTGGCAGCAGCAGGAGGAGACCAAAGAGTGGCCCAGTGACATAGTGGCGAGCTGGCAGCAGCATAAGGACACCACATAGTGGTGAGGTGGCAGCAGCATTGTAACGGGGTTCCAAAGGTGCACTCGGTCCCCCATTAGCCGCAGACCTGCTGCTTAGCTTTGGGATCTGTGTTTTACCTCATTCCCAGGGCGGCTTTACTAGCTGGGTGGCTCCCTGCTCCTAAGTCTGCCTTGAGCGCCGAGCTGATCACTCGGTGCTCGACTGGTTGGTCTGTCGGTCATGTGACGCTGGCCACATCACATGACCCTCACTCCCCACTATAAATACAGGCAGCCTGCTGGCCACAGGTTGCCTGTTAATTTAGGTTCCACCTGTGATTTGGTCTTTCCTGGCGTACTTACCTCCTGCTGAATTCCTGACGATCCTCTGCCTGCTCCTTGTGTACTTTGCTGCTCTCCTGGTATTCTGACCCCGGCCTCCTCCTGACGATCCTCTGCTGACTCCTTTGGTACTTCACGTCTCTCCTGGTATTTATGACCCCGGCTTCTTTTGACAATTCTCTGCTTGCTCCATTTGTACTTTGTAGCTTTCCTGGTATTGACTCGGTCCGTTCACGTCCTGTTGTTTGTCTGTCTGTCATCCCTGCACTTATTCCAAGTTAGGGATTGCCGTCCAGTTGTCCCCTGTCATTAGGAATCGCAAGGAAAGTAGACAGGGCCAGGGGTAAGGGTGGAGCGCAGTGGTCACTTCCCTCCCCCTGTGTGTGTGTGTACACGCGACCGTTACAGATTAACAGGCCCAATAACCACTGTATAATGAATCCTCTGGTGACCCTGACTGACCATGTCTCTAATCTGACGCAGATGGTGCAGGAGTTAGGGGAAAAACTCAGTTCTTTTGAGTTAGGGCAAGGTTCTTCCATTCCTCAGGCCTCCAGTCCGCATTTTGAGCCCCAGATTAAGCTCCCAGAACCCTTTTCTGGAGACCGGAAGAAGTTTCTCTCTTTTAAGGAGAATTGCAAACTTTACTTCCGTTTGCGCCCCGTGTCCTCTGGCCCCGAGTGTCAACGCGTGGGCATTATCATTTCCCGATTACAGGGTGATCCCCAGGACTGGGCGTTCTCTTTACCTGCTGGCGCCAGTTGTTTATCTTCTGTGGAGGGGTTCTTTCAGGCCCTGGGTACCCTCTATGATGAACCAGACAGGGCTCTAGTAGCCGAGACGGCTCTAAAGGCACTGGTTCAGGGCAATCTACCAGCGGAGGATTATTGCACCCAATTCAGAAGGTGGTGTGTCCCCTCAGGATGGAACGAACCAGCCCTGAAGAGTCAGTTCAGGTCAGGTCTGTCTGATAAATTAAAGGATCTTCTGGTCAGTTATCAACTTCCAGAGACCTTAGAGGAGATGATGACCCTTGTTGTCCGACTTGACCGACGGGTTAGAGAGAGACGACAGGAACAACAGTTCTCTTCCCAGATGGTGGTCCAGCCAGAGGCCTATCCCAGAGACAATGCTGAGGTCTCCACCGAGGAACCCATGCAGGTTGGCATGACCCGAGGGAATCTTCGCCGCAGACATGGAGAATGCTTTTACTTGGCAAGCGCCCGACTTCTAGGGAGGGTGCTTAGGGACTGGTGGCCCCCTTTTCCCTTTCCTAGCCATGGAAGATACAGCACCTTGACGGTTGCTTTTAGGGACTGAAGGGTTAAGGGGATGTGTGGCACGTCACGGAGGGACGAGTTAGTGATGTCCCCTCCCTCTAGCAGGGTATATAGCCCCCTCCTCGGCTGCTGCACTTCCTCTTTGCAGCGGAAGCCGTGTTGCCCACCCTCCCGCCCTTGGATGGGTGTGTTAGCGGAGAGTTTACTTTAAAACATTTAAAAAAAAAAAAAAAAAAAGGGGAAAGTTGAGATATAAGAGGAAGATGAGTTAAATGAAGGTGAAAGGAATGACGAGGTATAAGGTTTAGTTTATGTAGATGTTTAACCTGTTACCATGTTGGAGTTAATTACATTGTCTTCTCTTTTAAGAAGGGCGATTTGATTTGAGAAATGAAGTCACAGCTGGCGGCAATTGTTACAGCGGAGTGTTGGAAATGGCTGATGGCGTACTTGCCCGCCGGGAGACCGGCGGTTGGCATACCGCTCCAAGTTGTTATTTGGTTTTGCCGCATAAAATAAATAAGCTGTGGCCGATCATCACCCAGCTAAAAGGTTACCTGTTGTCCTGCGTTTTTATTGTATGGGGCAATTCTTAGGTAAAGGAAGCTTCAGGTAGGCAGAGGTGCCGGCCCGGTTCTTAGCTCTCCTTTGCCCTCTCCTGAATACCAGCAGTCGTGGAGATCCTGACCATTGGATCAACCACTGTCCTAAGAAGGTCCTCTCTGTCAAGTCTCCTAAGGCAAGGCAACCTAAAGACCAGTTACACCCTGATTTTTCTAAATGTAAGCTTTCGGTACCCATTACGATTTCTTTGGGAGTAGATAAATGGCCGGGTAAGGCCTTTATTGATTCTGGCTCAGCGGCTAGCTTTATTGACTCTGAGTATGCTGTAAGATTGGGTATTCCTATGTTTGCCTTACCAACTCCTATTCATGTCATGGCTATTGATGCTACTCCTCTTATTGGTGGTACGGTGAGCTTATGTACCTCTGAGATTTCTCTAACCGTGGGTGTGTGCCACTCAGAGAGATGTTTGCTTTTAGTCTTGGAGAACCTACTGGCTGAGGTTGTACTAGGGTTGCCTTGGCTCCGACTACATAACCCCACTATAGATTGGTCCAATGGGGAGTTGGTGAGATGGGGGCCTAAGTGTGACTCGTGCTTGTCCGTGGTACAGGCTGGGGTCTCATTAAAGTCTGATACTTTACCCTCTGTTGTTAGAGAATATTCTGATGTATTCTCATCACCAACCCCGGAGGTTCTACCCCCACCCCATAGACCTTTTGATTGTACCATAGAGCTAGTAGAGGGGGCCAAGTTTCCTAAGGGACGAATTTATAATCTTTCTATGCCCGAACGCAAGGCCATGGAAGATTATATTAAGGAGAGCCTTGGTAAAGGGCATATTAGACCTTCTGTCTCTCCTATGGGGGCGGGGTTTTTCTTCGTTAAGAAAAAAGATGGTGGTCTTAGGCCATGTATCGATTACCGGAGATTAAATAAAATCACTGTCCAGAATAGATACTCCCACCCGTTGATTCCGGATTTATTTAACCAGGTTCTGGGGGCAACCTGGTTTTCCAAAATTGACCTGAAAGGGGCATACAATCTAATCCGAATCAAGGAGGGAGACGAATGGAAGACGGCGTTCAATACCCCGGTAGGAAACTTTGAATATCAGGTGATGCCTTTTGGACTCAGCAATGCCCCAGCTGTGTTCCAAAACTTCATGAATGACATTCTTAGGGAGTTCTTAGGTAAATTTGTTATTGTCTATCTTGACGACATTTTGATATTCTCTCCTGACTTCGAATCCCATGTGTCTCATGTTAAACAAGTATTAGAGGTGTTGAGGGAGAATCAGCTATCCGCTAAGCAAGAGAAATATGTCTTTGGTGTACAGGAGATTCTGTTTCTAGGGCATGTTCTGACTCCTCACGCCTTCAAGATGGATCCTGGTAAGGTACTAGCAATTAAGGAATGGGTAAGACCTTCATCCTTAAAGGCCTTACAACGGTTCTTAGGTTTCGCCAATTACTATCGTAAATTTATTGAATTTTTCCGTAATTGCTAAACCGTTGACCGACCTTACTAAGAAATGGGCGGATTTGGAGAATTGGTCTACTGAGGCCATTTCTTCATTTGAAAAATTAAAAAAGACGTTCAGTAGCGCTCCCATTCTGATCCAGCCTGATCAGGAGAAACCTTTTATTGTGGAGGTGGATGCGTCCGAGGACGGTGCAGGAGCAGTCCTTTCACAAGGTCCTGCTAGCCTCACTAACCTGTGAGGTTTGTGCCAGGTCCAAGACACCTAGGACTCGCCCTGCTGGTAACCTACGACCCCTACCCATTCCCAGTAGACCCTGGTCCCATATCTCGATGGACTTTATAACTGACCTACCGCCGGCAGAGGGTAAGACTGTAGTTTGGGTAGTGGTCGATAGGTTTAGCAAGATGGTCCATTTCATTCCCCCGTCTAAACTCCCGAATGCCAAAACCCTGGCGTCTATTTTTGTGAAAGAAATTGTTCGATTGCATGGTATCCCGGAAAATATTGTTTCTGACAGGGGTGTGCAGTTTGTGTCCAAATTCTGGAGGGCCTTCTGTCAAAAATTTAAAATTTCATTGTCTTTTTCCTCTGCCTACCACCCTGAGAGTAATGGGCAGACTGAACGCCTTAATCAGTCTGTCGAACAATTCTTGAGGTTGTATGTTGCTGATGACCAGCAATTATGGGTGAAATTTCTTCCATTGGCTGAATTTGCTTTGAATAACCGTGTCAATTCTTCTGCTGGGGTTTCAACTTTCTTTTGTAACCATGGCTTCCATCCCCGTTTTCATTCTGGGTCATCCGTCTCCTCCTCTAACCCTGAGGCGGATAGGTTCTCCTCTGAACTGTGCACAGTTTGGGCCCGGGTTCAATCGAACTTAGAAAAGGCTCAAAGTTCTCAGAAACTCAAGGCCAATAGGAGACGTTCAAGGGGGGTGAATTTTCAGGTTGGGGATAAGGTATGGTTGTCCTCCAAGAATCTCTCTCTTAAGGTAGATTCTAAAAAGTTTGCTACTCGTTTTGTTGGACCATATAAGATCACGGAGGTGATTAACCCGGTATCATTTAGGTTGGAGCTGCCCGAGTCATTCCACATTCATAATGTGTTACATAAATCTCTACTGAAAAAATATTTTGAACCGTAGTACCATCGAAAGCCTCGCCTCCGCCGGTTCTTGTTAATGATGCTGTCGAGTATGTGGTGTCTCAAATAGTGGAAGGTGCGTAATTCCTTGCAGTACCTGATTCTCTGGAAGGGGTATGGACCTGAAGAGAGATCTTGGGTACCTGTCAGGGAGGTTCATGCTCCTAGACTTGTTCGAAAATTTCATTTAGAACACCCTGAAAGGCCATCGCCTGAAGTCTTGGGTCCGGTGGCCCCTCGTAAAAGGGGGGGGGTACTGTAACGGGGTTCCGAAGGTGCACTCGGTCCCCCTATTAGCCGCAGACCTGCTGCTTAGCTTCGGGAATGAGGATCTGTGTTTTACCTCATTCCCAGGGCGGCTTTACTAGCTGGGTGGCTCCCTGCTCCTAAGTCTGCCTTGAGCGCCGAGCTGATCACTCGGTGCTCGACTGGTTGGTCTGTCGGTCATGTGACGCTGGCCACGTCACATGGCCCTCACTCCCCACTATAAATACAGGCAGCCTGCTGGCCACAGGTTGACTGTTAATTTAGGTTCCACCTGTGATTTGGTCTTTCCTGGCGTACTTACCTCCTGCTGAATTCCTGACGATCCTCTGCCTGCTCCTTGTGTACTTTGCTGCTCTCCTGGTATTCTGACCCCGGCCTCCTCCTGACGATCCTCTGCTGACTCCTTTGGTACTTCACGTCTCTCCTGGTATTTATGACCCCGGCTTCTCCTGACAATTCTCTGCTTGCTCCATTTGTACTTTGTAGCTTTCCTGGTATTGACTCGGTCCGTTCACATCCTGTTGTTTGTCTGTCTTTCATCCCTGCACTTATTCCAAGTTAGGGATTGCCGTCCAGTTGTCCCCTGTCATTAGGACTCACGAGGCAAGTAGGCAGGGCCAGGGGTAAGGGTGGAGCGCAGTGGTCACTTCCCTCCCCCTGTGTGTGTGTGTACGTGACCGTTACAAGCATAAGGAAAACACAGAGTGGCCCAGTGACAGAGTGGGGAGGTAGCAGCATCATGAGGAGACCACAGAGTGGTGAGGTGGCAGCAGCATAAGCAGACCACAGAGTGGTGAGGTGGCAGCAGCATGAGGAGACCACAGAGTGACCCAGTGACACAGTGGTGAGCTGGCAGCAGCATGAGGAGACCACAGAGTGGCCCAATGACAGAATTTTGAGGTGGCAGCAGCTTGAGGAGACCACAGAGGGTGAGGTGGCAGCAGCATAAGGAGACCACAGAGTGGGCCAGTGACATAGTGGTGAGCTGGAAGCAGCTTGAGGAGACCATAGAGTGGTGAGGTGGCAGAAGTATGAGTAGACCACAGAGTGATGAGGCAGCAGCAGCATAAGGAGACTACAGAGTGGCCCAGTGACAGAGTGGGTAGTTGGCAGCAGCATGAGGAGACCAAAGAGTGGCCCAGTGACAGAGTAGCCCAGTGACAGAGTAGTGATCTGGCAGCAGTATGAGGAGACCTCAAATTGGTGAGATGGCAGCAGTATTAGGAGACCACAGATTGGCCCACTGACATAGTGGTCTGCTGGCAGCAGCATGAAGAGACCACAGAGTGGTGAGGTGGCAGCAGCATGAGACCACAGAGTGACCCAGTGACAGAGTGTTGAGGTGGCAGCAGCATGAGTATACCAAAGAGTGGCCCAATGACAGAGTGGGAAGGTGGCAGCAGCATGAGGAGACCACAGAGTGGTGAGGTGGCAGCAGCATGAGGAGACCACAGAGTGACCTAGTGACACAGTGGTGAGCTGGCAGCAGCATGAGGAGACCACAGAGTGGCCCAATGACAGAATTTTGAGGTGGCAGCAGGTTCAGGAGACCACAGAGGGTGAGGTGGCAGCAGCATAAGGAGTTTTGTATAGATAAGACGCGGCACTCGTGTCTATTTAGACTGTGGTGCTAGTTGTGCTGGCTTCCCAGCCAGAATCATACATTGAAAGAAAAAACAACCGCACTCAATACAAGAACTTTTGTTCCGGTTTGTTAATTTTTGTGGCAACTTCACCAATTTGTGACGTTTCGGTCATAAGACCTTTATCAAACACTGTGATAATGAAAAAATATTCCATAAGTATACATAATAGTGGCAACATCAACTTAAATATATATCAATGACATCTGTTATCATCCAGTAGTGCTGACACCTTACATACTGAGTAATAATCGAATATAATAGCAAAAAACATCAAAAAAATGACAAAAATTAGGAAAAGGAAAAAACTTTAGCGGTACAGAGACTTCATGTACATAAATCTAGCTATCTATATATACTCTATTGTTTTACACTTATTGTCGGAAAACAAGAAACACTTGAATTGTAGCAGTCAAATGAAATTCCATATCTGTTAAATCGACATTCAGGATAAATATTGGATTATACTATACATAGAGGAGTGTATCATCTACAATCTGCGATCCTTTGATATAGGCAGCAGCCCATACAGTCTGGGAGCGACTTAAGCCCCAGAGTGACATTAGGAAAAATAGAGACATTTAGATGCATATATGGCTATTGGGATAGAACCGGGTGCCCCCATCAGGACAAAACAACACTTACCAAGTTGCCGTAAAGAAGAAACGTGGAAGGAGTAGAGCTAATGGTGTATCCACACCCATATAGACGCTAAGGCTGAGAGGTGCATGTGGTAAGATATAGCCGGCCCGGAAGGAAGTAGCCAAAAACCGGAAGTGTCTATGAGTTCCATGCTGGAACGCATATCACCTTTCATATAACCTCAAAGTACTGTTACTGTTACACTTGTCCAGGGGGATAATACGTGTGTCTCATTGGGAGCTAAGAATAGCAGGAATGCAGAGGACATGTATGCATATGGTTAACTCACCGCAAAGATCGCAACCGGAAGGGCGTTCCAGCCGCGACCGGAAGTAGCAGATGCGTTCCAGCTTGGAACGCACCGGATCCGATCCTCCTATTCAAACTGGCCACAGTAAATATACTGTTGTGAATGAGCTGGGCATCTCAAGCTAGGGACAATATGGTACAGATTATTATGGGGAAGATGTGTAAATTTGGAGAGAATGAGCCAATCATCAGCTATAGCTGAAAATGAACTGAGGGGGAACAATAGAAAGAAACAGTAGAAAGGAAAAAAGAGGAAGAAAGAAAACAAGAGAAGGAAGGTGGAAAAAAGGTGGAAAAAAGGGAAGAACAATAGGGATCAGGGGAAGAAAAGAGACCAACACCTAAAAAGGATACAGAAAAGGACGGCAAGCATGGTGGGGGTCCGGTTCTTAATGCATCTGGAAAAGATAAAAAAATAGTAGTTAGTAATCGTATCCACTGTTAATGACATTACATTCATTCAAATAAACGAGGACAGTTCGTAATCCCTGTTGAGCCCCTTAGGTTCTAAACTTTGTAGTCTATGTATCCAATACGCCTCTCGTTTTTTAAGCATTACTTGTCTGTTGCCACCTCTTCTTGGTAATTCAATTTTTTCTATTATTTGGAACTTCAGTTGGGATACATTGTGCTTCATTTTGTGAAAATGGTGAGGAACCAGGAGTAGCAGGTTCTCACATCGGATAGTGGACTTGTGTTGGCAGATACGATCCTTTGGTTGCCTACTCTTGACGTGCACTTATTTGTTTTTTTTGTGTAATCTTAATTATGGTAAAAATTAACTTTTATTTCGTTATATTTAATAAATATTGACAACTAATAACTAGCCTACTTAAATAATAAATTTAAAACTATCACTAGTGGGCCTGACGGTGCTGCACTATATATATTGGTCTGCTGACAGCCGTTTTGGCAATGGCAACTGTAGCTTTGTTCAGCTGGCTATTTGCCTCTTTGTATGCTGAAATGAATGCCAGTGTCCACTATTTGCAACAGTTGTAACTCATTGTCAGCAGGCTGTACAGTATTGGTGCTGTTGTGCACTGTATTGTAACATTATTAGCAATGCAAGTGCTGCTATAGCTGCCTCTTGCCTATCCTGTTACTGAAATTTGTTCAGTGGCATTCTGATTACAGCACAATCGCTCATTGTGCTGTCCGGGCAGCGCAGTCACTTGGTAGGCTATGATCTGCTATTTCGTAGCTGGCACCTTCATAATCGGCCCTACTGTGGTCTAAAATCTAAGCGCTGCCTCCCGACATGTTTCGCCATAGATATGGCGTCTTCAGGGGATCGGGCAGTGTGTGGGGAGAGTGGCGTTCCCGGATATATTTGAAAACTCCCACCGGTATGACGCGGTACTGTTTGAGCAATGGACTTGCTCCTTACTGAGCCTATTCCTATGTTTTCTATCATGATCTGTGATAGGTTGTTAGTATCGTCCGGGCTCTGACGTCAGTGCTCGCGCGATTTCGCTCATTTCTCGCGCATGTCTTCATACTTAGTGCTTTGCGGCTCCGATCTGCTGACTTGTCTACCTACATGGGATTGGTCGCCGATCTTTTGGTATGGTTATAATATATGGGATAAGCTGGAAAGGGTACCGCGCATGCCTCTGTACTTGGAGATTTTGAACTGCTAGATCTCTCAGTATTCTGCGCATGTCTGTATACATAAAGATGTTCTTTGCCTAGTCCCTTTTCCTGCTTTTCTTTTTTTGGGGGCGATTCTCTCAATATGTAGGTGATTCACTGCTTCATTTGGTTCCTTTTATTGAAAATATAAAGTATTGGTGCCTTCTCTCTATTACTATTTATTTAGCACTAACAGTTTACCAGAAGTGTCTACCTTGGTTTCATTTATATACTTGATTTGGATGTTAGTAATTATGTAATTGTCATTTGCATAATTTTCATTTTTTATTTTTTATAGATGTTTTTATTGGATTGTATTAATTTTTCTCTCCTGTTTTTCTTACAGGCTCGGTCGACATCATCTACTTCTTTTTAGAAGGTATTGGACCTATTATTATTATTTTTTTTTTTTTATCACCATGTTGGTATTGGTTATAGTGGTTTATCATTTATTCTACAGGTCTGACAGTGGTGGTGATTCATACAATAGGTAATACATTATATAGGCTCATTAGAGTACTTCATTCAAGATTTGGGAATTTATATTTTTATTTTACTGTATTTAGTCTTTGTTTTATTTTTATTATTTCCCACTCTCTCAACTATTAAATTCAAGAGGGTCTAGTTTCTTTTCTATAATTTTATTGATATTTCCTACTTTTGATTTTTGTTATGGTGTTTTTCACAGTAATTTTTACAAAAAAGATGCATAAGTAAACCCTTCATTAAGGCCCAGGGGTGAAAGACTTTTGAGTCTATATATCCAGCGGGTTTCTTCCTGCTGTAATTTTTTGTCTATATCTCCCTGTCTTGGGCCTGCTTTGATTTTGGTTATCCCCCAGATTTTCAAACTATCACTTTTGCCGTCATGTTCTGCTTCTATGTGTCTAGAGAGCGTGGTGTCTGTTTTTAAGTTAATATCACTTAGATATTTTGATATTCTTCTCCGGAGTGCTTGTACTGTTTTCCCTACATAGATTTTGGGGCAGCTGCATTGAATCGCATAGACTACACCCGCTGTTTTACAATTTATGTATTGAGTAATTTTGTACTTCTTATGGTCTACCGGATTTTCAAACTCTTTACATACAAGCATTTTGCTGCAGAATTGGCAGTCTCCACATGGGTAAGACCCTTTTGTAGTTAGCCATGTGTTTTTTTCCATTTGTTGGGAATTCCTCTGATAGTGGCTATGAACCAGTTGTTCTCTAAGATTGGTACCTCTTCTGTATGTAATTGAGGGATGTTTGGTGATGACATTTTTTATATCTTGATCCAATCTTAAAATGTTCCAATATTTTTTTAGGATATTGTTAACCTCTTGATCTTTAATGTCAAACGTCCCTATGCAGCGCACAACTTTGTCACTGCTAGTTTTTTCTTTATTCTTTAATAGATCATTTCTATCTTTGTCTTTTGCCTTCCGATACGCTTTGTGTAGGACTTTTTTAGGGTAGCCACGTTCTATGAATTTTTGGTATAAGATTTTACTTTCATGTTCAAAGCTTTCTTCTGTTGAGCAGTTTCTTCTCGCTCTGTAATATTGGCCTACTGGAATTCCTCTTTTTAGAGGTATTGGATGGTAGCTAGACCAGTGGAGAAGACTATTGCTCGACGTAGGCTTCCTGTAGATTTCCGTTTCTATATTACCATTCTCTGATAGGCTTAAGGCTATATCCAGGAAATTGAGTTTGTTTTTGTTAATTTCACCTGTGAATTTTAAACCAATAGTGTTTGTATTGAGAATTTTAATAAATTCATGAAATTCTTGTTGTGCACCTTCCCACAGTATTAGAACGTCGTCTATATAACGACCCCAGAAAGTGATGTGTTTAATATACTGGCTGTGTGCTTCGGTGAAAACGATTCGGTCCTCCCACCACCCTAAGTAAAGATTTGCAAAATTTGGTGCGCATTTCGTGCCCATTGTGGTGCCAGTGATCTGTAATTAATAGTCACTGTCAAAAATAAAATAATTGTGTGTGAGTAGGAAACTTAAAAGTGACAGAACAAACTCATTGTGATCTTTATACTGGGTGCCTTTTGTATCTAGGTAATATCTCACTGCATCTATGCCTTTGGAGTGGGGTATGCTGGTATATAAAGCCTCCACATCTAGGCTTGCTAATGAGGTTCCCTGCTCTACATGTATATTGTTCAACTTATTCAAAACGTCTTTAGTGTCTCTCAGGTGTGACGTTAGACTGGGGACAAATGGGGATATTACCTCATCGACATAGCCGCTTATTCCTTCACACAGGCTTTCATTCCCAGATACTATGGGTCTCCCCGGAATTGGTTGTCGTTTTTTGTGTATCTTGGGAATGGCATAGAATGTTGCAAGTACTGGATTCGGCTTGTACAGAACCTTGAACTCTTCTTTAGTGATTAAATTATTTTCTTTAGCTTGCTGTAATAAGCTCTTAAGTTCTTGTACAAATTTAATAGTAGGATTATTCTGCAATTTTTGATAAGTGTTGGTGTCTTTTAATAGATCCATGACCATTCTTTTATACTCTGATTTCTCCATTAACACTATGTTGCCCCCTTTGTCTGACGGTTTGATTTCCAGATTTTTATTTTCAGTCAGCTCCTGTAAGGCTTTCTTTTCTTTATTACTAAGATTACTACCAACCTGTGACTTTTTCCCTTTGATTGTTTGTAGTTCTAGAGTTACTAGATCTACAAAGGTCTGAATGTTATTGTATTTTGTAAAGGGTGGTGTAAATTTAGACTGGGGGGTCATAGTGGAGAATGGTGGTTGGGGTACTGGGATTTGTCCCAGATGTTCTTGCTGTAGCTCTTCCAATATTTTGACTGCCTCACATTCACGTCTGTTCATCTCTTGGGCATCTTTATCTTTATTTTTGAACTCCTTTTGCAATGCTAGTTTCCTTGCAAAAAGATTTATATCCTTTACCCATGTGAAGCAGTCAAAATATGGTGCTGGCGTGTAACAAAGACCTTTTTGTATTAGTCTTTCATGTTCCGAATCTAGGATGATGTTTGTTAAATTGACAATTTGCATCTCATTGGTTTTTGAAGGAAGTGCTACGTCTTGGGCTGATATCCCCACTTGTCCCGGTCTCTTAGCTGTGTCCCTGACACTAAAAAAGAAGGCAAGGAGGCTGAAGATGGAGAAGGTAAGTGAGGGCCTATATTTGATGTTCCTATAGGAGCCTGTGCTGCCACAAATGGGAAGGATGGAACTGAGGAGAATAAAAATGGGACAGTTTCGTTTGTTCTGTCCATACTTGGAGCTGCCGCTCTCTCCAAGTGCTGTGTGGTTTGTCCACCAGATTTGTTTTGTTGATTGCCTGCCCATTTTGGTGCACTGCTGTAGTTGTGTCTCTTTTGATACTGCCCAAATTTGTTTTTGGCTTTTCTTTTTGTACCTGACTTGGAGGTATTTGGCCCTGAATCAGACTCAGATACTTCTGATTCCGAAATATCTGTGTACTGGATGGGTTTTCGGTAATTAAAATTACCACTCCGATAGCTGGTATTCTTTTTGATGTATATATTACCGGATTCAAAATCTCTCCTATCTCTATTGTACTTGCGATGCTTTCTCTCTTTTATCTCTCCTTGTAGGCTTTCAATATTTTTTTGTAAATTGGTCTCTAACTGACTATACTCAGGATGAGTCTGAAATATTTTGATGTCTCCTACTTCTTTTTCGAGTTGTTGGGAGATTTTTAGGATAAGTTTCTTCTCATACTCTAACAAGTAGACTTGCATGCGCAAGGAGTTTTCTGTTAGTAAAGTTTCCCACCCTTTAATGAATTCAGGGTCTTCTTGGTGCGAATTGGGCGTGATGTTAATGCGTATTCCTCTATACACTAGATTTTGTTGTATATAGGTATCCAGACTCCTCACTTCCCACATTGACCGCACATAGCTTCTATAGGTTTTGTTAAGTTCTTTAAAGGCTTGATTTATATCCAGAATGTTTATTGGTAGGTTTTCTGTGGAGAACACTTGGTTTGCTTCTGCTAGTGATATATGAGTGGAGGGATGGCTAGATAGGAAACCAGCCATTTTACACTTACTTTATAGCATCTGTCAACTTTTATTCCTTTTGTGAAACGGGTATAGCTTTTAGGGTTTTCCCCTATATTTGGGATCAATTTTACATTAGTGTATACCCAGTGCACGTAGAGGCATTTATAATTGTGTTTTACATTTGGTCATAAGACCATTGGTTGCCTACTCTTGACGTGCACTTATTTGTTTTTTTTGTGTAATCTTAATTATGGTAAAAATTAACTTTTATTTCGTTATATTTAATAAATATTGACAACTAATAACTAGCCTACTTAAATAATAAATTTAAAACTATCACTAGTGGGCCTGACGGTGCTGCACTATATATATTGGTCTGCTGACAGCCGTTTTGGCAATGGCAACTGTAGCTTTGTTCAGCTGGCTATTTGCCTCTTTGTATGCTGAAATGAATGCCAGTGTCCACTATTTGCAACAGTTGTAACTCATTGTCAGCAGGCTGTACAGTATTGGTGCTGTTGTGCACTGTATTGTAACATTATTAGCAATGCAAGTGCTGCTATAGCTGCCTCTTGCCTATCCTGTTACTGAAATTTGTTCAGTGGCATTCTGATTACAGCACAATCGCTCATTGTGCTGTCCGGGCAGCGCAGTCACTTGGTAGGCTATGATCTGCTATTTCGTAGCTGGCACCTTCATAATCGGCCCTACTGTGGTCTAAAATCTAAGCGCTGCCTCCCGACATGTTTCGCCATAGATATGGCGTCTTCAGGGGATCGGGCAGTGTGTGGGGAGAGTGGCGTTCCCGGATATATTTGAAAACTCCCACCGGTATGACGCGGTACTGTTTGAGCAATGGACTTGCTCCTTACTGAGCCTATTCCTATGTTTTCTATCATGATCTGTGATAGGTTGTTAGTATCGTCCGGGCTCTGACGTCAGTGCTCGCGCGATTTCGCTAATTGCTCGCGCATGTCTTCATACTTAGTGCTTTGCGGCTCCGATCTGCTGACTTGTCTACCTACATGGGATTGGTCGCCGATCTTTTGGTATGGTTATAATATATGGGATAAGCTGGAAAGGGTACCGCGCATGCCTCTGTACTTGGAGATTTTGAACTGCTAGATCTCTCAGTATTCTGCGCATGTCTGTATACTTAGATGTTCTTTGCCTAGTCCCTTTTCCTGCTTTTCTTTTTTTGAGGGCGATTCTCTCAATATGTAGGTGATTCACTGCTTCATTTGGTTCAAAGAACATCTAAGTATACAGACATGCGCAGAATACTGAGAGATCTAGCAGTTCAAAATCTCCAAGTACAGAGGCATGCGCGGTACCCTTTCCAGCTTATCCCATATATTATAACCATACCAAAAGATCGGCGACCAATCCCATGTAGGTAGACAAGTCAGCAGATCGGAGCCGCAAAGCACTAAGTATGAAGACATGCGCGAGAAATGAGCGAAATCGCGCGAGCACTGACGTCAGAGCCCGGACGATACTAACAACCTATCACAGATCATGATAGAAAACATAGGAATAGGCTCAGTAAGGAGCAAGTCTATTGCTCAAACAGTACCGCGTCATACCGGTGGGAGTTTTCAAATATATCCGGGAACGCCACTCTCCCCACACACTGCCCGATCCCCTGAAGACGCCATATTTATGGCGAAACATGTCGGGAGGCAGCGCTTAGATTTTAGACCACAGTAGGGCCGATTATGAAGGTGCCAGCTACGAAATAGCAGATCATAGCCTACCAAGTGACTGCGCTGCCCGGACAGCACAATGAGCGATTGTGCTGTAATCAGAATGCCACTGAACAAATTTCAGTAACAGGATAGGCAAGAGGCAGCTATAGCAGCACTTGCATTGCTAATAATGTTACAATACAGTGCACAACAGCACCAATACTGTACAGCCTGCTGACAATGAGTTACAACTGTTGCAAATAGTGGACACTGGCATTCATTTCAGCATACAAAGAGGCAAATAGCCAGCTGAACAAAGCTACAGTTGCCATTGCCAAAACAGCTGTCAGCAGACCAATATATATAGTGCAGCACCGTCAGGCCCACTAGTGATAGTTTTAAATTTATTATTTAAGTAGGCTAGTTATTAGTTGTCAATATTTATTAAATATAACGAAATAAAAGTTAATTTTTACCATAATTAAGATTACACAAAAAAAACAAATAAGTGCACGTCAAGAGTAGGCAACCAATGGTCTTATGACCAAATGTAAAACACAATTATAAATGCCTCTACGTGCACTGGGTATACACTAATGTAAAATTGGAGGCAGATACGATCCCTCACATTCTGGGTGGTTTCCCCTACATATATTAGACCGCATGGACATTTCAAGAGATAGATTACATAGTTAGATTGACAAGTTTGGAACCCTTTAATTTGTATGGACTCCCCAGTCTGTGGGTGATAGATTTTGTCCCCTTTCATTACATTAGAACACTGCGCACAGTGTAGGCAGGGAAACGTGCCCTGTCTTGCTTTTCCTAATAGGCGCTGATGTGGGATGGTCCTACTCGGGCCCATATGGCCCGAGTAGGACCAAGTCCACTATCCGATGTGAGAACCTGCTACTCCCGGTTCCTCACCATTTTCACAAAATGAAGCACAATGTATCCCAACTGAAGTTCCAAATAATAGAAAAAATAGAATTACCAAGAAGAGGTGGCAACAGACAAGTAATGCTTAAAAAACGATAGGAGGATCGGATCCGGTGCGTTCCAAGCTAGAACGCATCTGCTACTTCCGGTTGCGATCTTTGCGGTGAGTTAACCATATGCATACATGTCCTCTGCATTCCTGCTATTCTTAGCTCCCAATGAGACACATGTATTATCCCCCTGGACAAGTGTAACAGTAACAGTACTTTGAGGTTATATGAAAGGTGATATGCGTTCCAGCATGGAACGCATAGACACTTCCGGTTTTTGGCTACTTCCTTCCGGGCCGGCTATATCTTACCACATGCACCTCTCAGCCTTAGCGTCTATATGGGTGTGGATACACCATTAGCTCTACTCCTTCCACGTTTCTTCTTTACGGCAACTTGGTAAGTGTTGTTTTGTCCTGATGGGGGCACCCGGTTCTATCCCAATAGCCATATATGCATCTAAATGTCTCTATTTTTCCTAATGTCACTCTGGGGCTTAAGTCGCTCCCAGACTGTATGGGCTGCTGCCTATATCAAAGGATCGCAGATTGTAGATGATACACTCCTCTATGTATAGTATAATCCAATATTTATCCTGAATGTCGATTTAACAGATATGGAATTTCATTTGACTGCTACAATTCAAGTGTTTCTTGTTTTCCGACAATAAGTGTAAAACAATAGAGTATATATAGATAGCTAGATTTATGTACATGAAGTCTCTGTACCGCTAAAGTTTTTTCTTTTTCCTAATTTTTGTCATTTTTTTGATGTTTTTTGCTATTATATTCGATTATTACTCAGTATGTAAGGTGTCAGCACTACTGGATGATAACAGATGTCATTGATATATATTTAAGTTGATGTTGCCACTATTATGTATACTTATGGAATATTTTTTCATTATCACAGTGTTTGATAAAGGTCTTATGACCGAAACGTCACAAATTGGTGAAGTTGCCACAAAAATTAACAAACCGGAACAAAAGTTCTTGTATTGAGTGCGGTTGTTTTTTCTTTCAAAGCAGCATAAGGAGACCACAGAGTGGCCCAGTGACATAGTGGTGAGCTGGAAGCAGCTTGAGGAGACCATAGAGTGGTGAGGTGGCAGAAGCATGAGTAGACCACAGAGTGGTGAGGTGGCAGCAGCATGAGACCACAGAGTGACCCAGTGACAGAGTGTTGAGGTGGCAGCAGCATGAGTATACCAAAGTGTGGCCCATTGACAGAGTGGGGAGGTGGCAGCAGCATGAGGAGACCACAGAGTGGTGAGGTGGCAGCAGCATGAGGAGATTACAGAGTGGTGAGCTGGCATCAGCATGAGGAGACCACAGAGTGGCCCAGTGACATAGTGGTGAGCTGACAGCAGCATAAAGAGACCACAGAGTGATGAGGTGGCAGCAGCATGAAGAGATCACAGAGTGGCCCAGTGACAGAGTGCTGAGGTTAGGAGCATTGATGGGGTCTCAAAAAATCTGGGGCCCAAGCCCTAATGAATATGGCCCAGTTCTTTAAGTCGCCGATCCCCCACCCTCCCCGTGCACACCACATTTTGCTGTACTTGCAATACAGTAGCACATACCTCTCACATCCAGTGCCTCCCAGGTGATGTCTCCTCCGATGTAGATCTTCTCCATTTGGTCTGTATAACTTCTCTCAGTATCCTTGTCTTTGCAGAGGGTGACACACAGACATCTTAGCTTCCTCACATTTCTATCAACATCCCCTAACCTCGAGTCCCCACACTGTTACCCTCCTGCTCGCTGTGCGCCCCAATACTCCCAAATACTATCCTGAAGAAATATGAGCGCTCCCATAGTAATAGTGCTTCTCATAGTCCCACCAATAGTAATTCCCTTATAGAATGCCCTAATTAGTAATACTGCCCCCAACAGTAATATAATGCTCCCCAAGAATGCCCCTATTAGTAATACTGCCTCCTACAGTGCCCCCAACCGTGATAATGTTCCCCAAGAGTGCCCCCATTCATAGAAGACCCCTCCAGTATTAATAATACCCTCACAGAGCCCCAAGTAGAAATAAGGCCCCCTATTATTCCTCCAGTGGTAATAAAGCTATCTACAGACCCCTCAGTAGTAATAAGGCCCCCTTTTGAATCCAGAGGGAAAAAAGCTGTCTGGTTTGAGAGCTGCACTTATACAAGCAGACAAACAACGCAAGTTTGTGAGCGTTCGCGTGTTTGATTGATTTCAAGTGTGTATTTGTATTAAGTGTGTGACTTTAGATCATGTGAGGGAGTATCTGTGAGAGCTGAATTATTTGTGTGTGTTGCTGAGTGGCTGTGCCTGACTTTATTGTACTCTCTACCAAGTCAGAGCAGTGTAGTCGAGTTTATACACTGTGACTTGCTTTTGCTGCCAGGTTTCTTTAATAGCAGCTGAGAGTATACTGTAATTACACTTCTTTATTTCTTTTTTTTTTTTTCTCTTCCTTCTCCAGGGTGTTGCACAGGTAAGTAATTAGGGTGTGGCTACTGGCTAGCTAATTAGGAGAAGTTAAATAGCCATCTTGAGGGCATCTCATTCCTTTGAATTCAGAGGAAAAAAAGTAGTCTGGTTTGAAAGCTGCACTTATACAAGCAGACAAACAACACGAGTTTGCGAGCATTAGCGTGTTTGATTTCAAGTGTGTGTTTGTATTTAGGCTACTTTCACACTGGCACTTTGGCTTTCCGTTTGTGAGATCCGTTCAGGGCTCTCATAAGCGGTCCAAAACGGATCAGTTTTGCCCTAATGCATTCTGAATGAAAAAGGATCCGCTCAGAATGCATCAGTTTGTCTCCGGTCAGTCTCCATTCCGCTTTGGTGGTAGACACCAAAACTCTGCTTGCAGTGTTTTGGAGTCCGTCTGATGAAACTGAGCCAAACTGATCCAAACGGATCCGTTCTGACACACAATGTAAGTCAATAGGTATGGATCCGTTATCTATGACACAATCTGGCACAACAGAAAACGGATCTGTCCTCCATTGACTTTCAATGCTGTTCAAGACAGATCCGTCTTGGCTATGTTAAAGAGGACCTTTCATCTGTTTAACCCTAGTCTAATTAGGGGCTTACCTTATAGGGTGGCCCCAATGATTCCATTACACTTTCTTTTCCCCAAAGAATTAGCTCCTCCCTGGCTATGAGCGGTGCACTCTGATTGGATGCACTCACAGCCAGGGAGAAGAGAACCGCTCCAGTCTCCGCCTAGTATAACCAAGTCGGCTAATTAAACTATGAGGCTCCGAAATCAACGGGGGACAACAGCGGACAAAAAAATAAAAAGTGCAATGACATCAGTAGGGGCCGCTCAATAAGGTAAGTCCCTAATTAGACTAGGGCTAAACAGATGAAAGGTCCTCTTTAAAAATAATACAAACGTATATGTTCTGAACGGATCAATCTGTGCAGATGCATGATGGATCCGCACCAAACACGAGTGTGAAAGTAGCCTAAGTGTGTGACTTTAGATTACGTGACTTGAGATTCAAGGACTTTAGGAGGGGATTACAGTAAGTTAGATTCTTATCACTGCACTATATTGTATTTTTTCTCTTTTCTTGCGTAATCCCCATTTAGTATGTGTTCCATTATTGACAGCACAGTCTTTTCTAATGTATGCAGTCCTGGAACAGCCGTTTGAGGTGCATATCTTTGTTCAAAATGTGGGCAAATTGCCCGTTTGGAATCGCACATTGTGTATCTCACTGGGCAAGTTTCAACAATGAGAAGCGTTGACAATATGGAAAAGAGTTTACTGATCACTGAGCAAGCACTCTATGGGGTATATGTGGGGGAGGCTGGCAGCAAGAAGGCTCAGGAAAGTGAGGTAGCTAGCTGGATAACAGTTAGAAAGCGTGGTAGAGGGAAGAGTGCCAGGGAGGCTAGCCCTGATCTGACACACCCCAACAAGTTTGCACGTTTGGCAGATAAGGGGGATGTCAGTTCAGGGAGAGCACTGCTGCAGCCGCACCCTTCCTCTGCCAGTCAGGAGAATATCAGCTCCATTAAGCAGGGGACCAGGAGAGCAGGGCAGGCCAGACAGGTGCTGGTAGTGGGAGACTTAATTATTAGGGGTACAGATAGGGCGATCTGTCACAAAGAAAGGGATCGCCGAACAGTGTTTTGTCTTCCTGGCACTCAAGTTCGACACATCACGGATCGGGTTGACAGATTACTGGGAGGGGCTGGAGAAGATCCAGCAGTCATGGTCCATATCGGAACCAATGACAAAGTTAGAGGTAGGTGGAGCGTCCTTAAAAATTATTTTAGGGATTTAGGTCACAAGCTTAGGGCAAGGACTTCAAAGGTAGTGTTTTCCGAAATACTACCTGTACCACGAGCCACACAAGAAAGGCAGCAGGAGATTAGGGAGGTTAACAAGTGGCTCAAGAATTGGTGTAGGAAGGAGCGGTTTGAGTTCCTGGAGAACTGGGCCGACTTCTTTGTCGGCTACAGGCTCTATCGTAGGGATAGGCTGCACCTGAATGGGGAAGGGGCAGCTGTGTTGGGGGAGAAGATGGCTAGAAGGTTGGAGGAGTGTTTAAACTAGGGACTGGGGGGAGGGTAAAGGATGGTAAGATAGTGCAGATAGAGACTGGGGGCAAGCTAATGGTACTGGGGGAGGAATGGAAGGAGGGAATAGAACAGTTCGGAAGGAAAGGTGTAGGGTAAAAAATATACATAAACCTCTTAAATGTATGTATACTAATGCCAGAAGCCTGACTGATGAACTGAAAACCGGTGAACTGGAATTAGTGATGTGTGAGGAGGACTAAGACATAGTGGGAATAACTGAGACATGGCTGGATGATAGCTATGATTGGGCAGTTGATGTACAAGGTTACAGTCTGTTTATAAAGGATCGCCAAAACCGGAGAGGGGGAGAGGTCTGTCTTTATGTGAAGTCCTGTCTTAGGCCCACAGTCCGAGAAGATATAAGTGAGGGACATGATCATGTGGGGTCATTGTGGGTAGAAATACATGGAGGCAAAAACAATAATAAAAATACTAATAGGAGTTTATTATGAACCACCTAATGTACTAGAGTCCACAGAAAATCTGCTACTAAACGAGATTGACAAGGCGGCAGATCATAAGGAGGTCGTTATTATGGGGGAATTCAACTACCCAGATATAGACTGGGAAACTGAAACCTGTATATCTCATAAAGGAAACAGGTCTCACAGTGGGGAGTGGGGGGAAACCCCCCTCCGTACATTGAGGGGAAAATAAGGTAGCAGCTAGGCCTGAAAACAGGGAAAAGAGAGCTGGTAACACACTAAGCATCTCTAAATCCTATCCCTGACCTCCTGATGGTATGAGCCGCCCTCGATGGTAGGCGGGCTCATACTCTCGAACCTGGGCCCTACTGACCCTAACAGTCCCTGCAATATGGCGTCAGAAGGTGGAGACAACTGATTCCTCCATGACACAGAGGAACCGGAGTCTCCAACAGGCCTAGCAACAAAGGGGAAGAAAGCAGTCAGCAGTGGACGACACCACAGGTAAGTGTCCAGGCAGAAAACACCACTTCCAACAGGACCAACATGGATACCTAACTGACACAGCTGCAACAGGAACCCGAGCTGTCCACGCCACTACCTCTGGATCCTGGAAACGCGCATATGCCCAAACACACACACCAGGCAGGACCCAGAATGAACACCAAACACAGAATCTAGTAGTAACAACCTGGACCACCATGTGGCATGAACCATGGTGGCACCAGGCCGAGCCGCTTGTAGTTCCCCCTCCGGGGAACTCAAGGGACCCCCTACCTAGAGGTTAGGACATACAAAGGATATGTCTGGCATCCATGCTGACCTGAAACACCAAACAGGCCAGACATGAAAAACCAAACCAGACATAACAACAACCCCAAACATAAACCCACACCAAACATACAACAAGTGAGGTAGGGTAACTGAAAAAGACACAAACGGGTGACATCAAAAGACATTATGTGACATTGATGTCTCATAAGGTGGCCCTCAAGGACTGGGCAGATGGAATAGCACCAGCTCCTCAAGACACTGAAGACAATCTGACCTCAGGATTACAACTCAGAACAATAAAAGCCAAGTGCCACACCCAGCTCCACCTTGCACACACCTTAACCCCATACACACCAGAAATGGGAAGGGAAACCGCCTTAAACTGGAAGTGCACACGCATGCATAACAAACAACACGTTGCCACCAGCAACCATCATGCGCAGCAAAAGTGTCACGACAAACTACCACCAAGCCATGACAACAGGTTCTTAATGGCAATAACCAAAGACAATTAACTTTCCCAACTGGTTCAGGACCCGACTAGAGGGACAGCCATACTGGACTTAGTATTAAGTAATAGACCTGACAGAACAACAGATGTGCAGGTTGGCGGACACCTGGGAAATAATGACCATAAAGTAATAACTTTCCAATTGTCATTCAAAAGAGTGTTTCTTCAGGGAGGAACATAAATACCAAACTTCAAAAAAGCTAAATTTAGCCAACTAATAGAGGCCATAGCAAAATGTAGAGCAGATAACCAGTGGCACTACACCAAACCTAAAATTGTCAAGATGCGACTGCCGAGGAGTGGTGCCTCACGGAGGTGCTCAGCTTGTAGCTGCAGTGAGCATATATGATAAAAGGAAAAAGAGAACAAAACGAGTGCGGACGCTTCTACATCGGAAAAACTATCCGCTGCTTATTTGAAAGATTCCTCGAACACCTAAACTCCTTAAAAACAGGAAAGGGTGTTCCGCGGTTAATAGATCATGTGAACAGAGCACATAGTGGAAATCCCAATGTGCTGACTTTTGCTGGCCTTGAAGTAATTAACCGCACTGAAAGAGGTGGTGACAGAGAAAGGGAGCTTCTGAGAAGAGAAACTATATGGATCCTACGCACGGATGCATCGGGTCCGCTGGGACTAAATGAAAAAATAGATATGAGCGTATTTTTGTAATGAAACACTCTTGCTTATTGTATTTTCGTATTTTGATTTGTTCTTATTGGTTTATGTATGTTCACATATGCACCTTACATCATTGAAGAGGTCCCGCCTGACTGAAATCCCTGCCCTCCCTCTTGAGAGGCCAGGTGTTGATTACTTAGTAATTAAGCAAATTACTGCGATGATGCGGCTTCCTGTGCACTATAAGAAGGTGCCGTGACCTCTTCAGTGTTGGAAAGCTAGAAGAAGCGTATACACGCGCGAAACGGCTGTCGCTTACTTGCTGCTGTATCTGCAACCCCTGCACCCCCCTCCTGCCATGGAATAAAGTTACCTGCCTATCAACGGTGAGTGCCGCTCGTTTTGTTCTCTTTTTCCTTTTATCAATAGAGGCCCTAGGCCTAACTAACTGAGTCAAAGTCTTCAAAAACAAAAATAAAGCCACAAAATGGGATATTTTTAAAAGCATCCTTAAATCTAATTGTGAGTGGTACATACCTTATGGGTATAAAAGGTTAAGGAACAAGAAAAAAAACTATGTGGATAAATAGAACTGTAAAGAAAGCAATAAATGACAAAAGGAAAGCATTTAAATCACTAAAACAGGAGGGTAGCGGTGAAGCATTGAAAAATTATAAGGAAAAAAATTTAATATGTAAAAAACAAATAAAAGCAGCCAAACTAGAGACCGAGGGATTAATTGCCAAAGAGAGCAAGACTAACCCTAAAATGTTCTTCAATTATATAAATGGTAAAAAGTATAAATCTGAAGGTGTCGGCCCTCTACAGAGTAATGAAAGGGGAGTTGCAGAGAGCGATGAGGAGAAAGTAAAGCTATTTTTTCTCCACTGTATTCACTGAGGAAAATAAACTGTCAGATGAAATTTAAAAGTAAATTCCCCATTAAAAGTGCCCTATCTGACCCAGGAAGAAGTACAGCGGCGTCTTAAAAAGATTAAAATAGACAAATCACCAGGACCAGATGGTATACCCCCCCCCCCCCCCCTGTATCTTAAGAGAATTAAATAATGTCATTGCCAGACCATTATTTCTGATATTTAAGGACTCTATACTGACAGGGAGTGTTCCACAGGATTAGTGCATAGCAAATGTGGCCAATATTCAAAAAGGGTCCGAAAACAGATCCCGGAAACTATAGGCTGGTAAGTTTAACATCTGTCGTGGGTAAACTGTTTGAAGGTTTTCTAAGAGATGCTATCTTAAAGTACCTCAATGAAAATAAGCAAATAACGCCATATCAGCATGGCTTCATGAGGGATTGGTCATGTCAAAGTAATTGAATCAGTTTTTATGAGGAGTTAAGTTCTAGACTTGTCAGCGGCGAATCAATGTATGTGGTATATCTTGACTTCTCCAAAGCATTTGAGATTGGTTCACTGTCACTAGTGTAGTACCTCAGGGGTCTGTATTGAGCCCTATTCTCTTCAATATATTTATTAATGATCTTGTAGAAGGCTTGCACAGTAAAATATCAATTTTTGAAGACACTAAACTGTGTAAAGTAATTAATACAGAAGAGGACAGTATACTGCTACAGAGGGATCTGGATAGACTGGAGGCTTGGGCAGACAAATGGCAGATGAGGTTTAAAACTGACAAATGTAAGGTTATGCACATGAGAAGGAATAATGCAAGCCACCCATACATACTAAATGGTAAAACACTGGGTAACACTGACATGGAAAAGGACCTAGGAATTTTAGTGAACAGCAAACTAAGCTGTAGAAACCAGTGTCAGGCAGCTGCTGCCAAGGCCAATAAGATAATGGGTTGCATCAAAAGGGGCATAGATGCCCGTGATGACAACATAGTCCTACCACTTTACAAATCACTGGTGAGACCACACATGGAGTGGAGAACTGTGTACAGTTCTAAGCTCCTGTGAACAAGGCAGACATAGCAATGTTGGAGAGGGTTCAGAGGAGGGCAACTAAAGTAATAACTGGAATGGGGGGACTACAGTACCCGGAAAGATTATCAAATTTAGGGTTATTCACTGAGGGGGGGATCTAATAACTATGTATAAATATATCAGGGGTCAGTACAGAGATCTCTCCCATCATCTATTTATCCCCAGGACTGTGACGAGGGGACATCCTCTGCGTCTAGGGGAAAGAAGGTTTGTACACAAACATAGAAGAGGATTCTTTACGGTAAGAGCAGTGAGACTATGGAACTCTCTGTCTGAGGAGGTGGTGATGGTGAGTTCACTAAAAGAGTTCAAGAGGGGCCTGGATGTATTTCGGGAGTGTAATAATATTACAGGCTATAGCTACTAGAGAGGGGTCGTTGATCCAGGATGTTATTCTGATTGCCTGAATGGAGTTGGGAAGGAATTTTTTTCCTTTAAATGGGGAAAATTGGCTTCTACCTCACAGTTTTTATTTGCCTTCCTCTCGATCAACTTGCAGGATAACAGGCCGAACTGGATGGACAGAGGGCTTTTTTCGGCCTTATAAACTATGTTACTATGTTGCATAGTGCTCTTAGTAGAAATACGGCAGATCTATAAGTCCCTCCTATAGAGCCCCCAGTAGTAATAATAATGCATATAATGTCCCCTGAAATAAAATACCCCTATAATAAAGTTTTCTACTTCCTGGTGTAAAAAACCTACGACTGAAATCTATAGAGAAGGAAAGAAGACAGATTGTTAACAAAGGAAAAAAGATAACCAAGAGTGTGCAGATTATTAGATGATAAGGGTATAATAGAGAATACCATATCAGTAGGAAATTGTAATAACTCATATCAATAAGTGTATTCAATTTTGTGCTGTTTAGCTACATCATTTGGGAAAGAGTATGAGCGAATCAGTTCATAATAAACCAGGTTCGTTATAAATAGAGTTGAGGAAACTTGACTTTTAGCACGATTGAGTTCAGGTTCCAGGTTTAAAAGGGTCATTCAATACCATAAACTGCCCCCTCCCCATGTGCGGGCCCCTCACAGGGAATATATTTACTCTACTCCCTGCGCCGCTGCTGGTCGATGCACCGCTGCTGCTTCTCCCTGTGCGCCACTGAAAACATTGCCGCCATTGGCTGCTTTCCCCCCAACACCAGATGTTTTCATTGGCGCATGGGGAGAAGCAGCAGAGACTGTGCGGGGACCAGGAGCGGTGCAGGAAGCGGGGTAAGTATATTCCCTGTGAGGGGCCCGGTACATAGGGGGGCAGTTTATGGTATTGGTAAACCCTTTAAGTGAATTACATAATAGATTACATTCTCACGGAATCCAAAATGTCATTCAATGCTGGCATGCCAAATGGAATGCCTTTAGAGGCATTCCGTTTTGCATGCCGTCATAATACAAGTGTATGGCCAGCAGAACAGAACCCTCTGAGCCAGCCATACACTTGTATTATGCGGCATGCCGGCATTGAATTATGTGATGGATTCTGTGAGAACGGAATCCATTAGGTGATTCACTTAAACCCGAACTTGAAACTGCCAAAAGGCAGGTTTGCTCAACTCTAGTTATCAAATTCCCAAAAATGTGTCTACAGACGTGACTGAAGCTTTTCAGCTTTGCTTTGGATGAATGAAGTAAAACAGTACACAGGCCATTTTACTGCACATGTCCGTGGATAAAAGCACAAGGGAAGAAGAATGATACATACATAACCCTAAGAGGAAGTGGGGAAGGGGGGGGGGGGCTTGCTCTGATTGGCCTCCAGGCTGACAGACAGCCTGGATGAGCCAATTAGTGCTGTAGCAAGCAGGGGAGTACCCTAGCAGAACATCAGTGGCTGACAGGAAATTATCTTAGGGACAGTGTAGAGTCACAATCAGGCTTCTATTCTGTCAGGGACATTGAAAAGAAAGGCTAACATGAATAATTGTGCATAATAGGGAAAGGCAGGGTAAGCTGTCAGCCAGGGAGTGAGGAGCTGAGGCTGGGTTACTGCCTTAATACTGTACCTGCAAGAGTATTTTTTTTTTTTATATTTAAACAGAAATACAGCTTTACTTTTTTAACCGTTGATGTGGGGGGTGGGGATAAGCTCAATAAAACTGTAAAGCATGCATTTTAAAATCCAGAGGGTAGCGTGAAGAGACCTGAAATGATAGTCCAGAATCTGGGACAGAGCATCTACAAACAATTCAATGTTTTTTTGTTTTGTTTTTCTGGAAAATAGCAATACAAGTGTACAGCACATGTTTTACAATACAGATGGTAGATTTTTAAATCTCAGTGAAAACACCTGAAAAAGTAGTCCAAAATCTGGGACAGGGCATCTCCAGACAGTACAAGTGTTTATTTGTACACAGTGTGTTTTACAATTCAGAGGGTATAATTTTTCATCTCAGTTAAAACCAAGGGCGTTGCTAGGTTAAAACATTTGGGGCCTGGGCCCCTGATGTTTTGTCCCAGGCCCCGAATGCCCTGCCTGCCTGCTAGATACAACTGTTTTGCCATCCACAGGACAGCAATACAATTGAATCTAATGTAGTGGAAGAGCTCATGTGACCAGTAAAACAGTCAGTGGTTGAGAAGGACCTGCGATGATGTCACCATCATGTCACCAGTGCAGGAGAGGGCAGCAGTGAAGAGGGAAAGAAGGTGAGGTGATGTCTGCTACATCAGGAGAGGTAAGTGAAGGGAGAGGCAGAGCAATGCTGGGAGTTGTGGTTATTTAACTAGAAATGTATGTTAGGGCTGAAGGGAGGGATGCTAATTACATGGAACTGTGTGTTTGAGGTGGCTGGGGAGGGGGTCATGTTATTTACATGGGACTGTATGTTGATAGTGGCTGTAGGAGGGAGTGATGTTATTTACATAGGACTGTATGTTGGAGGGGGCTGGGGCAGGGTGATGTTATTTACATGGGACAGTATGTTGACGGAGGCTGTGGTAGGGGATTATGTTATTTACATATGACTGAATGTTGGAGGGGGCTGGGGCAGGGGGATGTTATTTACATGGGACTGTATGTTGGAGGCGGCTGTGGGAGGGAGTGATGTTATTTACATGGGACTGTATGTCGGAGGGGGCTTGGGGAGGGAGTGATGTTATTTACATGGGACTGAATGTTCAGGGGAAATGTTATTTACGTGGGACTGTATGTTGAAGGTAGCTGGTGGGGGGGAATTATGTTATTTACATGGGAGTGAATGTTGAGGGGGTGATGTTTACATGGGAATGCATGCTGGAGGTTTCTGGGGAGGGGGTGATATTATTTACTTGGGACTGTATGTTGAAGGTGGCTGGGGAGGAGGTGATGTTATTTACATGGGACAGTGTATTAGAGGGGGCTAGAGAGATGGTGTGATGTTATTTACATGGGACTGTATGGTGGAGGGAGGGAAATAGTGTTATTTACATGGGACTGTATGTTGGAGGGGGTGAAGGGAGGGGAGTGATGTTATTTACATAGGACTGTATTTTGGAGGGGGCAGGAGAGATGGTGTGATGTTATTTATATGGGACTGTATAGTGGAGGCGGGAATATAACAACAGGGGGCACTGCAAATCCAGGGGACATTATAGGCGTTCTTATTACTACTGGGGGCTCTATATAAGGGACTTATAGATCCGCATTATTTCTACTAAGAGCACTATGGGGGACGTATTACTACTGAGGGGTCTGTAGAGAGCTTTATTACCACTGGGTGAACAATAGGGGGCCTTATTTGTACTGGTGGTTCTGTGAGGGTATTATTAATACTAGAGGGCTCTTCTACTAATGGGGGCACTCTTGGGGAGCATTATCATAGTTGGTGGCACTGTAGGGGGCAGTATTATTTTAATGGCACAAATTTTTCTTCAGAATAGTATCTGGGGGTTTTGGGGGGCACAGCGAGCAGCAGGATAACACTGTTGGGACTCCAGGTTGGGGGATGATGATAGAAATGTGAGGAAGCTAAGATGTCTGTGTGTCACACTCTGCAGAGACGAGGCAGCTGAGAGAAGTTGTACGGACTGAATGGAGAAGATGATGACAGAGTAGATCTACATCCGAGGAGACGTCATCTGGGAGGCTCTGGATGTGAGAGGTATGTGCTGCTGTATAGCAAGTACAGCAAAATGCAGTGTGTGGGGGGCGGGGGACAGGAGATGACTTAGAGAACTGGGCCATATTCATTGGGGCTTGAACCCCAGATCTTTTGAGACTCTAGCAACACCCCTGGTGAAAACACTAAATTATAGTCCAAAATCTGGAACAGGACATTTCCACACAGTTAAAGGATTTCTCAGTTTTGGGAAAATAGAAATGCACAATGCATGTTTTACAAAGCAGAGGGTAGCGTTTTAACTCTCGGTGAACATGAAATAGTAGTCATAAATCTAGGACACAGCATCTCCAGACAGTTCAAGAGTTTTTTTGTTTGACAGAAATAGTGTGCAACGTGTCTTTTTCAATCTAGAGGGAAGAGTTTTAAATCATAGTGTCGAAAGTGATGCAAATGAGCTTTTAACAAGCTCTGCCTCTGATGCCACCAGATGTAAGGCAGCTATCATATAATTAAGTGTTCCACCCTTTAAATAGGCTTTGACTCATGACTCAGATATTAAATAAGCCAGCATTTCATCTATAGACAGCTGTTTCGGGGTGATTGCCCCTCATCAGTGCAGAGCAGAGAGTACTGGCTTAACTGGGTGAGAGGCCTAAGTCAGAAATTGGGGGGTACTATCTCTCCATAAAGCATTCTCTCCCCAAGAAGAGATAGTACCCCCCAAATCATAGTGAAACATTGTAAATATTAGCCAAAAATCTGGGACAGGGCATCTACACAGTTCCAGTGTTTTGTTTTTGTTTTTTTGCAAAAATATCAATACAAGTGTATAAAACAAGTTTTACAATAGACAGAATAGTGTTTTAAATCTTCAAATGAAAACACCGTAAATAGTGGTCTGAAATCTGTGACCGGGCATTTCAATACCAAAAATAGCAATATAAGTGTGCAACACGTGTATTATAATACAGAGGGTAGGGTTTTGAATCACTGAATGAAAACATTAGACATTTCAAGTGGTTGTTTTTTGGGGGGGGGGGAAGCAAGGCAAGTGTGCAACACATGTTTTACAATACAGTGGGTAGAGTTTTTAATCTCTGAGTGAAAACATTGTAAATAGTAGCCTGAAATCTGTAACAGGGTATCTCCAGGCAGTTCAAGTGTTTGTGTATTTTGAGGGAAACAAGCACCAACAATATGAAACCACACAAATAATCCAAATTCATCCTTTATTCATTATTTAACCACCTCCCGACCGCCTAACGCACGGATGCGTCCGGAAGGTGGTTGATTCATTCCTCCTGGACGCATCCGTGCGTCATCTCGCGAGACGCGAGATTTCCTGTGAACGCGCGCACACAGGCGCGCGCGCTCACAGGAACGGAAGGTAAGAGAGTTGATCTCCAGCCTGCCAGCGGCGATCGTTCGATGGCAGGCTGGAGATGTGTTTTTTTTTAACCCCTAACAGGTATATTAGACGCTGTTTTGATAACAGCGTCTAATATACCTGCTACCTGGTCCTCTGGTGGTCCCCTTTGTTTGGATCGACCACCAGAGGACACAGGTAGCTCAGTAAATATGTTGCACCAAGCACCACACTACACTACAACCCCCCGTCACTTATTAACCCCTTATTCACCCTTGATCACCCCTGATCACCCCATATAGACTCCCTGATCACCCCCCTGTCATTGATTACCCCCCTGTCATTGATCACCCCCCTGTAAAGCTCCATTCAGATGTCCGCATGATTTTTACGGATCCACTGATAGATGGATCGGATCCGCAAAACGCATACGGACGTCTCAATGAAGCCTTACAGGGGCGTGATCAATGACTGTGGTGATCACCCCATATAGACTCCCTGATCACCCCCCTGTCATTGATTACACCCCTGTCATTGATCAACCCCCTGTAAAGCTCCATTCAGATGTCCGCATGATTTTTACGGATCCACTGATAGATGGATCGGATCCGCAAAACGCATACGGACGTCTGAATGAAGCCTTACAGGGGCGTGATCAATGACTGTGGTTATCACCCCATATAGACTCCCTGATCACCCCCCTGTCATTGATTACACCCCTGTCATTGATCAACCCCCTGTAAAGCTCCATTCAGATGTCCGCATGATTTTTACGGATCCACTGATAGATGGATCGGATCCGCAAAACGCATACAGGCGTCTCCCTGGAGCCTTCCAGGGGGGGTGATCACCCCATATAGACTCCCTGATCACCCCCCTGTCATTGATCACCCCTCCCTGTCATTGATCACCCCTCCCTGTCATTGATCACCCCCCCCTGTCATTGATTACCTCCCTGTCATTGATCACCCCCCCCTGTCATGCTGCATTCAGATGTCCGTATGATTTTTACGGATCCACGGATACATGGATCGGATCCGCAAAACACATACGGACATCTGAATGGAGCCTTACAGGGGGGTGATCAATGACAGGGGGGTGATCACCCCATATAGACTCTCTGATCACCCCCCTGTCATTGATCACCCCCCTGTCATTGATCACCCCCCTGTCATTGATCACCCTTTGTAAGGCTCCATTCAGACATTTTTTTGGCCCAAGTTAGCAGAATTTTATTTATTTTTCTTACAAAGTCTCATATTCCACTAACTTGTGTCAAAAAATTAAATCTCACATGAACTCACCATACCCCTCACGGAATCCAAATGCGTAAAATTTTTTAGACATTTATATTCCAGACTTCTTCTCACGCTTTAGGGCCCCTAGAATGCCAGGGCAGTATAAATACCCCACATGTGACCCCATTTCGGAAATAAGACACCCCCAGGTATTCCGTGAGGGGCATATTGAGTCCATGAAAGATTGAAATTTTTGTCCCAAGTTAGCGGAAAGGGAGACTTTGTGAGAAAAAAATAAAAAATATCAATTTCCGCTAACTTGTGCCAAAAAAAAAAAATTTCTATGAACTCGTCATGCCCCTCATTGAATACCTTGGGGTGTCTTCTTTCCAAAATGGGGTCACATGTGGGGTATTTATACTGCCCTGGCATTCTAGGTGCCCCTAAGCGTGAGAAGAAGTCTGGTATCCAAATGTCTAAAAATGCCCTCCTAAAAGGAATTTGGGCACCTTTGCGCATCTAGGCTGCAAAAAAGTGTCACACATCTGGTATCGCCGTACTCAGGAGAAGTTGGGGAATGTGTTTTGGGGTGTCTTTTTACATATACCCATGCTGGGTGAGAGAAATATCTTGGTCAAATGCCAACTTTGTATAAAAAAATGGGAAAAGTTGTCTTTTGCCAAGATATTTCTCTCACCCAGCATGGGTATATGTAAAATGACACCCCAAAACACATTCCCCACCTTCTCCTGAGTACGGAGATACCAGATGTGTGACACTTTTTTGCAGCCTAGGTGGGCAAAGGGGCCCACATTCCAAAGAGCACCTTTCGGATTTTACAGGTCATTTACCTACTTACCACACATTAGGGCCCCTGGAAAATGCCAGGGCAGTATAACTACCCCACAAGTGACCCCATTTTGGAAAGAAGACACCCCAAGGTATTCCGTGAGAGGCATGGCAAGTTCCTAGAATTTTTTAATTTTTGTCACAAGTTAGTGGAAAATGATTGATTTTTTTTTTTTTTTTTTCATACAAAGTCTCATATTCCACTAACTTGTGACAAAAAATAAAAACTTCCATGAACTCACTATGCCCATCAGCGAATACCTTGGGGTCTCTTCTTTCCAAAATGGGGTCACTTGTGGGGTAGTTCTACTGCCCTGGCATTCTAGGGGCCCAAATGTGTGGTAAGGAGTTTGAAATCAAATTCTGTAAAAAATGACCTGTGAAATCCGAAAGGTGCTCTTTGGAATATGGGCCCCTTTGCCCACCTAGGCTGCAAAAAAGTGTCACACATCTGGTATCTCCGTACTCAGGAGAAGGTGGGGAATGTGTTTTGGGGTGTCATTTTACATATACCCATGCTGGGTGAGAGAAATATCTTGGCAAAAGACAACTTTTCCCATTTTTTTTATACAAAGTTGCCATTTGACCAAGATATTTATCTCACCCAGCATGGGTATATGTAAAAATATGTGAGGTATATGTGAGATAAATATCTTGGTCAAATGCCAACTTTGTATAAAAAAATGGGAAAAGTTGTCTTTTGCCAAGATATTTCTGTCACCCAGCATGGGTATATGTAAAATGACACCCCAAAACACATTCCCCTACTTCTCCTGAGTACGGAGATACCAGATGTGTGACACTTTTTTGCAGCCTAGGTGGGCAAAGGGGCCCATATTCCAAAGAGCACCTTTCGGATTTCACTGGTCATTTTTTACAGAATTTGATTTCAAACTCCTTACCACACATTTGGGCCCCTAGAATGCCAGGGCAGTATAACTACCCCACAAGTGACCCCATTTTGGAAAGAAGAGACCCCAAGGTATTTCGTGATGGGCATAGTGAGTTCATAGAACTTTTTATTTTTTGTCACAAGTTAGTGCAATATGAGACTTTGTAAGAAAAAAAAAAAAAAATCATCATTTTCCGCTAACTTGTGACAAAAAATAAAAAGTTCTATGAACTCACTATGCCCATCAGCGAATACCTTAGGGTGTGTACTTTCCGAAATGGGGTCATTTGTGGGGTGTTTGTACTGTCTGGGCATTGTAGAACCTCAGGAAACATGACAGGTGCTCAGAAAGTCAGAGCTGCTTCAAAAAGCAGAAATTCACATTTTTGTACCATAGTTTGTAAACGCTATAACTTTTACCCAAACCATTTTTTTTTACCCAAACATTTTTTTTTATCAAAGACATGTAGAACAATAAATTTAGAGCAAAATTTATATATGGATCTCGTTTTTTTTGCAAAATTTTACAACTGAAAGTGAAAAATGTCATTTTTTTGCAAAAAAATCGTTAAATTTCGATTAATAACAAAAAAAGTAAAAATGTCAGCAGCAATGAAATACCACCAAATGAAAGCTCTATTAGTGAGAAGAAAAGGAGGTAAAATTTATTTGGGTGGTAAGTTGCATGACCGAGCAATAAACGGTGAAAGTAGTGTAGGTCAGAAGTGTAAAAAGTGGCCTGGTCTTTCAGGGTGTTTAAGCACTGGGGGCTGAGGTGGTTAATCATGGTTAAAAAAATAAATAAATCACAATTAAAACCCAAAAAAATGCAGTTTGGACTCAAATCAGACAAAAACACCTCCTGGGGAACCAGGTCAGTATATATTCCACAATCCCTAATATAGAAGCTATAATAGGGGTGAAAATATTGCACAGTACCCGCAGTTTGTTCTAATACCTAATGACAGTAGCAGCACTAATAGCAGTAAAGTGTATACAGTTGCAAGAAAAAGTATGTGAACCCTTTGGAATGATATGGATTTCTGCACAAATTGGTCATAAAATGTGATCTGATGTTTATCTAAGTCACAACAATAGACAATCACAGTCTGCTTAAACTAATAACACACAAAGAATTAAATGTTACCATCTTTTTATTGAACACACCATGTAAACATTCACAGTGCAGGTAAAAAAAGTATGTAAACCCTTGGATTTAATAACTGGTTGAACCTCCATTGGCAGCAATAACTTCAACCAAACGTTTCCTGTAGTTGCACAACGGTCAGGTGTAATTCTTGACCATTCCTCTTTACAGAACTGTTTCAGTTCAGCAATATTCTTGGGATATCTGGTGTGAATTACTTTATTGAGGTCATGCCACAGCATCTCAATCGGGTTGAGGTCAGGACTCTGACTGGTCCACTCCAGAAGGCATATTTTCTTCTGTTTAAGCCATTCTGTTGTTGATTTAATTCTATGCTTTGGGTCGTTGTCCTGTTGCAACACCCATCTTCTGTTGAGCTTCAGCTGGTGGACAGATGACCTTAAAGAGGACCTTTCACCTGGAAAAACATTGCGAACTAAGTATCATTACATATACAGCGGCGCCCAGGGATCTCACTGCACTTACTATTATCCCTGGGCGCCGCTCCGTTCGGCCGCTGTGCCCTCCGGTATCTTCACTCACTTGGTTATAGTAGGCGGAGACTGCCCTTGTTCTGCTGGGCGTCTCCTCCTCCTAGGCTGTAGCGCTGGCCAATCGCAGCGCAGAGCTCACAGCCTGGGAGAAAAAAACCTCCTAGGCTGTGAGCTCTGCGCTGGGATTGGCCAGCGCTACAGCCTAGAAGATACCGGAGGACATCGCAGCCGAAGAGGCGCCCAGTGATAATAGTAAGTGCAGTGAGATCCCTGGGCGCCGCTGTATATGTAATGATACTTAGTTCGCAATGTTTTTCCAGGTGAAAGGTCCTCTTTAAGTTCTCCTGCAAAATGTCTTGATAAACTTGGGAATTCATTTTTCCTTCGATGACAGCAATCCGTCCAGGCCCTGACGCAGCAAAGCAGCCCCAAACCATGATGCCCCCACCACCATACTTCACAGTTGGGATGGGGTTTTGATGTTGGTGTGCTGTGCCTCTTTTTCTCCACACATAGTGTTGTGTGTTTCTTCCAAACAACTCAACTTTGGTTTCATCTGTCCACAGAATATTTTGCCAGTACTGCTGTGGAACATCCAGGTGCTCTTGTGCAAACTGTAAACGTGCAGCAATGTTTTTTTTGGACAGCAGTGGCTTCCTCTGTGGTATCCTCCCATGAAATCCATTCTTGTTTAGTGTTTTACGTATCGTAGATTCGCTAACAGGGATGTTAACATATGCCAGAGACTTTTGTAAGTCTTTAGCTGACACTCTAGGATTCTTCTTCACCTCATTGAGCAGTATGCGCTGTGTTCTTGCAGTCATCTTTACAGGACGGCCACTCCTAAGGAGAGTAGCAGCAGTGCTGAACTTTCTCCATTTATAGACAATTTGTCTTACCGTGGACTGATGAACAGGAAGGCTTTTGGAGATACTTTTATAACCCTTTCCAGCTTTATGCAAGTCAACAATTCTTATTTGTAGGTCTTCTGAGAGCTGTTTTGTGCGAGGCATCCTTCACATCAGGCAATGCTTCTTGTGAAAAGCAAACCCAGAACTGGTGTTTTTTTTTATAGGGCAGGGCAGCTGTAACCAACACCTCCAATCTCATCTCATTGATTAGACTCCAGTTGGCTGACACCTCACTCCAATTAGCTCTTATAGATGTCATTAGTCTAGGGGTTCACATACTTTTTCCACCTGCACTGTGAATGTTTACATGGTGTGTTCAATAAAAACATGGTAACATTTAATTCTTTGTGTGTTATTAGTTTAAGCAGACTGTGATTGTCTATTGTTGTGACTTAGATGAAGATCAGATCACATTTTGTGACCAATTTGTACAGAAATCCATATAATTCCAAAGTGTTCACATACTTTTTCTTGCAACGCTATGTACCAAAAGTTGCAAGAATAGTCTGCATAAAGTTAACAGTCATCAAGTTAGAACGCCACATGTGCATGGCGATCACACACCGACAATGCATATCCATAAGAACATTATATAAAGTGCAATTGGAGCAGCATCACAAGAAATGATAAAAGGATATACAAACAGATGCACAATTATAGTGGATACAGACCAAGTGACCCACAGGGTGAACAGCCACCCCGATGCACGTTTCGCCCAGCTTCTTCCTGGGGGCGCACATATTTGCCTCCTCCATGGACATGCCCAGCCAACAGCAACAGGGCACATTGTCACTCCTACTCCCCCTCCTTCCTATCACATTCCTCTGGCTGTCAGCCTGCCAAATCCAACTGGACAAGGTGATCAGCAACAATGGCCAAAACATAGTGGCTGTGCTGAATCTTGGGCACATAACACATGCTCCCGGCATGACGCATGTTATCAACTCATTTGTGTAATGCTTTTTTAAAAAGTACAATGCCTTGCGCAAGGTGCTGCCAATGTCCAGGAGACTGTCCAATGATTTCAGCCATTCTTATATGGCGAGGAACGCTCTCCTTGACTTGCAGCAGCAGAGCATTTGGCAGCTACACTGTTTAATCTACGATGTTCCAACTCGCTGGCAATCAACATTGCACATACTAAAACTGGCTCCTTGGGCACACTGGACAGAATGGTGACCTATATGCCCACTTGCTTATGTACATAGAAGGAAAAAGGAAAAAGAGAGGAGGCAGCGCCTCGTGTGTAGAACCTTACAGCACTGTGTGTAAGCACAGAAGCTACTGATTATGCTTACCAGAAGGGGTTGTGAAAGGTCACAAGGCCTCCGAATTGCTTGTCTGGATGTTTACCCGTCCAGTTTGCGGGAGAAGAGAAGACTGCGTCTGCTGCCCCTGGTCTGTATTCCTTGCCGTGGTTGCGGTTGTCAGGATAAATTGTATGCAGAGAAGTGAAGAAAAAATCAGACCATTCTCGGTGGCGCCGGTGCAGTAAGGACTCGATGCTCAGAAGGTACCAATAAAGGTAATCTTTTTATTAAAGTAGGTCTACGCGTTTCGGGGGCAAGACATCCCCCTTCCTCAGGACAATAAAACTTATTACATTAAAAACACAATGTTTCCAGTTCATTTTATGCACTTAGTTTGGGCGCAATGTGTGCAGATCACATGGGTGGAGAGGAGACTGGGGGCGTGAGTGTTTTTCCTGTTGCTAGGATACTGGACACTCCCCCGGTGTTAGGTGGCCAATCATATTGTCTTTCAGGTTGGCTTATGACGTATTGTGGGCGTGTTATGGGCGGTGATTATGCTAATTTGTCCGGTATCTGTATGGCCTTTTTTGGGGCGGCATCTGGATGACGCGGCTGGGAACGCCCCTCTATGATGTCAGTGGGCCGGTCTTTTGGTGCAGCATATATATCACATGCGGGGAGGAGTGGTGCTCGGCTGACGTATTGTCTCCAGCTTATCGCTGGTTCAGGTGGGCCGGTCTTTAGATGATGTCATGGCTCCTAAGGGTAATCCTTATTGGATAGTGCTAAAGCAGGCCGGGCCCATTGTTGACCTCAGTGGGCTGGTCTTATAATTAGGCATCTGGATACTATCGGGGGCGGTGTCTGCATGCGGTCATGTGATTTTTTATCCACCCCTATAGTCAGGTGACTGCTGTGTGCTCCTACATCTACTGTCATCGGAGGTAAACAAAAACGGTTGTGCAGCATATTTATTATGGGGTTATTTATACCTAAAAACGCTGCATGTAGTAGAGTCATATCGAGACTCAAATAGCAAATTTTGATTGGGGGAAAGGGAGTAGGGGGAATAGTGGGAAGGTATATGAGTATGAGAGACCTACCTCATTATAGTATATTGTTTTAGAGGATGAAATGGATTAAAAATGGGGAATCTTTAAAAATAGAGCCATATACACATATATATGTGTGTTGTTTGTGTGCTCTCAGCCCGGGTGTTTCATATATATATGGTTTAGTGGGTTGGTGACTAAATACATATATAAATACATAAATAAATAAATAGATAAATAAATAGATGAAGTAGATTAAATTACTAGACAATTAGCTAAAAAAGCTGATATATGTATATCTACACGCATGCCTATACACATATACTAGAGATTAAATTACTAGACAATTAGCTAAAAAAGCTGATATATGTACATCTACACGCATACCTATACACATATACCCGCCTAAGTATATGTGAGAAAGAGCATATATATATATATGGTTTGATGGTATGTAGTGTTGTTGTAGATGAAAAAATTATTTTCTACAACAACACTACATACCATCAATGCCGGGGTACTGCGATGGGTACGAAGGTAGCACCGTCCTTCGCAAATATTTTCATGGGCCAATTCGAGGACACACATATTTACAGGAACACAGAGACACTCAAACACATTGCATATTATAAAAGATATATCGATTATATTTTTATTATCTGGGAAGGGAGACGAACAATCTGCACTAAGTTTCTGCGACAATCTAAACAAGACAACCTGGGGAATAACCTTCACCCCCGACTACAACAAAAACACAATAGACTTTTTAGACATCTCCATCACTACCAAAAACCATATCCTTACAACTAAAACATATTTTAAACAAGTAGACACCAACAGTTACATCCATTACAAAAGTTTTCATCATAAAAAATGACTTCACAACATCCCCTACAGCCAATACAAGCGGATAAGACAAAACTGCACAGAGGACACTGATTTTATCCAACAGGCAAAAATTATCCAGAAAAGATTCATCGACAAAGGCTACCCGAAAGAAATTATAAAAAATGCCTACCAAAAGAGCAAGAAAACAACACAGAGGGAGTGCCTGAAAAATACCAAAAAAGAAGAAATAAACACAAGAACAGAAAAATACCCCAAACACCTAAATTTGATCACGCAATACAATACCTCAAATAGAGCCGTCCAAGACATCTTGTCCAATCATTGGCACATTTTAAAAAGTGACCCCTACCTTGAAAAATACCTCCCAACAAAACCCGCTGTGATTTACAGGAGAGCACCGACCATAAAAAATACCCTAGCCCCCAGCAAAAAGAATATAAAAATACCAAAAGAACCTAAAAAAGAGCCAGTAGGCAGCTTCAAATGTGGGACAAAACGGTGCCTCTGTTGTAACATAATCGCACATAACAGTAAGAACTTTAGCTCAACAAAAAATGGGGCCACCTTTTCAATAAAACATCACCTAAACTGTAAGAGTAGCTATGTAATATACCTTATAGAATGCAAATGTGGACTTCAGTATGTGGGGCGGACAACACAAGAATTACATTGTAGACTCAATCAACACAGACACAACATACAAAAACTCTGCCCTAAACACAGCATCTCACGACACTGCGCCACAACACCAGAAAAAAGCAAACATACAATGAAAATCACACCCATAGACTTCATCCCAGATAACCCTTACAATAGGTTCAGCAGCCTCCAGAGGAGAGAGATCTACTGGATCTACCAATTAGACACACTGACCCCATACGGTCTTAACGAGATAAGCGAGACTATCTTGTAATCCCCAACATACTTTATAACTAAAAAACAGAAAGTACCAAGTATTCACACGTTGATAATAAAACTATATCAGTAACAGTAACATTACTATACTATAGAGATGGAGATGATCACACACGGATACAGAGGGAGGAAACACCATTCCATGGGGTTCCCATCCTTATATATATATATTTATATACATGTAAACCATAACTGACCCGTATGTATTTAAAATTTTTAAAAATCTTACAAAGTTGCTGAGTATAGATATATGTGCTCTTTCTCACATATACTTAGGCGGGTATATGTGTATAGGTATGCGTGTAGATGTACATATATCAGCTTTTTTAGCTAATTGTCTAGTAATTTAATCTCTAGTATATGTGTATAGGCATGCGTGTGGATATACATATATCAGCTTTTTTAGCTAATTGTCTAGTAATTTAATCTACTTCATCTATTTATTTATTTATTTATCTATTTATTTATTTATGTATTTATATATGTATTTAGTCACCAACCCACTAAACCATATATATATGAAACACCCGGGCTGAGAGCACACAAACAGCACACATATATATGTGTATATGGCTCTATTTTTAAAGATTCCCAATTTTTAATCCATTTCATCATCTAAAACAATATACTATAATGAGGCAGGTCTCTCATACTCATATACCTTCCCACTATTCCCCCTACTCCCTTTCCCCCAATCAAAATTTGCTATTTGAGTCTCGATATGACTCTACTACATGCAGCCTTTTTAGGTATAAATAACCCCATAATAAATATGCTGCACAACCGTTTTTGTTTACCTCCGATGACAGTAGATGTAGGAGCACACAGCAGTCACCTGACTATAGGGGTGGATAAAAAATCACATGACCGCATGCAGACACCGCCCCCGATAGTATCCAGATGCCTCATCATAAGACCAGCCCACTGAGGTCATCAATGGGCCCGGCCTGCTTTAGCACTATCCAATAAGGATTAACCTTAGGAGCCATGACATCATCTAAAGACCGGCCCACCTGAACCAGCGATAAGCTGGAGACAATACGTCAGCCGAGCACCACTCCTCCCCGCATGTGATATATATGCCGCACCAAAAGACCGGCCCACTGACATAGAGGGGCGTTCCCAGCAGCGTCATCCAGATGCCGCCCCAAAAAAGGCCATACAGATACCGGACAAATTAGCATAATCACCGCCCATACCACGCCCACAGTATGTCATAAGCCAACCTAAAAGACAATATGATTGGCCACCTAACACCGGGGGAGTGTCCAGTATCCTAGCAACAGGAAAAACACTCACGCCCCCAGTCTCCTCTCCACCCATGTGATCTGCGCACATTGCGCCCAAACTAAGTGCATAAAATGAACTGGAAACATTGTGTTTTTAACCACCTCAGCCCCCAGTGCTTAAACACCCTGAAAGACCAGGCCACTTTTTACACTTCTGACCTACACTACTTTCACCATTTATTGCTCGGTCATGCAACTTACCACCCAAATGAATTTTACCTCCTTTTCTTCTCACTAATAGAGCTTTCATTTGGTGGTATTTCATTGCTGCTGACATTTTTACTTTTTTTGTTATTAATCGAAATTTAACGATTTTTTTGCAAAAAAATGACATTTTTCACTTTCAGTTGTAAAATTTTGCAAAAAAAACGACATCCATATAGAAATTTTGCTCTAAATTTATAGTTCTACATGTCTTTGATAAAAAAAAAATGTTTGGGTAAAAAAAAAATGGTTTGGGTAAAAGTTATAGCGTTTACAAACTATGGTACAAAAATGTGAATTTCCGCTTTTTGAAGCAGCTCTGACTTTCTGAGCACCTGTCATGTTTCCTGAGGTTCTATAATGCCCAGACAGTACAAACACCCCACAAATGACCCCATTTCTGAAAGTACACACACTAAGGTATTCACTGATGGGCATAGTGAGTTCATAGAACTTTTTATTTTTTGTCACAAGTTAGCGGAAAATTATGATTTTTTTTTTTTTTTTTTTTTTTCTTACAAAGTCTCATATTCCACTAACTTGTGACAAAAAATAAAAAGTTCTATGAACTCACTATGCCCATCAGCGAATACCTTGGGGTCTCTTCTTTCCAAAATGGGGTCACTTGTGGGGAAGTTATACTGCCCTGGCATTCTAGGGGCCCAAATGTGTGGTAAGGAGTTTGAAATCAAATTCTGTAAAAAATGACCAGTGAAATCCGAAAGGTGCTCTTTGGAATATGGGCCCCTTTGCCCACCTAGGCTGCAAAAAAGTGTCACACATCTGGTATCTCCGTACTCAGGAGAAGGTGGGGAATGTGTTTTGGGGTGTCATTTTATATATACCCATGCTGGGTGAGAGAAATATCTTGGCAAAAGACAACTTTTCCCATTTTTTTATACAAAGTTGTCATTTGACCAAGATATTTATCTCACCCAGCATGGGTATATGTAAAAAGACACCCCAAAACACATTCCTCAACTTCTCCTGAGTACGGGGATACCAGATGTGTGACACTTTTTTGCAGCCTAGGTGGGCAAAGGGGCCCATATTCCAAAGAGCACCTTTCGGATTTCACTCCTCATTTTTTCCTGAATTTGATTTCAAACTCCTTACCACACATTTGGGCCCCTAGAATACCAGGGCAGTATAACTACCCCACAAGTGACCCCATTTTGGAAAGAAGACACCCCAAGGTATTCCGTGAGGGGCATGGCGAGTTCCTAGAATTTTTTATTTTTTGTCACAAGTTAGTGGAAAATGATGATTTTTTTTTTTATTTTTTTTTTTCATACAAAGTCTCATATTCCACAAACTTGTGACAAAAAATAAAAACTTCCATGAACTCACTATGCCCATCAGCGAATACCTTGGGGTCTCTTCTTTCCAAAATGGGGTCACTTGTGGGGTAGTTATACTGCCCTGGCATTCTAGGGGCCCAAATGTGTGGTAAGTAGGTAAATGACCTGTGAAATCCGAAAGGTGCTCTTTGGAATGTGGGCCCCTTTGCCCACCTAGGCTGCAAAAAAGTGTCACACATCTGGTATCTCTGTATTCAGGAGAAGTTGAGGAATGTGTTTTGGGGTGTCTTTTTACATATACCCATGCTGGGTGAGATAAATATCTTGGTCAAATGCCAACTTTGTATAAAAAAATGGGAAAAGTTGTCTTTTGCCAAGATATTTCTCTCACCCAGCATGGGTATATGTAAAATGACACCCCAAAACACATTCCCCAACTTCTCCCGATTACGGAGATACCAGATGTGTGACACTTTTTTGCAGCCTAGGTGGGCAAAGGGGCCCATATTCAAAAGAGCACCTTTCGGATTTCACAGGTCATTTTTTACAGAATTTGATTTCAAACTCCTTACCACACATTTGGGCCCCTAGAATGCCAGGGCAGTATAACTACCCCACAAGTGACCCCATTTTGGAAAGAAGAGACCCCAAGGTATTCGCTGATGGGCATAGTGAGTTCATGGAACTTTTTATTTTTTGTCACAAGTTAGTGGAATATGAGACTTTGTATGAAAAAAAAAAAAAAAAAAATCATCATTTTCCACTAACTTGTGACAAAAAATAAAAAATTCTAGGAACTCGCCATGCCCCTCACGGAATACCTTGGGGTGTCTTCTTTCCAAAATGGGGTCACTTGTGGGGTAGTTATACTGCCCTGGCATTTTCCAGGGGCCCTAATGTGTGGTAAGTAGGTAAATGACCTGTGAAATCCTAAAGGTGCTCTTTGGAATATGGGCCCCTTTGCCCACCTAGGCTGCAAAAAAGTGTCACACATGTGGTATCGCCGTATTCAGGAGAAGTTGGGGAATGTGTTTTGGGGTGTCATTTTACATATACCCATGCTGGGTGAGAGAAATATCTTGGCAAAAGACAACTTTTCCCATTTTTTTATACAAAGTTGGCATTTGACCAAGATATTTCTCTCACCCAGCATGGGTATATGTAAAATGACACCCCAAAACACATTCCCCAACTTCTCCTGAGTACGGCGATACCAGATGTGTGACACTTTTTTGCAGCCTAGATGCGCAAAGGTGCCCAAATTCCTTTTAGGAGGGCATTTTTAGACATTTGGATACCAGACTTCTTCTCACGCTTTGGGGCCCCTAGAATGCCAGAGCAGTATAAATACCCCACATGTGACCCCATTTTGGAAAGAAGACACCCCAAGGTATTCAATGAGGGGCATGGCGAGTTCATAGAAATTTTTTTTTTTTGGCACAAGTTAGCGGAAATTGATATTTTTAATTTTTTTCTCACAAAGTCTCCCGTTCCGCTAACTTGGGACAAAAATTTCAATCTTTCATGGACTCAATATGCCCCTCACGGAATACCTGGGGGTGTCTTCTTTCCGAAATGGGGTCACATGTGGGGTATTTATACTGCCCTGGCATTCTAGGGGCCCTAAAGCGTGAGAAGAAGTCTGGAATATAAATGTCTAAAAAATTTTACGCATTTGGATTCCGTGAGGGGTATGGTGAGTTCATGTGAGATTTTATTTTTTGACACAAGTTAGTGGAATATGAGACTTTGTAAGAAAAAAAAAATAAATTCTGCTAACTTGGGCCAAAAAAATATCTGAATGGAGCCTTACAGAGGGGTGATCAATGACAGGGGGGGTGATCAATGACAGGGGGGTGATCAATGACAGAGGGGTGATCAATGACAGGGGGGTGATCAATGACAGGGGGGTGATCAATGACAGGGGGGGTGATCAATGACAGGGGGGTTGATCAATGACAGGGGGGTGATCAGGGAGTCTATATGGGGTGATCACCACAGTCATTGATCACGCCCCTGTAAGGCTTCATTCAGACGTCCGGATGCGTTTTGCGGATCCGATCCATCTATCAGTGCATCCGTAAAAATCATGCGGACATCTGAATGGAGCTTTACAGGGGGGTAATCAATGACAGGGGGGTGATCAGGGAGTCTATATGGGGTGATCACCACAGTCATTGATCACTCCCCTGTAAGGCTTCATTCAGACGTCCGGATGCGTTTTGCGGATCCGATCCATCTATCAGTGGATCCGTAAAAATCATGCGGACATCTGAATGGAGCTTTACAGGGGGGTGATCAATGACAGGGGGGTGATCAGGGAGTCTATATGGGGTGATCACCACAGTCATTGATCATGCCCCTGTAAGGCTTCATTCAGACGTCCGGATGCGTTTTGCGGATCGGATCCATCTATCAGTGCATCCGTAAAAATCATGCGGACATCTGAATGGAGCTTTACAGGGGGGTGATCAATGACAGGGGGGTGATCAGGGAGTCTATATGGGGTGATCACCACAGTCATTGATCACGCCCCTGTAAGGCTTCATTCAGACGTCCGGATGCGTTTTGCGGATCGGATCCATCTATCAGTGCATCCGTAAAAATCATGCGGACATCTGAATGGAGCTTTACAGGGGGGTGATCAGGGAGTCTATATGGGGTGATCACCACAGTCATTGATCACGCCCCTGTAAGGCTTCATTCAGACGTCCGGATGCGTTTTGCGGATCGGATCCATCTATCAGTGCATCCGTAAAAATCATGCGGACATCTGAATGGAGCTTTACAGGGGGTTGATCAATGACAGGGGTGTAATCAATGACAGGGGGGGTGATCAGGGAGTCTATATGGGGTGATAACCACAGTCATTGATCACGCCCCTGTAAGGCTTCATTCAGACGTCCGGATGCGTTTTGCGGATCCGATCCATCTATCAGTGGATCCGTAAAAATCATGCGGACATCTGAATGGAGCTTTACAGGGGGGTAATCAATGACAGGGGGGTGATCAATGACAGGGGGGTGATCAGGGAGTCTATATGGGGTGATCAGGGGTGATCAGGGGCTAATAAGGGGTTAATAAGTGACGGGGGGGGGGGTGTAGTGTAGTGTAGTGGTGCTTGGTGGGACTTTACTGAGCTACCTGTGTCCTCTGGTGGTCGATCCAAACAAAGGGGACCACCAGAGGACCAGGTAGCAGGTATATTAGACGCTGTTATCAAAACAGCGTCTAATATACCTGTTAGGGGTTAAAAAAAACACATCTCCAGCCTGCCAGCGAACGATCGCCGCTGGCAGGCTGGAGATCAACTCTCTTACCTTCCGTTCCTGTGAGCGCGCGCGCCTGTGTGCGCGCGTTCACAGGAAATCTCGCCCATCGCGAGATGACGCATATATGCGTGACTCTGCGCAGGGCTGCCACCTCCGGAACGCGATCCTGCGTTAGGCGGTCCGGAGGTGGTTAATGTAATAAGTTTTATTGTCCTGAGGAAGGGGGATGTCTTGCCCCCGAAACGCGTAGACCTACTTTAATAAAAAGATTACCTTTATTGGTACCTTCTGAGCATCGAGTCCTTACTGCACCAGCGCCACCGAGAATGGTCTGATTTTTTCTTCACTTCTCTGCATATACTTGCTTACGTAGTGACAGGCGCAGCATTGACATCAAGTAGTCTAATGATTACTGGATACCCATGCTTTTAGACCCTCGCTGTCAAAGCAAAACAGGAGAATGTTTTCTTCTTTCCAAAAGGGAGACCAAATTACATTATTACCAGGAAATACTGTGTAGGCAGCTTGCTGCAGCTTTTGGCAAGCAGACGGCATGTCTGCAATAGAGGCCCCACTGTGCCCTTCCCTAGAGTTATCCACCCTCACAACTAGCAGAAGCTGCAGTCGCAACACAGCAGCCAGTTCAGTCTCCTCAACCTAATGGAGCAGTTTATTAATGTGCCGCATCAGACTGAGGCAAATCAGCAAGCAGAAACCTCCCGCCTCAATGCCCAGGTTCAGGCCTACCTACACTCTGGTCTGTCTTCAGCGCATAATCTGTTCCCTGACCCCATGGACTTCTGGGCAGGCAGATTAGAACAGTGTCCTGAACTGGCCCAGTATGCCCTGTCTTCTTTCTTGCCCTGCCTCCAGTATCATCTCAAAGAGGGTTTTCAGCACCACAGGGGCCTGGTGACACCCAAATGGACCAAGTTGTCCTCCTCCAAGTGTCCAGAACATCACTTTTGTCAAATGAACAAGACTGGATTTGGGAGGATTTTCTCACTCCTCCAGCTGAGGCCGATGAATAGATCTGTCATTGCTGTCTGCTTGCTTGCCTTCCTGCTTACCATCATGTTGCCTGCCTGCCATCATTTTCCAAACAGCTGCTGCCACCATCATGCCACTAGTGCTGTTGACCTGTCAACATGTACCATATGGCTTCTGCTGCTGCCTCCATCATGTCACTTCCACCATAATGTCACACAGATATGTTTTAATGTTTTTTTGGTTCTCATTTTCCAAGTTGGTACCATCCGATAAGTGTCCACAGATTTAGATTTTCAGCGGTCCCGCTGTGCAGCCCACAGACTGCAGGCTTTACATGTGATAAGATACATTATATTATTAGTATTACAGTTGATGTACTGTTTGATTTTGTGCTTAGTACCATTTGCTGAAGAGACAGAGAGACACCTATTACTACCTGTAGCTGCCCATTTTGATTTATTCAGGGTTTTGAGTGGACCAATTACGCTTCACTAAGTGATTGTTTATCTCGATAGCTTTTCATTGGCTGTCCAGACACTACCTGTAATCAAGGGAACATGTCCTTATTATTTTTGGTGACTGAATGATCTGTCTCTTGTACACTTCATAACGGGATATTTAGGATATTTAACTAAAAGTTACTTTTTAACCCTGTTACTTTCAGTGACCTGCTTTCTGCCTCTGCAGCGTCAATCAGCCAAATCATTTTTCAGTGAGCTTTCCTTGTTGTGCAGCCCTAACCTAAAGCGGATTGTACCTCTAGTTATAAAAGAAAAAGGTGCAAGATTTTGCCAAATAATCATCTTTCTTAATCTATTAATAAGGTATTTTAGTATTTTAAAGGGAGAGGTAACTGTAGGGTCTGGGGTCTGAATTGAATATAGGAAACCAGCCAACCTCCTAAACAATGGAGCAATTCAGAAAAGGCTCAATGATGAAAATCCAAATATACATGTGTATATCTGACGTGAAATTGGAATAAACATAGTAATAATATTGTTACATGAACACTGACCCAATAATATTTAATGTATCGGAAGGACGAGGTGCAAAGTGTGCTAAATGGGCCTATTGTAGTCTTAAGATGATGGCAGCATTGAAAGCTCGCCTCAGTATTATTATAAAATAAATACAATAAAATGATGACCTTAAACAAACGAGTAGTCTGGCAGTACATCCAGGTTTACTGTTAAACTGGTTCTTTGTTTTTCTTTGCTAGAGGCAAAACTTTTTGGATCTGGTGCAAATGCATCTTCTGCCCCATGAATGTCTTGTCATTGATGCAGAACAGTCTGCATCTCAGGATAAACTTCTCGTACATAAATCATTCAAGTTGAAAACTGATAAACCCCCTGAAAATACTAGTTACACACAGATAACGCCCCCTTCAATTATTATTGGAACACAATGCTCTAAAAAATAACTACACCCAGCAAATAGTCTACCTTATACTAATAGTGTAACCATAATGTCCCCCAAAAATAACTGTGCTAAGCTGATACTGTGCCAGGGTGCCCCCACAGTAATAGTGATCCCCAAAATCCCAACAATAGTAATAATTCTGTGCCAGAGTAGTAATAGTGCTCCTACAGTGCCCCCAACAGTAATTGTGTCCCAGAAGTACAGTAATAATGCTCCCATAGACCCCCAGTTGAAATAAAGCCCACCATAATGCCCCTGGTAGTAATAATTCTCTTTATAATGTGCGCCAGTGAGAGAAATGCCCCGTTGTGTGTCAGTTAAAAAAGTAAAAATAAAATCTTAGTGCCTCCAGTAGAGCCAATGTCCCCAGAGTGCCCTCATGTGTTTCAATGACCCGTACTGTGTGCCACTAGAAAAAACACTTAGTGTCTCCAGTGGAGCTTAGGTGCCCATAGTGCCCCTATAATTTGTGCCAGTATAAAATATTCCTATATAGTGCCCCCAGAAGATGCCCCATAGTGCTCCTCCCCCGTCCCTATAGTGTCCTCCATAATGTGCCGATATAAAATGCCCCTATAGACTGCCCCACATACATGCCCCCATAATGCTCCTCTCCCACCAAAATCGGCGCCAGTATTAAATGCCCCTATATAATGCCCCCATAGTGCTCTTCTCCTTCACTTCTCCATAGTGCCCCCCCATAATGCGTGCCAGTAAATAGGGCCCTCAGTAAATGCCCCCATAGTGCTCCTTTACCCCCACTTCTCCATAGAGCCCGCCATAATGAGTGCCAGTACATAGGGCCCCCAGTAGATGCCCCCATAGTGCTCCTTTCCCTTTTCTCCATTGTGCCCCCCATATTGTGCCAGTATATAGGGCCCCCATAGTGTTTCCACTCTTCTCCATAGTGGCCCCCATAGTGCTTCCCCCTCTTCTCCATAGTGCCCCTCATATTTAGGCAGTATATAGTGCCCCTGTGGCGAAACCAACCTCGCCACTGGGTTTCAGAGGGGCCTGGCTACCAGCCTCTTGCCTCAGGATTATGGCCCATACTAACTTTAAAGGAGCAGACAGACCGGCCGCACAGCTTAAATCTGGTTGGAATTGTATTTTGTTATGTGAGGGTACCCAGATAGCTAATTTTATTGTATTTGTGTATTCTGAGTGCCATTCACCTAATGATATGCACTCAGACTTGAGCTATCTGGGAATATGTTAAATGTCTGTGTTTGCTGTGGGGGTGTGACATTGTGTGTTTGGGTGGTGATTTCTGTCCTGTTGTCCCCACATGTGTATTGGTGATTTCCCTTTGTCCTGAGAGATAATTGAATTGCTCCTCGGGTGTTTCCAGGGCAGAGAGGAGGAAACCATGATGCATTGTGGGGATGTGTTGTGTCTGTGTATCCTGAGTTGCTACGTATCTGTCCTGTGTCACAGTTTTCCTTCTGGTCCCCTAGGGACCAGATGGGGACCTGCATAAATACAGGCGGGTAGCCCTCAATAAAGTGTGCTGCTTTATACCTTCATGAAGTTTTGACTCATGTTTGGGGAATGCGATAACTACACTCTTGGGGATTGCTATATCACAATACTCCCCTGAGTAGAAGCTCTTGTAAGAGCTTGTTCCTGGTTCCTGCTCTCTGGATGTAGGAGAGGTTCACCCACTGGAGTCTGGAGCCTTGTCGTAGGTCCAGGGTGGGTAGGAGACGGCGAGACCTCCACCAAGCTTCGGCGGTTCGTGGGGTCTGCAGTGCTGACGGTGTCAAGTGGAGTGCTTGGAGTCCTCTGGAAGCACTAGGAGCAACTATCGACGGAGGTACCCGGTCAGGGTGCCAGGAGATCCGTTACAGCCCCCATAGTGCTTCCCCTCTTCTCCATGGTGCCCCCCCATATTGTGCCAGTATATAGGGCCCCCATAGTGCTTCCCCTCTTCTCCATAGTGCCCCCCATATTGTGGCAGTATATAGGGCCCCCATAGTGCTTCACCTCTTCTCCATAGTGCCCCCCATATTGTGCCAGTATATAGGGCCCCCATAGTGCTTCCCCTCTTCTCCATAGTGGCCCCCATAGTGCTCCCCTCTTCTCCATAGTGCCCCCCATATTGTGCCAGCATATAGGGCCCCCATAGTGTTTCCACTCTTCTCCATAGTGGCCCCCATAGTGCTTCCCCCTTTTCTCCATAGTGTCCACCATATTTTGGCAGTATATAGGGCCCCCATAGTGCTTCCCCTCTTCTCCATAGTGCCCCCCCATATTGCGCCAGTATATAGGGCCCCCATAGTGCTTGCCCTCTTCTCCATAGTGCCCCCCATATTGTGCCAGTATATTGGGCCTCTATAGTGCTTCCTCTCTTCTCCATAGTGCCCCTCCATATTGTGCCAGTATATAGGGCCCCCACCCCCCTTCTTGCCTCAGTATACTATAAATTATAAAAAAATAAACACATATACAGTCATGTGAAAAAATTAGGACACCCTTTGAAAGCATGTGGTTTTTTGTAACATTTTTAATAAATGGTTATTTCATCTCCGTTTCAACAATACAGAGAGATTAAAGTAATCCAACTAAACAAAGAAAACTGAAGAAAAGTCTTTTCAAGATCTTCTGTAAATGTCATTCTACAAAAATGCCTATTCTAACTGAGGAAAAAGATAGGACACCCTCACATGTATTCCCTCTTAAATTGGCTCAGATCTCACACAGGTATATCACACCAGGTGCACATAATTAGTAGATCGTTACTCTGCATGTTGAATGAGGCTTGCCCTATTTAAACCTCAGACATTTAGTTTGGTGTGCTCCTGACTGTTGAAGTGAGAGTGAGCACCATGGTGAGAGCAAAAGAGCTGTCAGAGGACTTCAGAAAAAAGATTGTAGCAGCCTATGAGTCTGGGAAGGGATTTAAAAAGATCTCAAAAGATTTTGAAATCAGCCATTCCACTGTCCGGAAGATAGTCTACAAGTGGAGGGCTTTCAAAACAACTGCCAACATGCCCAGGACTGGTCGCCCCAGCAAGTTCACCCCAAGAGCAGACCGCAAGATGCTAAAAGAGGTATCCAAAAACCCTAAAGTGTCATCTCGAGAACTACAGCAGGCTCTGGCTACTGTTGATGTAGAAGTACATGCCTCTACAATCAGAAAGAGACTGTACAAGTTTAACTTGCATGGGAGGTGTGCAAGGAGGAAACCTTTGCTTTCCAAGAGAAACATCGAGGCCAGACTGACATTTGCCAGCGATAAAGTTGACAAAGACCAGGACTTCTGGAATAATGTTCTTTGGACAGATGAGTCCAAAATTGAATTATTTGGACACAACAGCAGAGGACATGTTTGGCGTAAACCAAACACAGCATTCCAAGAAAAGAACCTCATACCAACTGTGAAGCATGGAGGTGGAAGTGTCATGGTTTGGGGCTGCTTTGCTGCAGCAGGACCTGGTCAGCTCACCATCATAGAATCCACGATGAATTCTACTGTGTATCAGAAGGTGCTTGAAGAACATGTGAGACCATCAGTTAGAAAATTAAAGCTGAAGCGGAACTGGACCATGCAACATGACAATGACCCAAAACATACTAGTAAATCAACCAAAGATTGGCTGAAAAAGAAGAAATGGAGAGTCCTGGAATGGCCAAGTCAAAGTCCAGATTTGAATCCCATTGAGATGCTGTGGGGTGACTTGAAAAGGGCTGTACGTGCAAGAAACCCCTCAAACATCTCACAGCTGAAAAAGTTCTGCATTGAGGAGTAGGGTAAAATTTCCTCAGACCGATGTCGAAGACTGGTAGATGGCTACAAGAACCGTCTCACTGCAGTTATTTCAGCCAAAGGAGGTAACACTCGCTATTAGGGGCAAGGGTGTCCTATCTTTTTCCTCAGTTAGAATAGGCATTTTTGTAGAATGACATTTACAGAAGATCTTGAAAAGACTTTTCTTCAGTTTTCTTTGTTTAGTCGGATTACTTTAATCTCTCTGTATTGTTGAAACGGAGATGAAATAACCATTTATTAAAAATGTTACAAAAAACCACATGCTTTCAAAGGGTGTCCTAATTTTTTCACAAGACTGTACTTACCTTATGCTGCTGTCAGCGATGCAATGCAGGCCTCTTCCGGCCTGTGTCCCACTATGTACGGCTCAGGTGCGATGACGTCATTGCGCCGCCTGCATTGGCCTGTGATAGGCTACAGGCACTAGGCCTGTAGCCTATCAGAGGAACGGGCAATGGAGACCCCTCTCCCCTGCTCCTCCGCACCATTCATCTGTATCGCTGTCCTGAGGACGGCGATACAGATGAATATTGAGATGAGCGCTCATCTCCCCTCCTGCTGCCTCCGGACAGAAAGGGCCCCCCTCTGGCGCTGGGCCCTGCTGACGGTGCCCCCCTATTCTGTCCTGAGTGATGAGCCCCGTGCGATCGCACCCCTCACCTGCCTGTAGAAACGGCCCTGACAATAATCCCCAAAAAACTGATCCTGTCTGTTGAGCATCTGCCTTCACTCGGTCAGCATTTGGTCAGTAATCCATCAGTATTGCTGAAGCCCAAAAAAAAAACATGAGTGGATCCAAAACAGAATGACACGTGAATGGAATATTTGCATGTCTTCTGTGTTTTGTACCCACTCCTGCTTTTGGCTACCAAATAATAAGCCAGTTCTGATGCAAAATAGGGACCATGTCATACAGGCCTTACAGCTGCTATATAGACAGGATCCGTTGTGCGTTTTAATTTTCCTTCCTTCTGACAGATCAGAAGAAAGTGCAAATAAATAGTGATGTCATCCGGGCCAAAAAGGCAAAATAGTGGCCCAGTCATGGAGTGGGGAGGGTGGGAACAGCATTAGAAGTCCACAGAGTGGTGACGTAGCAGCAGCATGAGGAGACCACAGAGTAGTGAGGTGGCAGCAGCATGAGGGGACCACAGAGTGGCACAGTGACATAGTGGTGAGCTGGCAGCAGCATGAGGAGACCACAGAGTGTCCCAGTGACATAGTGGTGAGGTGGCAGCAGCATGAGGAGACCAAAGAGTGGCCCAGTGACAGAGTGGGGAGGTGGCATCAGCATGAGGAAACCACAGAGTGGCACAGTGACATAGTGGTGAGCTGGCAGCAGCATGAGGAGACCGCAGAGTGTCCCAGTGACATAGTGGTGAGGTGGCAGCAGCATGAGGAGACCAAAGAGTGGCCCAGTGACAGAGTGGGGGGGGGGGGGTGGCATCAGGATGAGGAAACCACAGAGTGGCCCAGTGACAGAGTGTTGAGGTGGTAGCAGCATGAGGAGACCACAGAGTGGCCCAGTGACACAGTAGTGAGCTGGCAGCAGCATGAGGAGACCACACAGTGGTGAGGTGGCAGCAGCATGAGGAGACCACAGAGTGGCCCACTGACATAGTGGTGAGCTGGCAGCAGAATGAGGAGACCACAGAGTGTTGAGCAGAGTGTTGAGGTGGCAGCAGCATGAGGAGACCACAGAGTGGCCCAGTGACAGAGTGTTCAGGTGGCAGCAGCATAAGGAGGCCACAGAGTGGCCCAATGACATAGTGGGGAGGTTGCAGCAGCATGAGGAGACCACATAGCGGGGAGGTGGCAGAGCATGAAGAGACCACAGAGTGGCCCAGTGATAGAGTGTTGAGGTGGGAGCAGCATGAGGAGACCACAGAGTGGCCCACTGACATAGTGGTGAGCTGTCAGAAGCATGAGGAGACCACAGAGTGTTGAGGTGGCAGCAGCATGAGGAGACCACAGAGGGTGAGGTGGCAGCAACATGAGGAGACCACAGAGTGGCCCAGTGACATAGTGGTGAGCTGGCAGCAGCATGAGGAGATCACAGAGTGTTGAGGTGGCAGCAGCATGAGGAAATTTCAATAATCTGCAGCACTCGCCGGTAGTTGGTGAAAAAACTGTGATTTATTCACTCAAGCAGCTAGAATACAGCGACGTTTCGACCATAGTTGGTCTTTATCAAGCAATTGATAAAGACCAACTAAGGTCGAAACGTCGCTGTATTCTAGCTGCTTGAGTGAATAAATCACAGTTTTTTCACCAACTACCGGCGAGTGCTGCGGAGTATTGAAATTTCTGGAAGAGTTGGGACCACGAGCCAGGATCCCTATCTGCGTGCACCATCCGGCTTGCAAGCCTCTTCACTGGTCTGTACCCAAGTGTGTGGGAAAAGTAGTGCTGCCAATCATTTCGTTTTTCAGCAGCATGAGAAAACCACAGAGTTGCCCAATGACAGAGTGGGGAGCTGGCAGCAGCATGAGGAGACCACAGAGTGGTGAGGTGGCAACAGCATGTGGAGACCACAGAGTGGCCCAGTAACATAGTGGTGAGTTGGCAGCAGCATGAGGAGACCACAGAGTGGTGAGGTGGCAGCATCATGAGGAGACCACAGAGTGGCCCAATGACATAGTGGTGAGCTGGCAGCAGCATGAGGAGACCACAGAGTTATAGCAGCATGAGGAGACCACAGAGTGGCCCAGTGACAGAGTGGGGAGGTGGCAGCAGCATGAGGAGACCACAGAGGGAGACGTGGCAGCAGCATGAGGAGACCACAGAGTGGTGGGGTGTCAGCAGAATGAGGAGACCACAGAGTAGCCCATTGACAGAGTGTTGAGGTCAGGGGCGTTGCTGGGGTCTCAGAAGATCCGGGGCCCAAGCCCCAATGAATATGGCCCAGTTCTCTAAGTCTATACAGCAGCACATACCTCTCACATCCAGTGCATCCCAGGTGACGTCTCCTCTGATGTAGATCTTCTCTGTCATCATCTTCTCCATTTGGTCTGTATAACTTCTCTCAGCAGCCTCATCTCTGCAGAGACATCTTAGATTGCTCACATTTCAATCATTATCCCCCAACCTCGAGTCCCCACAGTGTTATCCTGCTGCTCACTGTGCACCCCAATACCCCCAAATACTATCCTGAAGAAATATGAGTGTCCCCATAGAAATACAGTTAGGTCCATATATATTCGGACAGTGAAAAAAAATAATTAAATTTTTGTTCTGTACATTACCACAATGGATTTTGAACAAAACAATTCAGATACAGTTGAAGTTCAGACTTTCAGCTTTAATTCAGTGGGTTGAACAAAATGATTGCATAAAAATATTAGGAACTAAAAAAAAATTTAAACTCAATCCTTTCATTTCAGGGGCTCAAAAGTAACTGGACAAATTAAATAATTGTAAATGATATGTTAATTTCTAATACTTTGTTGGCAATGACTGCCTGAAGTCTTGAACTCATGGACATCACCAGACGCTGTGTTTCCTCCTTTTTAATGCTCTGCCAGGCCTTTACTGCAGCGGTTTTAGTTGCTATTTGTTTGTGGGCCTGTCTGAAGTTTAGTCTTCAACAAGTGAAATGCTCTGTTGGGTTCAGATCCGGTGACTGACTTGGCCATTTAAGAATATTCCACTTCTTTGCTTTAATAAACTCCTGGGTTGCTTTGGCTTTATGTTTTGGGTCATTGTCCATCTGTATTATGAAAAGCCGACCAATCAGCTTGTCTGCAATTGAGCACACAGTATGTCTCTGAAAACCCCAGAATTCATCCGGCTGCTTCTGTGTCACATCATCAATTAACACTAGGGACCCAGTCCCACTGGCAGCCATGCATGCCCAAGCCATCAAACTGCCTCTGCCGTGTTTTACAGATGATGTGGTATGCATTGGATCATGAGCTGTACCATGCCTTTACCATTCTTTTTTTCCTCATCATTCTTGGTTTCATCTGTCCAAAGAATGTTCTTCCAGAAGTGTGCTGGTTTTTAAGATTTTTTTTTAGCAATGTCCAATCTAGCCTTCTTATTTTTGAGGCTTATGAGTGGCTTGCCTCTTCTTCACCCAGCTCCCAAGTGTGATCAGCTACATCATCATCATCCGCTACTGTCTGCACGTCACTGATGTCCCCCTCAACTCTCTCAGGGCCAGGAGCCTGACCACTCGGAACACCTGCTCCCATGCGAGCCTCATGATCACTACTTGCCCGCCTACAGGAGGAAGCGGCGGATGTCTCCTCCAGATCTTGGCTGGGCAGTAGCTGTTGACTGTCTTCGAGTAGCTCGTCCTTTCTGAAAAGTGGAGCCAAGTCTATGGCATATAATACTCCTCGCGCTGAGGGAACAGAAAATGACAGGGGCAGGTTGAGGACAGTTGGGGGCACAGGGCCTGCTCCTGAGCCATGCCAACTAAGCGTTGTATCAGAGGTAACCACAGACTTTTGGCTGGGGGGAGTGTGATGTCACTTGCTACAAAGTCGAAGACCGAGTCAACCATTCAAGCACTGCTGGGTTGCTGGTCAAGACACAACCACTAGATGACACTGAGAGCTCAGGCCTCTTGCTGCAACTCCTGTTGTCACTCCCCCTTCTTCTGCTGCTACTTCTGCCTGCGACAGAAACATTTTGGCCACTGCCCGTTCCCTTTGAAGGGCCTGTCACTTGTCTGTCTGACATACTGTATAATAAAAGAATTAAATTAAAATAATACACCCCAAAAAAGGCTGTAGTACAATGTAACTTCACCACAGAATGGCAATTAAGACATATTCTTTTCCTATGAATACAACCGCCCAAAAAAATGACAATCAAAATTCACCGCAGAGCGGCTAATAGGACGTACATATATTTCCTATTAATACACCACGTAAATGGCTTTAGTACAATGTAACCTCACCGCAGAATGGCAATTAATACGTATTCTTTTTCCTAATAACACACCCCCCAAAAAAGTATAGCAATCAAAATTCACTGCAGAACGGCTAATAGGACGTATGCATATTTTCTATTAATACACCCCGTAAATGGCTGTATCACACAGCACTTGCACCCTAATAACAAGCAAGGTTTGCTGAAATTACTGAGCTATCATTTAGTGCAATTTGGATCCCCAGTTAGTGCAGGAAGGTGTAATAGAATCGCTTCTATTACCCAGGCTGTACACTCCCGTATTGGACCCTGTAACAGGCAGCCGGTGGTGCGCTTCCTCCTTGCAGCACCGCTGACAGAGAGGGAGGAGGAGCCGGCGTCTGACGTGGTCGGCGTCCTCGTCTCTCTGGCAACAAGGGAGGGGGGAGGAAACGGCAGCGTACGCTTCCTCAGCGCGGCCGGAGTCCTCCGTCCCCTAGGCAACAAGCAGGAGCAGGAATGAGAGCGGCCGACGGTGATGAGTCGGCGCTCAGAGTAGTGGCTGGGGCTGAAGCCGGGTCATGTGACGCTGGCCACGTCACGTGACCATTCAGTCTTGCCTATTTAACAGGCAACTTGTGGCTGGTGATTGGTCCTATACTCACCAGCGTATTTCCTGCATGTGCGTTTGTGGAACTTGACCTCGGCTTGTGTTTGGCTACTGATCTCGTGTTTTCCCTGTGTACTGACGTTACCTCCTGGCTTCTGACCTCAGTTTGTGCTTGACCTTGATTCTGTTTCATCCCTGTGTATTGTCGTGACTTCCTGGTACTTGACCTCGGCTTCCATTTTGTCCTGTTTTTGTCTACGGTGTGTTATTGCTTGTTTGGTTTCTACCCAGCCTGGAAGTTTACGATTCTGTCTTTGTCTCTTGTTTTCTCCACTTTGTTCCCTCCCTGTAAGTCCCTGCACGTACTTAAGTTAGGGACTGCCATCCAGGTGTGCACCGTCGGTTAGGAAGGATCGTGCAAGTAGGTAGGGATAGCGGTGTGGGCGGAGCTCAGGGCTGCACTTATCCCTACCATTTGTGACACCCTGCTCTTCCTTTATAGTGTAGATAATGCAATTTTGCAAGTTCTCCCACTTAGAAATCATGGAGGGGTCTGAAATTCACATTGTAGGTGCATTCCCACTCTTAAAGACAGAATTTTTTTTAAAAAATTCAGGAAATGACATTGTATGATTTTTAAACAGTTTATTTGTCTTGCACTGCTGAACATAAGTATTTGAACACCTGAGAAACAGCAAGAATTCTGGTTCTCAAAGACCTGTTACTGTGCCTTTAAAAAGTCCACCTTTACCCCACTCATTAATCTAACCTAGTAGCACCTGTCTGAGCTCTTTAATGACACCTGTCCACCCCACAGTCAGTCAGACGTCAACTACTACATGGGCAAGACCAAAGAACTGTCAAAAGACACCAGAGACAAAATTGGCTAAAGATGACTGTCAGGCTCCCTCGGACCGTAGCTCCATACAAGATCTCACCTCGTGGGGTATCACTGATAAGAAAGGTGAGGAATCAGCCCAGAACTACAAGGGAGGAGCTGGTCAATGACATGAAGAGAGCTGGGACCACAGTTTCGAAAGGTCACTGTCGGTAGAACACTACGCCGTCATGGTTTCAAATCATGCATTGCACAGAAGGTTCCCCTGCTCAAGTCATCACATGTCCAGACCTGTCTGAAGTTTGCCAATGACCATCTGGATGATCCAGAGGAAGCATGGGAGAAAGTTGTGTGTTCAGATGAGACCAAAGTAGAACTTTTTGGTCTAAACTTTACTCGTCGTGTTTGGAGGAAAAAGAATGATGAGTTGCATCCCAAGAACACCATCCCTACTGTGAAGCATGGGGGTGGTAACATCATGCTTTAGGGGTACTTTTCTGCGAAGGGGACAGGACAACTGCAATGTATTAAGGAGAGGAAGAATTGTGCCATTTATGTATAGGGCTGTGACTAGAGAGGAGCGAATTTTTCAAAAATGTGATTCTGCCGGTTTACCAAATAATTCGGAAAAATTTGCTCTGATCCGAATTTATTTGCGGCGAATCGCGGTAAAAACGGCTATTTCCGGGCTGCAGAGAGCCTTTATAGGGGTGTAGAACACTGTGCCTTGCAGTAACACGCATAGGGAGTCTGCTGTGGTAGTGAAACAATACTGTGAGTCAGTATGACAAGCACATGACAGGCGTCACTCTTAGGCCTCTTTCACACGGGCGTCACGTCTGAGGGCCGGAAAGGACGCGCGAGTGTAAAGCGTTTTAATGCGTTTTGCACGCGCGTGAGAAAAATCGGCTTGTTTGGTACCCAGACCCGAACCTGGACTTCTTCACAGAAGTTTGGGTTTGGGATCGGTGTTGTGTAGATTTTATTATTTTCCCTTATTAACATGGTTATAAGGGAAAATAATTAACATGGTTATAAGGGAAAATAATAGCATTCTTAATACAGAATGCTAAGTAAATTAGGGATGGAGGGGTTAAAAAAAATAATAATTAAAATTAAACTCACCTCATCCACTTGTTCGCGCAGCCCAGATTGTCTTCTTTCTTCTTCTTTGAGGACCTGGGAGAAAAGGACCTTTGGTGACGTCACTGCGCTCATCACATGGTCCATCACCATGGACCATCACTAGGATGTCTCTGTAGTAGTTTATTTTGTCCTCCCTCTCGGTGGGTGTAAAAAAGGCCCCCATTCTGGACCTGTAGCGAGGGTCCAACAAGGTGGGGATCCAGAAGTTATCCCTCTGCCGAATGGTGACAATTCGGCTGTCACTACGCAAGCAAGTGAGCATGCCTCGGGCCATTTGTGCAAGTGACTCAGAGGGACTCCCTGCCTCCATCTCCACTGCATACTGCCACGGTGTGTCTGGGTCCTCTGCCTCATCTTCATCATCGCCCTGTAGCTCCTCTGGCTGCTCCTGCTCCTCCTCTCCTGTCAGCTGAGTAGAAAAACCACCCATTTGGCTACACATTGCCTTTGCTCCAATGTCCTCCTCCCCCTCCTCCTCCTCTTCCAGTTCAGGCCCCACAGGGCTCATGAGATCGAGGCGCCACATCTCCTGTCCCCTGACCAGCCATAGTTACCAGCATCTGTTCCAGGACATGAAGCTGTGGAATGACTATGTTCATTCCGTAGTCCTGGCAGTGGCAGATCCAGAGCTTGGTCTCGGGAGGGACACTTCCAGATTGTTTTGTGGTGGCGGACAGATGACAGATGCCTGTCCCGCCAAACTGAGGGACGAACTGAAATGTCCCAGTCCCCATGGCTAGTTAATCACATTACATATAGTCTAATAGACTTTCTAAAGTACTGGTACGGTCTTCTATAAAGATGGCGGTGCGCCCTTGTGGATACAGAGTCCCTGGTTATGGTCTTTGACCACACGGGGCAGTAAATGATTTGTTTTCATTGGGGCCCTCAGATCTCATCAGTTACACACACTGGTCTTCTGCAGGTCTTCCTGGGGGTCGGGCGGCTCAGGGCCAGTCTGATCACACTCTGCACTGAGGAGACAGATCGCAGCACTCCCCCCGCACCCCAGAGACAACACAGGACCCCCACATCTTACCGTAGACTCACACACAACACCCTGCTGCAGGCGCTCATACACACGCAGGCTCCCGAAGCACAAAGAAAGAGACAGGCAGCGATGTCCCCGTCAGGCTGTCAGTGACAGTGTGAGCAGAAGAAATGCTCTGTCTATAATTAAGGAGTATCAGGGTATATTATACAGGGGTAATGTAACTGAGGAGGGGTATCAGGGGACATTATACAGGGGTAATATAACTGCTGAGGGCTATCAGGGGACATTATACAGGGGTAATATAACTGAGGAGGGCTATCAGGGGACATTATACAGGGGTAATATAACTGCTGAGATGGTACAGTATATCTAATGCCTTGGAAATTCTTTTGTACCCTTCTCCTGACTGATACCCTCTAACAATGAGATCCCTCTGATGCTTTGGAAGCTCTCTGTGGACCATGGCTTTTGCTGTGGGATGCGACTAATAACATTTCAGGAAAGACCAACTAGAGCAGCTGAACTTTATTTGGGGTTAATCAGAGGCACTTTACATGATGGCCGGTGTATGCTGACTCCTATTTAACATGATTTTGAATGTGATTGCTTAAGGGCTGTTTCACACGAGCGGATGCCGTGCGTGACATCCGCTCCGTGAATGACAGCCAAGACCCGATGCAGACTGCAGAAGCACGGACCATTAACATGACTGATAATGCTCCGTGCCTCTCTGTGATCTCTTTACTACGAAACCACAGTGACAACTTTATCTCACTGTGATTTCGTAGTAAAGAGATCACAGAGAGGCACGGAGCATTATCAGTTATGTTAATGCTCCGTGCCTCTGCAGTCTGCATCGGGTCTTGGCTGTCATTCACGGAGCGGATGTCACGCACGGCATCCGCTCGTGTGAAACAGCCCTTAATTCTGAACACAGCGACATCCCCAGTTATAAGAGGGTGTGCACACTTATGCAGCCACATTATTTTAGTTTTCTTTGTTTTCTTCCCTCCACCTAAAAGATTTCAGTTTGTTTTTCAATTGAGCTGTACAGTTTATAGATCACATTAAAGGTGGAAAAAGTTCTGAAATGATTTATCTTTGTTTCATTTTTTTACATCACAGAAACCTGACATTTTAACAGGGGTGTGTAGACTTTTTATATCCACTATATACCGTATATATATATATCGAGCGAGGAGGAAGGCTCTAGCACTGAGCTGAAACATCACATTGCCTAGAAACATAGAAACATAGAATGTGTCAGCAGATAAGAACCATTTGGCCCATCTAGTCTGCCCAATATACTGAATACTATGGATAGCCCCCGGCCCTATCTTATATGAAGGATGGCCTTATGCCTATCCCATGCACGCTTAAACTCCTTCACTGTATTTGCAGCTACCACTTCTGCAGGAAGGCTATTCCATGCATCCACTACTCTCTCAGTAAAGTAATGCTTCCTTATATTACTTTTAAACCTTTGCCCCTCTAATTTAAAACTGTGTCCTCTTGTGGTAGTTTTTCTTCTTTTAAATATGCTCTCTTCCTTTACCGGGTTGATTCCCTTTATGTATTTAAAAGTTTCTATCATATCCCCTCTGTCTCTTCTTTCTTCCAAGCTATACATATTAAGGTCCTTTAACCTTTCCTGGTAAGTTTTATCCTGCAATCCATGTACTAGATGGGTGAATACATTTCTTTTTTTATTGTATCCTCTGGAGTGCTGCCCGTTTTTTGATTTTCTATATACGGAGTTTGCTTATTCCCATTTGGGCTTTTTGCAGCCACCTGCTTTTCAACTTGACGGTGCTGCCACCCTTTTTTCTTTTATATATATATATTGTGAGGCAGTGACAGGTCTCATGGTTGTTAGGGGAGATATATGGCAGGATTTGCTGTGTCTTCCCCAGAATCACCAGTTCTGAAGAAAGTTCAGGTGCAGTAATCACCTGGGGATAATGGAATCCTCAGAGTGAGAGAGGTGGGGACTTGCACACAGAAGGCTGGAGTGGCTCTGTGGGGTCTGAGCCGGAGGGCTGAGAGACCACTATCCCCCAAGAGACCCTGGTGTGGGAGCAGCCTGGAGGCTTCGGAGGTTGGGCTGGGATAGCTGCATCTCATCACGGGTGTGAACTGTGGTACGCTTTAGGTGAGTCAGGAAAACCTATGTGTTTAGATAGGGCCCAGACGGGCAAGGTATTTTATTTTGGCTTTGTATGTTTTTCTTTATGCTGTGTGCCACAATAAAGCACAGTTTGGCTCCTAAATCCTGGTGTCTGTGAAGAAGTGTGTGGTTGCAACCCCCGGAAAAGAGCTAATCCCCCACAATTGGTGTCAGATGCGGGCACATGTCCGTGCTGTAAAGTAAAAAGCAGCGTGGTTGCTAGGGGCAACGACATCACTGAAAGGAGCAGGTGCAGCTCATGTGTTCTGGACACTTTTTGCTGGGTTGCAAAGGAGTTACTGTGCAGGATTTAAAGGGCCAGAAGCCGAGTACGAGAGACTGACCGGTGGAAATGGCTGCAAAATGGTATAGCCCGTGGGAGAAATCCTGCGAGTTAGTGATGGGGGGAATCCCGCTGGGGGTCATTCTAGACTCTCGCCAGCAATTGTCTCGGGTCCTGCCTGAAATTCTGGACTTTGTAACGAGGGGGCCAGAGACAAAAACTACGGTGTCACTGACCTTTCTGACAGACTATGGCTCCGTACAGTGGGAGCTCTTGAAATGCGAGACCCTGAGGGTAGAGTTCATACTGGGCAAGGGCTTTCCGTCCTTTTGGCAGATATGGAGAGGCAAGAGTGCTTTAAGTTCTGCGGTTGGAGTTCCGGAAACAAAGATATGTGCCGTTGCCAGGGGCAACCGCCCGGAAGATAAGGAGGTGGAGAGCGGTGCGGCTCTCAGGAGATCCTATGTTTCCTGCACAAGTGCGCAAAGTCCTAAAGGGTGCGGATGGAGTAACTGTCTGGAAAAAGGCTGGAGTCAAGGCCAAGGCGTTTCCTGTGGAAACTACTGTATTAAGGAGAAGAGAAGAATGACCGTGCTGGAGATATTCCTGGACTCCCCTCATCTCCCGTAAGTGCCGAATCCGTGATGACAATCGGTAAGATCGTTCCGATTATCCCGTGTGTAACAGACCCAGTGACATTGAGCCGGCGGCAGTTGCTACCCACTGGGCCGGTGGATGATATGTCACCGAGGCGAGAAACTGTCTCAAAAGTGTGTGACCATATGGAAAATGCAGTGTCTGAACAAGCGGGTAAGCCGGTTGCAGTTGCTCTCTCGCAGGAATCTGCAGGGGAGAAGGGTACTGTGTTGCCCAAAGAGCCTGTGACCAAGGCTAGGTGGGGAGAATTAGAGATCCTATGCTAGCCAGGGTAAGAGGTAGCACGAGGGAGAAACCTGGAAGTAATAAAATGCTAAATGTACGGGACAGTCATGCGGTTAATAAGAACTGTCCGGTGGTTCTCACTGAGCGTGAGACTGCGGTGAGAACTGGGACTTATGGACTTGCTGGTAGAACTACGCTCATACATGAGGGAATGTTGGGCCGTGATTTCCCGTTGTTCCGTGACTTGTGGGGAAGTGGAAACACTTCTGCAGTCAGTGACGAAACTCTTGCAGAACTGGTACCTAATCCTTTCAGTGAAGTGACCATTAAAAACAATGGTGCGGATAAGGTGCAAGGTGATTGTGCCATGTTGGCGGAAATGCATAATGAAAGTGGGATGTCATGTGAAATATCTGATGTTGATAACATGCCTTTTCCATTGCAGGTTGTGGTCGGGGAGAAGCGCCCCCTGGTGGTAAAAATGTAAATGATGATGAAGCTTTATTTTCTTCATCTGCTATTTTTCATGAAAAACTTTATGACTTGATCAGGAGGTTTTAAGAATTGCATATAAGTAATGTGAACCAGGCACCTGAAAGAGAGCCTGAGCAAGTGCAGGTGGTTCTCACTGAGGGGGAGTCTCCAGTGAGAACTGGGTCTTGTGGACCTGATGTTACAAATATGTTCATATATGATGTGATGTTGGGCTGTGATATTGTTTCATTGTTGTGGGGTAAGGTAGACACTTCTGCAGATAGTGACGAAACTCCTGCAGAACCTGTACTTGCCCGTTTAAATGAAGGTCTAAGGGAGCTGCACATTGACCGCCATGGGGAAAGAATATTGCCTATTGAAAACAATGGTGCTGATAAGAAACATGTGAATGATGCAGAAGTGCAGATAAATGTTGTGAGTACCGAGTGGAGCAATCCTACTCTGGTGAACGTGCAAGAAAGGGTGGCAGTCCTAGAGGGTGTTTCACACATACCAGAGGTGGAAATGCAGTCTGCACAGTGTTTTATGGGCAATAAAGTAATGTCCCAGGTAGGGATTAACTTGGCAGTGCCCCTAGAGGTCAGCGTTAATAATGACACGAGTGACATAGGTGATGTATGTGCTGTGACCATTAGCAATTCCGAGAGGGAAGCTACCAGGTCGAAGTCTTGTGAAGTTGAGGTGGTTACTAGTAGCGACCAGTTGACAGTTGTATCTGACATGACGAGAGTTAAGTGGGGAGATTTCAGCCTAGTGTCTGAGACCCATACCCAGGCCGTGGTAAATGACCTGACATGTCAGCACAGCTGCAAGCAGGAAGATGAGTCCTTTCCCTCTTTACCGTCCCTAGATCTGATAAAGAAAAGACTAGCTGTCTTCACAGAGTCACCGAAGAAGGCTGTAGAGGGGTCAAGGGAGGAGACCCCAAAAGAAATGAGTGAGATGAAGGGTCTACGGCCTGATATCCAGGTGAAGAGCAAAGGCACCAAAGAAATACAGAAAACTGCGGTAGACACCGATAAAGTACTCAGGCTCTTCCTTCCAACTTTGCCTCCCGCCGTCCAGACGGGACCACTCCCTCTCCTGGCTGCGCACGGCTCTTCTGCCACCACCCCCCATCATCCCTATGTGAACTTAGCCGCAGCCCGTAGGACTGTAGGACAGGAATTGTAATTGCGGTGCAGCGGCGGCGGCTTAAAGGGGAAATGAAAATCAGCAGGAAATTCCTCGGGGGGGGGGGGGGCAATTGCCCCGTTGCCCCCTCCCCTGAATCCGCCACTGAGTCCTGGCGACTGACAAAGAACATGGCCTACCTCAAAGGGCCTGAGCAAACGGCAGGTGTCACGCATGAGCTGCCACTGGCTAACATCGAAGATGCACAGTGGAGTACTCCTATCGGCTTGCATCATCAAGAAATCGTTGATGGCCTTTCTGTGTTCGTATAGTCGGTCCAACATATGAAGGATGGAATTCCAACGGGTGGAAACGTCGCGTATCAGCCTATGTTGTAGGGTGCGGTTCTGCCGCTGCAGCTCAAGGAGGGTGTGTTTTGCGGTGTTCGAGTGGCTGAAGTGCATGCAAAGTTTCCTGCCCATTTTTAGGATGTCTTGCAGATGGGTGGTAAGAGTTGTGTTGGACGGTACTCCTCTTTTCTTCGGTACAGTGCTCAATGGTAGTAGGAGTAATATGGTAAAGATAAACCACGGCACTCGTTATTGTAAGTTGAATCAATTGTATTTTTAATCATAAATCCATCCAGGAATAAATGATGTATAAACTGGCCAACGTTTCGGTCCTAACACAGGACCTTGTTCTCGGCGTTAGTTTCTTGTAGCATGTTTCCTGCTGGATGACGCCATCCAGCAGGAAACATGCTACAAGAAACTAAGGCCGTGAACAAGGTCCTGTGTTAGGACCGAAACGTTGGCCAGTTTATACATCATTTATTCCTGGATGGATTGATGATTAAAAATACAATTGATTCAACTTACAATAACGAGTGTCGTGGTTTATCTTTGCAGATGGGTGGAACTTGGAAGACTTCAGGAACCGCTTGACAACCAGATTGAACACGTGTGCCATGCAGGGCGCATGGCTCAGCCTTCCTTGACGTAGCGCCGACACCATATTCTTCCCGTTGTTGATCAGCATGGTTCCGATTTTCAGTTGTCGCGTAGAAAGCAGGGATTCGATTTCTTGATGCTCACACGGAGCAGTTCCTCCCCTGTGTGACTCTGTTCACCAAGGAAAACCAGGTGCAGAACAGCATGACACCGCCGAGCCCTGCACATGTGGTATGCTGGAGGGGCACTGGGACTTGTCCCTGCAGTGGAGGGTGAGGACATGGTGGAGGATGAGGAGGCAGAGGCGGACATTGTCGCAGGACCAACGGCATGACAACGTGGAGGCTGAGGCGGCGTGACCTGGCCAAGTTGCTGGTGTGGCTGTACAGGAACCACATTCACCCAGTGGGCCGTAAAGGACATGTACTGTCCCTGACCGTAGTTACAGCTCCACACGTCGGCGATGCCGTGCACTTTTGCAGACACTGACAGGCTCAAGGACTGGCCCATCTTCTGTTTGACATATTTGTGCAGGGTTGGCAGTGCCTTTTTTGCAAAGAGATGACGGCTTGGGACTCTCCACCTCGGCTGGGCACAAGTCATCAGTTCTCTGAAAGGTGCAGAGTCCACCACATGGAAAGGGAGGGACTGAAGCACCAGCTTTGTTCAAAATGTGAGAAAATTGCCCGTTTGGAATCGCACATTGTGTATCTAACAGGGCGAGTTTCAACACTGAGAAGCGTTGACAATTTGGAAAACAGTTTGCTGCTCACTGAGCAACCGCTCTATGGGGTGTATGTGGGGGAGGGTAGTAGCAAGTAGGCTCAGGAAAGTGAGGTAGCTAGCTGGATAATAGACGGAAGAGAGCCTGGGAGTCTAGCCCTGATCTGACACACCCCAACAAATTTGCAAGATTGACAGATGAGGGGGATGTTAGTTCAGGGAGAGCACTGCTGCAGCTGGACCCTTCCTCTGCAAGTTAGGGGAATGTCAGCTCCAGTAAGCAGGGGACCAGGAGAGCAGGGCAGGCCAGACAGGTGGGTGGTGATAGTGGGAGACTCAATTATTAGGGTTACAGATAGGGCGATTTGTCACAAAGACCGGCATCGTCGAACGGGGTGTTGTCTTCCTGGCGCTCGAGTTCGACACATCACGGATTGGGTTGACAGATTACTGGGGGGGGGGGGGGGGGGGGCTGGAAAAGACCCAGCAGTCATGGTCCATATCGGAACCAATGACAAAGTTAGAGGTAGGTGGAGCGTCCTTAAAAATTATTTTAGGGATTTAGGTCACAAGCTTAGGGCAAGGACCTTAAAGGTAGTGTTTTCCGAAATACTACCTCTACCACGAGCCACACAAGAAAGGCAGCAGGAGATTAGGGAGGTTAACAAGTGGCTCAAGACCTAGTGTAGGAAGGAGGGGTTTGGGTTCCTGGAGAACTGGGCCGACTTCTCTGTCAGCTACAGGCTCTATCGTAGGGACGGGCTGCACCTGAATGGGGAAGGGGCAGCTGTGTTGGGGGAGATATTAGCTAGAAGGTTGGAGGAGTGGGACAAAAACAAAAGATGTGCTAGGGACTGGGGGAGGAGGGTAATTACGTTATAGGATAGGAAGATAGTGCAGAGAGAGACTGGGGGCAAGGTAGTGGGACTGGGGGAGGAATGGAAGGAGGGACTAAAACAGTTCAGAAAGAAAGGTGTAGGGTAAAAAATATACATAAACCTCTTAATTGTATGTATAGTAATGCCAGAAACCTGACTAATAAAACTGGTGAACTGGAATTAGTGATGTGTGAGGAGGACTATGACATAGTGGAAATAACTGAGACATGGCTGGATGATAGCTATGACTGGGCAGTTAATGTACAGGGTTACAGTCTGTTTAGAAAGGATCCCCAAAACCGGAGAGGGGGAGGGGTCTGCCTTTATGTAAAGTCCTGTCTAAAGCCCAAAGTCTAAGAAGTGAGGGACATGAACATATGGAGTAACTGTGGGTAAAAATACATGGGAGCAAAAACAATAATAAATTACTAATAGGAGTTTATTATAAACCACCTAATATACCAGAGTCCACAGAAAATCTGCTACTAAACGAGATAGACGAGGCGGCAGATCCTAATGAGATCATTATTATGGGGGACTTCAACTACCCAGATTTAGACTGGGAAACTGAAACTTGTATACCTCATAAAGGAAACAGGTTCTTGGCAATAACCAAAGACAATTATTTTTCCCAACTGGTTCAGGACCCGACTAGAGGGACGGCCATACTGGACTTAGTATTAACCAATAGACCTGACAGAACAAAAGATGTGCCGGTTGGGGGACACCTGGGAAATAGTGACCATAAAGTAATAACCTTCCAATTATCATTCAAAAGAGCGTTTCTTCAGGGAGGAACAAAAATACCAAACTTCAAAAAAGTTAAATTTAGCCAACTAAGAGAGGCCATAGGCCTAACTAACTGGGACAAAGTCCTCAAAAATAAAAATACAGCCACAAAATGGGATATTTTTAAAAGCATCCTAAAATCTAATTGTGAGAGGTACATACTGTACCTTATGGGAATAAAAGGTTAAGGAACAAGAAAAACTGTGGATAAATAGAACTGAAAAGAAAGCAATAAATGACAAAAAGAAAGCATTTAAATCACTAAAACAGGAGGGTAGGGAGGAAGCACTGAAAAACTATAAGGAAAAAAATTGAATATGTAAAAAAAACTAATAAAAGCAGCTAAACTAGAGACCGAGAGATTCATTGCCAAAGATAGCAAGACTAACCCTAAAATGTTTTACAATTATATAAATGGTAAAAAGTATAAATCTGAAGGTGTCGGCCCTTTACAGAGTGATGAGGGGGGAGTCGCAGAGAGCGACGAGGAGAAAGCAAAGCTATTAGTTTTTTTTCCCACTGTATTCACTGAGGAAAAGAGGAAAATAATCTGTCAGATGAAATGCAGAATGTAAAAGTTAATTCCCCATTAAAAGTGCCCTGTCTGACCCAGGAAGAAGTACAGCGGCGTCTTAAAAAGACCAGAACCAGATGGCATACACCCCTGTATCCTTAGAGAAGTAATTTCATAGCCAGACCCTTATTTCTGATATTTGCAGACTCTATACTGACAGGGAGTGTCCCATAGGATTGGCGCATAGCAAATGTGGTGCCAATATTCAAAAAGGGTCCAAAAACAGATCCCGGAAACTATAGGCCGGTAAGTTTAACATCTGTCGTGGGTAAACTGTTTGAAGGTTTTCTAAGAAATGCTATCTTGGAGTACGTCAATGAAAATAAGCAAATAACGCCATGTCAGCATGGCTTCATGAGGGATCGGTCATGTCAAACTAATTTAATCATTTTCTATGAGGAGGTAAGTTCTAGACTTGACAGCGGCGAATCAATGGATGTCGTATATCTGGACTTCTCCAAAGCATTTGACACTGTATGGCATGAAAGGTTAGTATATAAAATGAGAATGCTCGGACTGGGAGAAAACGTCTGTATGTGGGTGAGTAACTGGCTGAGTGATAGAAAACATCAAAAGGGGCATAGATACCCGTGATGAGAACATAGTCCTACCACTTTACAAATCACTGGTCAGACCACACATGGAGTACTGTGTACAGTTCTGGGCTCCTGTGAACAAGGCAGACATAGCAGAGCTGGAGAGGGTTCAGAGGAGGGCAACTAAAGTAATGACTGGAATGGAACTACAGTGCCCTGAAAGATTATCAACATTAGTGTTATTCACTTTATAAAAAAGACGACTGAGGGGAGATCTAATTACTATGTATAAATATATCAGGGGTCAGTACAGAGATCTTTCCCATCATCTATTTATCGCCAGGACTGTGACTGTGACGAGGGGACATCCTCTGCGTCTGGAGGAAAGAAGGTTTGTACACAAACATAGAAGAGGATTCTTTACGGTAAGAGCAGTGAGACTATGAGAATCTCGCCGCAGTCTTCTGTATTTCTGAGGGGGGCTGCATCCACACAGCAGTTACACAATGCTGGTGGATGCGGCCATTGTTCCCTTTAAGCATTTAGCCCCCTCCCCCACTCACCAACCTCTCAGCTTCCTGCGCTCATCCCCTCCTTCAGGCCGGCAGCGCACAAATGGTGAAGCAGGGAGACTTCTCCCTGCTCCACCATTCAGCCTGCAGGCACGTATCGCGCTGCCGGCCTGTGTGGGTGGAGCCTGCAGCCCAGGAATCTGTATAGGAGTCCTGCATTGTGATCTGTGTTTCCAGGGGAGAGAGGACTTCAGGAACAGGACAAGGTGAATAGGTACTGTGTTTTTTGTTTGTTTGTTTTTTAACACAGAGGGCACATATGGCATTTCTACTACAAAGGGGGCACAGAGGAGAGGACATTAATACTAAAAAGGGGGCACAGTGGGCATTACTACTATAAGTGGGCACAGTGGGCATTACTACTACAAAGGGGGACACAGAGGGCATTACTACAGCAAAGGGATCACAGTGAGCATTACAACCATAATGGGGGCACAGTTGGCATTACTACCATAAGGGGGGCACAGAGGGCATTACTACTACAAAGGGGGCACAAAGGGCATTACTACTACTAAGGGGGCACAGAGGGAATTACTACTATAAAGGGGCACAGAGGGCATTACTACTTCAAAGCAGCACAGAGGGAATTACTACTATAAATGGGCAAGAGGGCATTACTACTATAAAGGGGCACAGAGGGCATTGCTACTATAAAAGGGGGTGCAGAGGGCATTGCTACTATAAAGTGGGCACAGAGGGTATTACTACTATAAAGGGGGCACAATAGGCATTACTACTATAAAGGGGGCACAATAGGCATTAGTACTACAAAGGAGCAGAGGGCATTACTACTACCATAAAGGAGCACAGAGGGCATTACTATTATTAAGGGGACACAGAGGGCATTACTATTATTAAGAGGGCATTACTATTATTAAGGGGACACAGAGGGCATTACTATTATAAAGGGCGAACAGAGGGCATTGCTATTATAAAGGGGGCACAGAGGGCATTACTACTATAAAGGGGGCACAATAGGCATTACTACTATGAAGAGAGCACAATGGGCATTTCTACTGTGAAGGGGCACAATGGAAAATTGTACTGTGAAGGGGAACAGAGGGCATTACTAATGTGAAGGGGGCACAAAGATGGCATAACTACTGTGAGGGGGAATAACTATTATTGAGGCACAGAGTGAAAATTACTATTGTGAAGGGGGCACAATGGGCATTACAACTATAAAGGTGGCACAATGGGCATTACTACTGTGAAGGGGCCACAGAGTGTATTACTACTCTGAAGGGGGCACAGAGAGGGCATAACTACTGTGAGGGGGCACAAAGAGGTTATTACCAATGTGAAAGGGACACAGATGTGTCTGTCCTGGTGTGCGTCTGTCACATCACCATGCCCACAGTGTTTCCTATGTATTGACCAGGGCCGTCTTTAATATTGATTGGACCCTTCCCACACCTTAGCAGGCAATCACGCCCTCCACCACAACACACACACAAAAAATCCACACATCTGGTAGAGTACAGTGAATGACTGTAAATACTTCCAGTTCTGAAGACTCCAGCGGCTCAGGATCAGTGCTCTGGGCAGCTGGGCTCAGGCTGGAAGTGGGCACCGCTCTGCAGGAAGGAGACCGGGGCTCGGCTCACCCTAGTGTTACAGTGCACCCCAGCACCCCACAGTATGCAGTATAGCACCCTATAGTATACAGCACCACACAGTATGCAGTATAGCACCCCACACTATACAGTACCCCACAGTATATAGTAGAGCAGTATAGCAGCCCACAGTATACAACACCGCACAGTATACAACACCTCACAGTATACAATAGAGCAGTATAGCACCTCACCGTATACAGCACCCCAAACTATACACGATACAGCACCCCACACTATAAAGCCCCCCACACTATACAGTACAGCAGTATAGAACTCCACAATATACAGCACCCACAGTATACAGCCCCCACAGTATACAGTAGAGCACTCCACAATATACAGTATACAGCCCCCCCCACAGTATACAGTACAGCAGTATAGCACTCCACAATATACACTATACAGCCCCCACACTATACAGCCCCCCACACTATACAGGCCCCCACACTATACAGCACCCCACACTATAAAGCCCCCCACACTATACAGTACAGCAGTATAGAACTCCACAATATACAGCACCCACAGTATACAGCCCCCCACAGTATACAGTACAGCACTCCACAATATACAGTATACAGCCCCCCCCAGTGTACAGCCCCCCACAGTATACAGTACAGCAGTATAGCACTCCACAATATACACTATACAGCCCCCCACAGTATACAGCCCCCCACACTATACAGCACCCCACACTATGCAGGCCCCCACACTATACAGGCCTCCACACTATACAGCACCCCACAATACAGTAGTTTACAGTATATTAGCATAACAGCCCCTGTCACCTTTTTCTGATATAATCTTCACAAAAAAAGCTCCACAATTAAGGCAAACTTCTGTCACAACACTCCTGGTAGGACCTTGATGACCTCATAGCCATGTGACCAGTAATATTGCTAGGTTACTGGTCACATGGTGATGATGTCATCTAAGGTCCTAGAGAATCACAGCTCTCATAGTACGCTGCCTGGAGTGCCGGCAGGCATGGCATGGCAGCACCCCCTGTGTAGCTGACAGCCTGACACCCGGGGCAGTGGCTAGCAGGGCTCAAGAGGCAGCTGCCTTGGGCCCCCCAGGAGCAACTGGGCCCGGGGCAGCTGCCCCTTTTGTCCCTTGTTAAAGACGGCCCTGGTATTGACGCAGCTGCATCAGGCAAGAAGGAGAAGGAAGAGGAGGCAGCGCCGCCAGTATGGCGTCCCGTGGGAGAGGCACAGGGAGGCACACTAAGGACATAGGCCACACTTACCACATGACCTACACTAGTGTTATCTGTGGTTTTATATAGGACTGCAGATAACACTACCACATTATCAGCACTAGTGTTATCTGTGGTTTTACATAGGACTGCAGGTAATACTACTGCATTTTCTGTACTCAGATAGCCATCACTGTGATATCTGTGCTGTTACAGAGGACCGAAGGTAACATCTTCTATAGTATCTGTACTCAGAGATTTTTCACTGTGTTAGGGTACTTTCACACTTGCGGCAGAGAATTCCGGCAGGCAGTTCCGTCGCCGGAACTGCCTGCCGGATCCGTCAAAACGCATGCAAACTGATGGCATTTGTCATACGGATCAGGATCCTGATCCGTATGATGAATGCATTGAAATGCTGAATCCGTCTCTCCGGTGTCATCCGAAAAAAACGGATCCGGCATTTATTTTTTTCACATTATTGCGGTCTAAGCACGCAATGCCGGATCCGGGATTAATGCATGTCAATGGGAAAAAATGACGGATCCAGCATTCCGGCAAGTGTTCCGGAATTTTGGACGGAGATAACACCACAGCATTCTGCAGTGTTATCTCCGTCCTGAAAAGTCAAAAAGACTGAACTGAAGACATCCTGATGCATAATGAACGGTTTGCTCTCCATTCAGAATGCATTAGGATAAAACTGATCAGTTCTTTTCCGGTATTGAGCCCCTAGGACGGAACTCAATGCCGGAAAAGAATAACGCTAGTGTGAAAGTACCCTTACCAGTGGTGTTACATAGGACTGCAGGTGATATCAATAACATTATCTGTACTTCTGCCGCCCCAGATCTGGCAGGACAGTCTCGGAGTTCGGTGGCTACTTGGCGTTCAATAAATTGGCGTGGTATTAAAAAGCAGGAAGTGCTTACCCCATATGCAGTGGTGCATCTATACAAGGGGGCAGATCCTGCACTTGTGGTCCGCTGCTAATGGTGATCTCCAGCAAAAATCCATACAATGGAGGATGCCCGTAGCGGACCACAAGTACCACAATAGACATCCTACACAGGATAGCAAATGTGTGGATGTGATAAACAATAAAACAATATAACAATAACATTTACGAAGACGGGTGCACTCTGCGGTCTGACTAGACCCTCATCCTGATGTTAAAATTGAGAGTTTAGCCAATATATCCTACTGTGGAGGACATATCGTAGCCCGAGCACCGCGCCAAGGTTTCTCAAGTAGCTCGGGACCTAACGCTAAACCTACCTGTGCTGTATGGGCAATACCAGGAGCCAGTGGGCAACTTACAGGAGCGCAAGGTCTGACTCCCAGTTACCTCCAGCATGCAGCCATGCCTACAATGGGAGGAGGGAGAGAGCTCTGAAGACTGGCTGATATAGCCCGGGCCTCACATGTGCACCAGAATGCTAACTGTGGATGGACATGTATACTGTGGGATACCAGCTCACTATATCTGTGGTAGGAATGTATCCGCGTGCTCGGTGTCCTGGTTTTTCAACCTCCTTGTTCAGGTACATAGAAAATGAGTAAAATTAGACTCCAGCACTCACTTTTTTTCGAAGTATCAAGTTCTCCATTTATTCAAGTTACACACGGATAGTACAGGGCTCAAGATCTCTCTTGGTACAGGCTGTTTTTGACGCGTTTCGAAAAGTCTTATTCGTAAAAGTGGAGTGCACTTGGCGCTCTCAGGTTTAAATAAGAAGTCAAGTGTGTTTGATAGACGCTATAATTTCTCCCACCTGTGACTATGCACTGGGTGGAGAGAGGGAATAGCACGGGGCAGTCATAGTTACTCCCCTTTGCACAACACTTATTTCAAATAGTTGCCACCTGGAGCGTCAAAATCATTCCAATCAAATATCTGACATACATAGAATTACATAGTATTTCATTACTTGATACTTCGAAAAAAAGTGAGTGCTGGAGTCTAATTTTACTCATTTTCTATGTACCTGAACAAGGAGGTTGAAAAACCAGGACACCGAGCACGCGGATACATTCCTACCGCAGATATAGTGAGCTGGTATCCCACAGTATACATTTAACCTTAAAAAGGACTTTTTTTTACCGTGACTCACCGATCCGCAAAGAAGTAAGCTGCCTCCACAACAAAAGAACACAATTCAACGGACAAAGGGGTTCTTCTCTCTCAGCATATCATCTGGTAAGGCTGATTAGTGCGAACTCTGCTATGGCTTTTTGTGCATCACCGGAACGGAGATCCAAAGCAAATCAAGTCTTCTCAGATACTGATAATTATGCACCACAAAATGTATCCAACGCTACGGATATAAATCAACTTGAAAGAGCTCTCAATCAGGAAACTAGGCTTTGGTGGGACCATACCACACTGGTCAAATATTTGGAAAAAAACATGATCCCAAGAGGACTACGCATAAAGAAAATTCCCACCACTGTTTTTTCACAGCAATTCGTACTTGAATGGAACCTAATACTGACAGACTGCTCAACAAAACTCATGACACTCATTGTCAGGTATGAGGGGGAAAAATTGCAGGATTTACAAACAGAAATAAATGCATTGAAATTGAAATTAAGTAGACCGGAAAATACAATGGAGTATGAAATGTTACAAAAAAATATAAGTGCTAACATAAAGGAAATGGAAGAATATATTGTTGAAATGAAGCACAAAAAATTCCAAAGGGACTTATATGATTACAAGCATGACCAGATATACGAATGGGGTAGAAGGGAAAACCCCTACTCCACCACCCCCAAATCGATTCTAAAAAAGAACAGAACCAATAAAAGAAATAAAGGACAAGGGTATTCACCTAAAGTGAATTTCTCATCAGAATTGGACACTATGGAACTTAGCGATCTGTCTCTTGATTCGACACAGGATTCCATTCAAGAAAGAACAAACGAAACAATGAGACCCAAAACCTCTTACTACAAAAAAAATAAACCATATAGAAATTACCAATCAGCTCCGGCAAAAAACGAATCCGGAGAGCGGGGCGCAAACATAGAAAAAGGACACTCAATGGCAACCCGGCAAAAGAGGAGGTAATTAATGTACCAAAAGCTGATGGAATATACACCTGCAATAACGACGTAATTAATTTGTCCAAAGAGACTTTAACAAAAGAACAAATTAATGTACTAAGATTGGGTTTAAATTTCGTACCTAGTGTAAACTTTGATCTATTTATGACACTGCTGGATATTAATAGATTTATTAGACAACTAACGGTAGCTAGACATTTCTTTGATGTTCCTCCCCTTGGATACCCTCCAAGCATGTCGGATACTCCAACCATGTACAATCAATATGTTGGAATGGAATTCCAGGAGCAGTTGACTCTGACGTGCCTGGAGGATCTCCAGGGGGAACAAGAACATGGAACTAATCCTCTCAATCCTCTCAACATGTATAGTTTCAAAACTTCAAATCCTTCCTTCTATCCACTCATGTCTCGTACTCCTAATATGGATTTATTTCAGGAATTGGTTGAGAAGGAACTAAAACAGGTGCATGATACTCTTAAAGACGCCAACGTATCCCACAATGTCTCCAAAGAACAGAAACAAGCTCTCAAAGAGCTAGCTGATAACTCAAAAATAACTATAAAAATGGCAGACAAAGGGGGATCCGTTGTCGTCTTAGATAAGGATGTATATTATGAACAAATGATACAAATTTTAAGAGAGGATGATACATATGTCAAACTTGCGTCTAACCCGGTTGTAAAATATCAAACGGAACATATAAATATCCTGAAAACAGGTCTAAATCATGCACATATTACACAAAAACAGTATGACTATATGAATGTAAAATATCCTATTACCCCAATTATGCATGCAGTTCCTAAAATGCATAAAAAGACTAATCCACCACCGCTCCGCCCTATAGTTAGTGGCATAGGGTCCTTAACTGAGAGACTAGGCAATTGGCTGGATTGCATAATCCAACCTATGGTCAAAAGGACACCGGGTTACATCAAGGACACATCAGAAGTTCTGCGATCATTTTATAACAAAAAATGGAATTCTGAATACAAATGGTTGACGGTAGATGTGGTCGCATTATACCCCTCTATCCCACACTCCATTGCACTTGAAGCGTTGGAGTATCATCTCCACAAGTGCAGTGGTTATAGAAATGAATTCATAGACTATGTCCTTGATGTAACCCGCTTCCTTATGTGCCATAATTATTTTTTATTTGATAATGTGTTCTACCTTCAAACAAAAGGTGTTTCAATGGGGGCTAAATATTCCCCAGCCCTTGCCAATTTAACCATGATTTATTGGGAGCTAAAATACATATAAAATGTCAACAATCCCTTTGCCCACTGTCTGAACTGGTATGGCAGGTACATCGATGATCTGCTCATAATATGGAGTGGCGATGTACCTGCCATACATAAGTTCATACAGTATATACAAAACAATACCTACAACCTTAAATTCACATACAATGAGGATTCTAGCATGGTGAACTTTTTGGATTTAAAACTTACGGGTATTCCCAATAAAGTCATTCAGACAGAAACGTACCGCAAAGAAATTGCGGGGAATACAATTCTAAGAGCTGACAGTCATCACTGTCACCATACCATCAAATCCATCCCAGTGGGAGAATTTATACGGGCCAGGAGAAATTGTAATACACTGGAGGCCTTTAGACGTGAATGCCATATAATATGGAGACGCCTCTTAGAAAGAAAATATCCAGAGTGGATGGTCTCAAGAGGATTACAAATAGCTAAAAATAAATGTAGGGAATCATTGCTCTTCAAAAATACAAACGAACATAATAAAATAACCAAAGGTAAAATTGATAAATGTAGAAAGGAAAGAATCCAAAAACAAGCAGTTTATACTGGAAGTACCAATAACAATTATGCGGAATTAAAAAGTACAAAAGAGGAGTCAAAAGAAAAAAACATAAATGAAAATAAAATCATTCAACCTACCCTAGTACTGACATATAGTCGGCAATACAATTTGATCCGCAACATTGTTAAAAAATACCTTCCAGTTTTACACGAGGACAATATACTCAATACGGTACTTAAAGAGGGTTGTAGGATTGTTTCCAAAAGACCACAAACAATAGGGAATTCCCTGTCTCCATCCATGTTTATACGTGAATCTTGTCCACAAATAGACACATGGCTGAAATACAAGGGCTTTACACGCTGTGGCAGCCAACGCTGCCGAACCTGCAACTATGTACAAAATACAAAAACCTTCTCCAATGCAGATCAGACACAGACTTACAACATAAAGTCCTACATTAACTGCAATACAAAGGCAGTAGTTTATGTAATTCTCTGCGAATACTGCAATAAAATGTATATAGGATGTACCATAAGGAAATTTAAAAACCGTATTTTAGAACACCTCAACTATATAAATAATCCCTCCTATACCAATATATCAAACGCTGCCAGACACTTCATTGACAGACATAACCGTAGCCCAAAATACCTCAAAACATATGCTATAGAACATGTAAAAGTATCCATTAGAGGAGGAGACATAAAACATCAAGTCAATTTGAGAGAGGCCTATTGGATTTTTAAGTTGGAGACAAGATATCCAAAAGGCCTCAATTTAAGAAGGGAGATCATGCACTTTTATTGATTATTCGCGGCCGTGAATGGTTCAATGTATTTATGCTCCCTTTTGCTGTTTTTTTTTTTTCTTCTTACTGTTTGCACTCATATTGTGCATGAACTATGTCAAAGTACACAACTATGAATATGTTTCTCAATAATTTTTCTTCAAAGATAAATCGAGAAATAACGCACATATAATCTGAACGGATCCCTATTCAATGCAGTGATTTTCCTAGCAGAGTTTTCTTTTCTTCCTTTTCCTATATCTGTTTCTTTTCTCAGTGTTTTTTATTTTTTCTAAGCTATGAAATTTTAATATGCTGGAAGAGATATCTGTGCATACTGAAATAATTTTGGTTTTAATGAAATACTATGTAATTCTATGTATGTCAGATATTTGATTGGAATGATTTTGACGCTCCAGGTGGCAACTATTTGAAATAAGTGTTGTGCAAAGGGGAGTAACTATGACTGCCCCGTGCTATTCCCTCTCTCCACCCAGTGCATAGTCACAGGTGGGAGAAATTATAGCGTCTATCAAACACACTTGACTTCTTATTTAAACCTGAGAGCGCCAAGTGCACTCCACTTTTACGAATAAGACTTTTTGAAACGCGTCAAAAACAGCCTGTACCAAGAGAGATCTTGAGCCCTGTACTATCCGTGTGTAACTTGAATAAATGGAGAACTTGATACTTCGAAAAAAAGTGAGTGCTGGAGTCTAATTTTACTCATTTTCTATGTGGATGGACATAAAGGCAAATTCAGACTAGGAATTTTTACACCTCCAAACAATTCTATATACAAACTATAAATTGGCGTGGTATTTAACATCAGGATGAGGGTCTAGTCAGACCGCAGAGTGCACCTGTCTTTGTAAATGTTGTTGCTACTTGGCTTTCATACTGTTTTTTAATGGGAGGGGGTCGCCATTTAAATGTTTGCCTCAGACAGCAGAAGAGCTAGAACCGGCCCTATTCCAAAACAAACGTCAATTAAATCGGATACGAAAAATGCAAGAGATTCAATTAGAAAGAAATCCAAGTAATTGACGTTATGAGTTTTACTTCATTTTGCTTTAAAGGGAACCTGTCTCCAGGATTTTATGGGGACTGGGTTTTGGGGATGTGCTCGCGACCATCTAGCAACCAATGTCCTGAGCTCTATACACAAAATCCTGGTGACAGGTTCCCTTTAACAAAAGCAGTAATCACTAAACAAAAAATTCCCCACCATTCTGTTACTGGCAGGATGCGCTGTCCAGTCCTGAACGCGTGAACAAATAACACTGCGCTAGTGCTTTTAAATAAGGAGATTTCTTTAATTGGACTCCTCATCTCTCCATGCTAGAAGGAAAGAACAAAACTGAATATTGTGAATTCTCAAGAGTTTTACATTCTCTCTGGTTAGTGGTTATGTGCACATTTGCAACCAATTTTGGGATTATTCTCATATTCTTTTTCTGCAGTTTAAAGTGAACCTGTCACCCTAAAAATGTAATGCAATCTGTAGAGAGCATGTTATAGAGCAGTGGGCGCAGAGCAGATAAAAATATAATTTTATTACAAAATTTCCAGTATAACTCAAAAAATCATTTATTCATGTAAATATCTGCCCATTCTGACCACAGGAGTCCAGTGGGACGTCCGTCTCAGTGATTGTCAGCCTTCCTTTTATAAGTGTACATACAGTGACTTGAAAAAGTTATTCATACTCCTTGAACTTTTCCACATTTTTTCACATTACACCCATAAACTCAAATGTATTTTATTGGGATTTTATGTGATAGACCAACACAAAGTAGCAAGTATGTGTAGGCAGCACGGTGGCACAGTGGTTAGCACCGGTGCCTTGCAGCACTGGGGTTCGAATCTGACCAAGGAAGACATCTACATGGAGGTTGTATGTTCTCCCCGTCTGTAAAGCACTGTGGAATATAGCAGCACTATATAAGTGTGTGCAATAAAAAACTAAAGTGAAAAGAAAATGATACATGTTTTCAAAATCTGGAAAGTGTGGCGTGCATTTGTATTCAGCCCCCTGAGTCAATACTTTGTAGGATCACCTTTGGTTGCAATTACAGCTGCAAGTCTTTTAGGGAATGTCTCTACCAGCTATGCACATCTAAAGACTGACATTTTTGCCCTTTCTTCTTTGCAAAATAGCTCAAGGTCAATCAGATTGGATGGAGAGCATCTGTGAACAGCAATTTCCAAATCTTGCCACAGATTCTTAATGGAATTTAGGTCTGGACTTTGACTGGGCCATTCTAACACATGGATATGCTTTGATCTAAACCATTAGTTTGTAGCTCTGGCTGTATGTTTAAGGTTGTTGTCCTGCTGGAAGGTGAACCTCTGCTCTACTCTCAAGTCTTCTGCAGCCTCTTCTAGGTTTTCCTCCAGGATTGCCCTGTATTTAGCTACATCAATCTTCCCATCAACTCTGACCAGCTTCCCTGTCCCTGATGAAGAAAAGCCTCCCCACAGCATGATGCTGCCCCCGCCATGTTTCACTGTGGAGATGGTGTGTTCAGGGTGATGTGTAGCGTTAGTGTTCTATCAAACATAGCATTTTACATTTAGGCCAAAAAGTTCAACTTTGGTCTTATCTGACCAGAGCACCTTCTTCCACATGTTTGCTGTGTCCCCTACATCACTTGTGGCAAGCTGCATACAGAATTTCTTATGGATTGCTTTCAAAAATGGCTTTCTTCTTGCCACTCTACCATAAAGACCAAATTTGTGGAGTACACAACTGATAGTTGTCCTGTGGATAGATTCTCCCACCTGAGCTGTGAATCTCTGTAGCTCCTTCAGTGTGACCATGGGCCTCTTGACTGCTTCTCTGATTAGTGCTCTCCTTGCCTGGGCTGTCAGTTTAGGTGGTCAGCCATGTCTTGGCAGGTTTGCAGCTGTGCCATACTCCTCATACTCCTTCCATTTTCGGATGATGGATTGAACAGTGCTCCATAGAATGTGTCGGCAGATAAAAACCATTTGGCCCATCTAGTCTGCCCAATATACTGAATACAACTAATGAGATGTTCAGAGCTTGAAATATTTTTTTATAACATAACTCTGCATTACACTTCTCCACAACTTTATCCCTGACCTCTCTGGTATGTTCCTTGGTTTTCATGATGCTTTGGGCAGTGCATTGTTGTTATTTAAAAAGTGTAATTCCTTAACCACCTCAGCCCCCAGTGCTTAAACACCCTGAAAGACCAGGCCACTTTTTACACTTCTGACCTACACTACTTTCACCGTTTATTGCTCGGTCATGCAACTTACCACCCAAATGAATTTTACCTCCTTTTCTTCTCACTAATAGAGCTTTCATTTGGTGGTATTTCATTGCTGCTGACATTTTTACTTTTTTTGTTATTAATCGAAATTTAACGATTTTTTTGCAAAAAAATGACATTTTTCACTTTCAGTTGTAAAATTTTGCAAAAAAAACGACATCCATATATAAATTTTGCTCTAAATTTATTGTTCTACATGTCTTTGATTAAAAAAAAATGTTTGGGTAAAAAAAAAATGGTTTGGGTAAAAGTTATAGCGTTTACAAACTATGGTACAAAAATGTGAATTTCCGCTTTTTGAAGCAGCTCTGACTTTCTGAGCACCTGTCATGTTTCCTGAGGTTCTACAATGGCCAGACAGTACAAACACCCCACAAATGACCCCATTTCGGAAAATACACACCCTAAGGTATTCGCTGATGGGCATAGTGAGTTCATAGAACTTTTTATTTTTTGTCACAAGTTAGCGGAAAATGATGATTTTTTTCTTTTTTTTTTTTTTTCTTACAAAGTCTCATATTCCACTAACTTGTGACAAAAAATAAAAACTTCCATGAACTCACTATGCCCATCACGAAATACCTTGGGGTCTCTTCTTTCCAAAATGGGGTCACTTGTGGGGTAGTTATACTGCCCTGGCATTCTAGGGGCCCAAATGTGTGGTAAGGAGTTTGAAATCAAATTCTGTAAAAAATGACGAGTGAAATCCGAAAGGTGCTCTTTGGAATATGGGCCCCTTTGCCCACCTAGGCTGCAAAAAAGTGTCACACATCTGGTATCTCCGTATTCAGTAGAAGTTGGGGAATGTGTTTTGGGGTGTCTTTTTACATATACCCATGCTGGGTGAGATAAATATCTTGGTCAAATGCCAACTTTGTATAAAAAAATGGGAAAAGTTGTCTTTTGCCAAGATATTTCTCTCACCCAGCATGGGTATATGTAAAAAGACACCCCAAAACACATTCCCCACCTTCTCCTGAGTACGGAGATACCAGATGTGTGACACTTTTTTGCAGCCTAGATGGGCAAAGGGGCCCACATTCCAAAGAGCACCTTTCGAATTTCACTCGTCATTTTTTACAGAATTTGATTTCAAACTCCTTACCACACATTTGGGCCCCTAGAATGCCAGGGCAGTATAACTACCCCACAAGTGACCCCATTTTGGAAAGAAGAGACCCCAGGGTATTCGCTGATGGGCATAGTGAGTTCATGGAAGTTTTTATTTTTTGTCACAAGTTAGTGGAATATGAGACTTTGTATGAAAAAAAAAAAAAAAAAAAAAAATCATCATTTTACACTAACTTGTGACAAAAAATAAAAAATTCTAGGAACTCGCCATGCCCCTCACGGAATACCTTGGGGTGTCTTCTTTCCAAAATGGGGTCACTTGTGGGGTAGTTATACTGCCCTGGCATTTTCCAGGGGCCCTAATGTGTGGTAAGTAGGTAAATGACCAGTGAAATCCGAAAGGTGCTCTTTGGAATGTGGGCCCCTTTGCCCACCTAGGCTGCAAAAAAGTGTCACACATCTGGTATCGCCGTATTCAGGAGACGTTGGGGAATGTGTTTTGGGGTGTCTTTTTACATATACCCATGCTGGGTGAGAGAAATATCTTGGCAAAAGACAACTTTTTCCATTTTTTTATACAAAGTTGGCATTTGACCAAGATATTTATCTCACCCAGCATGGGTATATGTAAAATGACACCCCAAAACACATTCCCCAACTTCTCCTGAGTACGGCGATACCAGATGTGTGACACTTTTTTGCAGCCTAGATGCGCAAAGGGGCCCAAATTCCTTTTAGGAGGGCATTTTTAGACATTTGGATACCAGACTTCTTCTCACGCTTTGGGGCCCCTAGAATGCCAGGGCAGTATAAATACCCCACATGTGACCCCATTTTGGAAAGAAGACACCCCAAGGTATTCAATGAGGGGCATGGCGAGTTCATAGAAATTTTTTTTTTTTGGCACAAGTTAGCGGAAATTGATATTTTTTATTTTTGTCTCACAAAGTCTCCCGTTCCGCTAACTTGGGACAAAAATTTCAATCTTTCATGGACTCAATATGCCCCTCACGGAATACCTGGGGGTGTCTTCTTTCCGAAATGGGGTCACATGTGGGGTATTTATACTGCCCTGGCATTCTAGGGGCCCTAAAGCGTGAGAAGAAGTCTGGAATATAAATGTCTAAAAAATTTTACGCATTTGGATTCCGTGAGGGGTATGGTGAGTTCAAGAGAGATTTTATTTTTTGTCACAAGTTAGTGGAATATGTGACTTTGTAAGAAAAAAAAAATAATTCCACTAACTTGGGCCAAAAAAAAGACTGAATGCAGCCTTACAGAGGGGGGGGGGGGGGGGATCAATGACAGGGGGGTGATCAATGACAGGGGGGGTGATCAATGACAGGGGGGTGATCAGGGAGTCTATATGGGGTGATCACCCAACTGTCATTGATCACCCCCCTGTAAGGCTGCATTCAGACGTCCGTATGATTTTTACGGATCCGATCAGTCTATCAGTGGATCCGTAAAAATCATGCGGACATCTGAATGGAGCTTTACAGGGGGGTGATCAATGACAGAGGGGTAATCAATGACAGGGGGGTGATCAGGGAGTCTATATGGGGTGATCACCACAGTCATTGATCACTCCCCTGTAAGGCTGCATTCAGACGTCCGTATGATTTTTACGGATCCGATCAGTCTATCAGTGGATCCGTAAAAATCATGCGGACATCTGAATGGAGCTTTACAGGGGGGTGATCAATGACAGGGGGGTGATCAGGGAGTCTATATGGGGTGATCACCTCCGTCATTTATCACTCCCCTGTAAGGCTGCATTCAGACGTCCGTATGATTTTTACGGATCCGATCAGTCTATCAGTGGATCCGTAAAAATCATGCGGACATCTGAATGGAGCTTTACAGGGGGGTGATCAATGACAGGGGGGTAATCAATGACAGGGGGGTGATCAGGGAGTCTATATGGGGTGATCAGGGGTGATCAAGGGCTAATAAGGGGTTAATAAGTGACGGGGGGGGGGGTGTAGTGTAGTGGTGCTTGGTGCAACATATTACTGAGCTGCCTGTGTCCTCTGGTGGTCGATCCAAACAAAGGGGACCACCAGAGGACCAGGTAGCAGGTATATTAGACGCTGTTATCAAAACAGCGTCTAATATACCTGTTAGGGGTTAAAAAAATCACATCTCCAGCCTGCCAGCGAACGATCGCCGCTGGCAGGCTGGAGATCCACTCGCTTACCTTCCGATCCTGTGAACGCGCGCGCCTGTGTGCGCGCGTTCACAGGAAATCTCGCGTCTCGCGAGAGGACGCACCGGCGCGTCCACCCAGAACAACAGGACCGCCGCAAAGACGCAATCCTGCGTACGGCGGTCCTGAGGTGGTTAAAGGTTTAATAAAAATTTATGAAACAAACTACAATAAACATGAAGAAAGTTTATAGTATATACAATACGTCACATACCAACCAATATACATGTTTGGTATTGACCTGAACAATACATTGAATATCCCGCTGGAATTGAACAGTGTAATAATAGGAAATAAAAACTTTTAAAAAGTGTGGTCTATCCTAATGCTAAATAAAAATTAACATATATTAAATGGGCTTTCCCAGGTTAATGATATTGATGCCATGTCATCTGAAGCGCATTGGAAAAAATAAATAAAGAGTCACTGATTTTATTGTTTGGATACCGAGGATCCGTTTTTTCTTGCTTGGACATGGTAGCAGAGCCAACACAGCGTTCCTCGTGTAGCACCTTACTGGAGCTGTAGCGGGCACATAGAAGATGCAGAGAGTTTGTCCACTTACTTTAATGATATTGATGACCTATTTTGAGGATAGGTCATCAATATCGGATTGGTGGTGGTCCGACACCCAGCTTCCCACTGAATAGACATTCCCTGCGCTAACCCTTTGAACGGAGCAGAAAACACAACTCCATTCAAAGTGTAGTGGACGTGCCGAGTTACTACATCTCAGCTTCCATTCACATGAATGCCGGGTGTCGGACCTCCAACAATCTGTTGGGCCTTCAATATCATTAACCTGAAAAAACCCTATAATTTTTAATGTACAGTACAGACCAAAAGTTTAGACACACCTTCTCATTCAAAGAGTTTTCTTTATTTTCATGACTATGAAAATTGTAGATTCACACTGAAGGCATCAAAACTATGAATTGACACATGTGGAATTATATACATAACAAACAAGTGTGAAACAACTGAAAATATGTCATATTCTAGGTTCTTCAAAGTAGCCACCTTTTGCTTTGATTACTGCTTTGCACACTCTTGGCATTCTCTTGATGAGCTTCAAGAGGTAGTCCCCTGAAATGGTTTTCACTTCACAGGTGTGCCCTGTCAGGTTTAATAAGTGGGATTTCTTGCCTTATAAATGGGGTTGGGACCATCAGTGGCGTTGAGGAGAAGTCAGGTGGATACACAGCTGACAGTCCTACTGAATAGACTGTTAGAATTTGTATTATGGCAAGAAAAAAGCAGCTAAGTAAAGAAAAACGAGTGGCCATCATTACTTTAAGAAATGAAGGTCAGTCACTCAGCCGAAAAATTGGGAAAACTTTGAAAGTAAGGGCTATTTGACCATGAAGGAGAGTGATGGGGTGCTGCGCCACATGACCTGGCCTCCACAGTCACCGGACCTGAACCCAATCGAGATGGTTTGGGGTGAGCTGGACCACAGAGTGAAGGCAAAAGGGCCAACAAGTGCTAAGCATCTCTGGGAACTCCTTCAAGACTGTTGGAAGACCATTTCAGGGGACTACCTCTTGAAGCTCATCAAGAGAATGCCAAGAGTGTGCAAAGCAGTAATCAAAGCAAAAGGTGGCTACTTTGAAGAACCTAGAATATGACATATTTTCAGTTGTTTCACACTTTTTTGTTATGTATATAATTCCACATGTGTTAATTCATAGTTTTTATGCCTTCATAGTCATGAAAATCAAGAAAACTCTTTGAATGAGAAGGTGTGTCCAAACTTTTGGTCTGTACTGTACATGTACCCTAAAGCGGTGCCACAAACTAGAACAAAGGACAACTTTATTTCCAAAAACAATGGGTTACGCAAATAAAACCTCATGGCTGTCCAGAAGGCGGATGCGGCCTTATCAAGGGGTTAGGTCCTATGAAAACAAGCTAACAGCAGAAAAAGACTTCCATTCTTTGTCCTGCATTTCTGAAATGACAGTAATCTTCTTATGATGGGAACATTTTATCTCTTCAATAAATACATCATAAAAATGTGATCTGAAATGCCCATGCTGTATAAATATGACATTTAAGGATTAAAGTAACAATGGGAGTCATTAACAAAAATGTTTTTATGGCAAATTTGGCAGGAGGAACAACCAAAGAATTGTCAATATGTTCACAGCCATGTCCTAAAACATGTGGGGAGTATCGTGCACACCAGGCCCCCTATTTTAATGGCATTTGCATTTATGACTCTTATGTTAAAGGGGTTGTTCGGCTTAAGAGCGGAACCCGGACATATCCTCTTCTTCCCCCACTCAGCCCCTCTGACATGAACATCTGAACATTTCATGCTCCGATGCTATATTTTGCCCTGCGCTGAATCACTGAATCAGGGCAATGGCTTTTTCTCGAGATCCAGTGACATATCACGCCTTACATGGGTAAGCTAGGAAGAGTCCAGTGACATCACCGGCACTAATGGGCAGGCTTTAAAGCTGCCCTAGCCTGTAAAACGGTTAGGACAGCGCTAAAACCCCCCCTTCAGTGCCGGTGACTTCACCGAGAACACTGCTAGGTGGAAGCCTTGGCCTAGCAGTGTGAAAATATAAACAAACAGCCCTTGTCCTGCGCGATACAGTGCAGGGCAAGGGAGAGCATTGGAGCATGAAAGCTCATATCAGAGGGCTTCCCTGGGTGAAAACGGGGATATGTCGGGGTTCAGCTCTGAACCCGGACAAACCCCTTTAAAGCAATAAAACACTTAGGGGCACGTTTTAAAAGCCGGTCTTAATAAAGTCCCATAGCTGACAGTGGTCCAACCGAAGTTATGAGGAGGCTTCTTAGCTGTCTTAGGGCTCTTTCACACTTGCGTTGTCCGGATCCGTTGTGTACTCCATTTGCCGGAGGTGCCCGCCGGATCCGTAACACTGCAAGTCAACTGAAAGCATTTGAAGACGGATCCGTCTTCAAAAGGCGTTCAGTGTAACTATGGCACCCAGGACACTATTAAAGTCCTGGTTGCCATAGTAGTAGTGGGGAGCGGGGGAGCAGTATACTTACCGTCCGTGCGGCTCCCAGGGTGCTCCAGAATGACGTCAGAGCGCCCCATGCGCATGGATGACGTGATCCATGCGATCACGTCATCCATGCGCGTGGGGCGCCCTGACGTCACTCTGAAGCGCCCCGGGAGCCGCACGGACGGTAAGTATACTGCTCCCCCGCTCCCCACTACACTTTACCATGGCAAACAGGACTTTAGCGTCCTGGCAGCCATAGTAACCATTCAGAAAAAGCTAAACGTCGGATCCGGTAATGCGCCGAAACGACGTTTAGCTTAAGGCCGGATCCGGATTAATGCCTTTCAATGGGCATTAATACCGGATCCGGCCTTGCGGCAAGTGTTCATGATTTTTGGCTGGAGCAAAAAGCGCAGCATGCTGCGGTATTTTCTCCGGCCAAAAAACGTTCCGGTCCGGAACTGAAGACATCCTGATGCATCCTGAACGGATTTCACTCCATTCAGAATGCATTGGGATAATCCTGATCAGGATTTTTCCGGCATAGAGCCCCGACGACAGAACTCTATGCCGGAAAAGAACAACGCAAGTGTGAAAGAGCCCTTACATTTAGACCATTTTCTACTCCTAAGGCCCGTTCCCTTCCCTGCCCACAATTTTAGACCTAGTGTGAGCTGGGCGAAGTCGCAGATAGCGGCACAACTAACTGTTGCACCACCATCTGCTCCTGAAATACCCCTAATTTAGGCGTATTTCAGAATAGAAAATGACTCGCTTACTGTAGCTTAGAAATGTGCCGCAGAACATGACAGACCGAGACGTTACCTCTAGCAATGTGGATGCTCTTTCGGACACCGACACATTGGTGAGACGCAATGGAACATAATAGGACACTTCCCCACGTGATGCTGATGTCTGCTCCAAGGACCAAATACAGTATATGGATAACCACTGTTATCCTCATGGATATGGGTGACATAATTGAGCAGGTTTATTGGGCTTATACCACCCCTCTTTATCTTCTATGCGCACACATCAGCATTTAACTTTTGTGTAACCCCCTTTTTTATGATTTCCATACTCTCTCTCTCTCCCCTCTGTATCTGACAGGGGGGGAATAGAAATTAGGGTGTTTCTGATGGCTATTCTGTCCTTATTTATTTGTACCTCTTGTGTTTGGGCAACTAAAACTCAATTTGTCACCCCTTATTTATTGAATTACTAAAATATTGCATTTATTTATTAACTCTAAATGAATTAGGCTCAAAAAGTAGTGATTAAAATCACAGGAGCCTTCACCTGACTGCCTTATCTTATCATATATAACATTATAGCTTATATTATATAACATACAGTAATAGCGTATAACATATGGTATCTTGACTTCAAAGGGGGAATTTCTTTCAACCCCCTGCTTAACCGTTTCAGGACCCTGTCATATTTCACCTTAAAGACCAGGCCGTTTTTAAAAAATTTGACATGTGCCGGGTCCGTGCCGCTGATCGGGCGGGCACAACTCCTGCACCCGCCTGATCAGTCCGCCGTACATGTACAGTGCTGGTCCTTAAGTCACCTCCACCAGCGCCGTACATGTACGGCACGGGTCCTCTACAGGTTCACACGTCGTGATGGCATCCATGACAAGCTTGTCAGTGGTTCATCCATGAAGGATCCATCTTTGGTCCGTGTGTCTATTTTTTGCCCTCCGTGTGCCATCTGCATTCCGGACATGGCTAGGCTAAATATTAATTTGCAGAGCATCTCCTATGGTCCTTGAATATCCCTGACAAAACACGGACACATCTGTGTTGTGTCTGTGGTTTTCTCAGACCCATAGACTGTAATTTGCCTGAGGGATTCGTAATCATGGACAAAAGTAAGGCATGCTTTCGTGGTGTCACCATGGACCCCTGGCCCATGGAAAACCACTGATGTGCGAGTACAAGAATGGATATGTGAACATGGACAGTACAGTACATGTCCGAGAATCACTGATGTGTGAAAAAGGCCCAAGGCAGGAATTGTTAGGTACATCTCTTTAATAAAAAAAAAAATGTAAAAGCATTACCATATTTTTTGCCCTATAAGATGCACTTTAGGTGCAAAAATGTCAGTGTGTCTCATGGGGTGAATACAAATAACTAGCGCAGAAGAACAGCCCTGAATTCACCGCTTCCTGGTCGGCAAGCTCTGTGATCTCATTCTGTGCGACGCCGGGTAACAGCACAACGCAGCGGGAAGATCAAGTGTGCCTGGATCTAAGGCTGAAACAGGAGAGAGGGGTCTGATTAACATGGGGTCCTGATCTGAGATCTGATTGGAGGTCATATCACATTGGGGGTCTGATCTGAAAACTTACTTACATTGGGGTCTCATCTGAGGTCTGGTTGGGGGTAATATTCACATTGGAGGTCTAAGCTGAGGTCTGATAGGGGGTCTTATTGACATTGGGGTCTGAGTTGAGGTCTGATTAACATTGGGGGTTTGATTGGGGCCCTAAGCTGATGTCTGATTAGGGGTTTGATCTGAGGTCTGATGAAGAATATTTTTTTATTATTTTCCTCCTCTAAAACGTATGTGCGTCTTATGGGCAGGTGCATCTTATAGGGTGAAAAATACACAATTTTATAGATCTCCTTACTACAGCACAACTCTCCCCCCTGAACACACACACACACAACCTACCATTATGGCCTCATGCACACGGCCGTTGCCTGTCCGTGGCCATATTGCAGCCCGCAAACAGCGGGTCTGCAATATGCGGGCACTGACCGTGTGCTTCCCGCGTCACGGAAGCGGACCCATTCACTTGAATGAGTCTGCAATCCGGAGCTGCGGTGCAGAATGAAGGCACGAAAACCCACGGAAGCACTGCGGAGTGCTATCTGTATGGCACTACTATTTCTGCAATTCAATATTTGTAGGCATTGGGTGAAGTATCCCAAAAGACTACTGCAAACAGTTAATTACTGCTAACAGAGTTAATGCAATGTTATTGAGTTAAATGCTGTGATTTGTTGCTTTTATGTGTACTTAATAACAATGTATAGGCAACCCAATGGTTAACAAATTGGCAGACTGTTTGGGATACTAGGGTGATGGACCAGGGCTACCCCCTGGCTAGTTAGTTGAGAAGTCTATTCTAAAGAAAGCTAAAGGAAGGGCATATATGAGAGAGCAGACCATGTCTAAGCCGAGAGAACCTCAGTTAGGATTTAGATGCCTAGGAAGCAATTTCAGAACCAGAGTACCCAGAGAGAAGGAGATAAGAAGGTCTAGAACCAATCAGGCCATGCAAGCTTCAGATAGCAAGGTATTCGCTGGTTTATGATATAAGAGACTTTGCTGCTGTTGAAAGGATTATTGCTTCAGGCACTTACCATACTTTGAGACAGACTGGACATCCATGTCTAAGATCTGCATGCAGAAAGAGTTAATGAGAACCTAATTTCATGCCTGTGGTTACGTTGGAGAGACTGTAAAGTGTCCTTAGAGAGAGAGAGAGAGAGACAAGGAGTACTACAACTACTATCATTGTTGCTGCCTATACACTGCTAATACCAAAGTCTACACTATATAAATCTAGAAAAGAAATACTCGAGTCACGGCACAGCCCTAGGGAGCGCCAGAGCAGAAATCGCCCCCTTGAACTAGTCAGAACTAGTACTATTCTTCCCATCTGCACTTTCCCAACAGGTCGCTGCATGATCAGCACAGCAGACACAGAATTAAGAGGCACTGCTCCTATATCCAGAAAGTGGGTCCCATGACCCCCATCTTAGGCTGAGTTCACACTTTAGTTATTTGGTCAGTTATTTCTATCAGTTTTTGTGAGCCGAAACCTACTCATAGATAAGGTATAATGGAAAGATATTCACCTGTTCTGTGTTTTGACCCACACCTAGTTTTGTCTCACAATAACTGATGGAAATAACTGACCAAATAACTGAAGTGTGAACTCTGCCTACCGTTACCGGCCTTACTCGGCCACTGTGAAAAAGACAGATGTGTTCCACTACCACTGTACTGATTTGGTTTGGGGCTACTCTTAAGGGCAATATACTGGTACATCACCCTTTAAACACTATACAGGGATCTCGACTCCGCTGCAGGGGAAACACCCGGCCACTGCTTCGTGGAGAAGTGTGAGTTCAGAGGCTGCTGACCCACTTGCAGAACACTAAAAAGTCAGGTAAAACTGTAGTCAAAGAACAAGCCGAGGTCAAGGCAGCCTTCATAGGAGCAATCTATTAAACAGTCCAAAGGTCAGGGTAGGAAGCAATGCGTCAAATACAGAAACAGGCAGGGTTCCATACCTTCGAAGGAAAAGAGCTAACTAAAGCCTATTGCTAAGGTACCTTCCCACAGGGGTTTTCCCATGGCTAGGATATGCCCCCATTGTCGGAGAGGTGCAGGTTCCAGCAGTGGAGCCCTGAAAGTCGTGGAGGGCACACTGCGCATGCGCTATTTCCGTTGGCCCCAGAGAAATGAATGGGAACGGTGGCTGCGCAAGCACGGTTCAGTAATATGGAGAGAGCGTTTGGTGGTGGCCGAACCTGGATAAACCCGGGGTGCTCCAGGCCACCACCTTCCCTGCTCCATTCTCGATGTAGGTGCAGGACCTATCAGACAATGGGGGTATATCCTAGCCCCCCTTGTCTCGGATGGGAATACCCTTTAAGCCCCGACAGTTACAATATGGAAAACAACAGTAATAAAAGATAAATATATGGAGGGAGTGGACTTTTGAACTTTGCTATGGGGCCCCATGTTTTTTGTATAAGCCCATTGGTGAAAATCTCTTTAAGGAATTTGCGCAGATTTATTTCAGTAACTAACCATGAAATAACTGGGGCGTGCCATGTTTCTTTATTGATTGTGGACTGTGTGATCCTTATTGTGCACCAGTTACAATCACTTAGCTGTAGAGCAATGGGGCCTTCCCCTTTAGGGAAATGTCTGCTCCCACAGCAACTCCCTGAGCTCTCCCCCTATTGATCAGGCAGAGCGATTCAGGAGCACAGCATGGTTCTCTCTCTTTCCCCTTCACGCACTTATCTCTGTGGTCAATGCAGAGAGGAAATAGGTAGCGGAACTATCAGTTGTCGGCCTTCTGCCTGAAGAATGCTGAAGCCTGGAGACGTGAGTAACCACTGGATCCTAAGTAAGCACTGCCATCCACTAAACGTAACCATTTGACTGACTACCCTAGAACACTGATACTGTAATTAACCCCCTGAGTGATATAGACCTCACTGCCTTAGTCCACCATGAATCTTTTCTTGAACACTTTCATTGCTCAAAACCTCCAGAGATAGTGGAATTAGCCCCCTGAATGCCCCAGATCACCAAGGATGTCGACAGTGAAAATATTAACTGCCATAGACCACTGGGCATACAAAGATTAAAGGGGTATTTGAGTAGACATCGGTACTTGGAGCTTACCCTAGGCCAGTGACATAATGTTCATCGATCATGTGGCTTAGGTGCAGCTCAGTCCCGTTCGAGTGAATAGGGCTTAGCTGTGATACTATGCAATGTGTGGCCCCGTGCTTGGTAAGGCTGCAGTGCTCACAGGAGAGAGACCTGATCGTCGGGGGTCCCAGATGTCTTACCCCCACTGATCAGATACTTGATGGCCTATCCAGAGGATAGATCATCAGTTAGAAAGAATCGGAAAACAACTTCAACCCCTTCAATGTCCAATACCGCCAGGGATATAGAAGGTTAAAACCTTCAGTGCCCTAGACCACCAGGGATGTATACATCAACATTCACTCTGCTAGACCTAATTGCTGTTTAATACTATTTACCTGGATGCCATATGGTCCTGTATATCTGACAGCTTTATACCTAATTATTAGGGTGCGGTGCACACATTTGTAGATGATACAGTACTATATTGCCCAGAAGTAGCATAGAGATCCTAAACTCTGCCTCCCATGAGCTACAAAGGCTCAGAGGGATCAATGGAAACAAGTCAATATCTTCATTACATTGGAAATGGATGCCCCACGTGAATATCAACTAAAGGGATTAGTGGTTAAAATAACAGTATCATTTTAATCCTTGGGCACAAGTCATACGATTTGTTTTGTTTTAAGTAACGTCAGTCATTTTGTTAAATTTTAAATGTGAAAGGACATTGCGGTTTTGGCACCGGATAGTCTTATTATCTCCATCTTCCACCGTGAGTGACTTCAGCCCCTGAAACTGTATAAAACAGGAGCCGTGGGCAGTTGTCATCAGTAGCTTCTGGTGAACTCCCAGTCTGCACAATGAAGAGCATCGCTATCTTTTTGCTGGTTGGTCTCAGCCTTTTCCATAATGGTAAGATACCTAATTATTAACTACTACTGAATATCTCATGACACCGTACATTATACAATAGTAATAACTGAAGGTGCATGGTCTGAAAAGTTATTTGCTGGTTTCTATCTTTAGGCTGCTAGTTATTATTTACTTCATTATTGTCTGTCTGGTTGATTTCTCTTTTTTTAAATTCAAATAATGTTTATTACGAAATGTTCTTACTTTTCTCCCTTTACAAAGCATGTATACATTTGAAATGCAAACACCTTACCCCCTCCCCCCCCTCAATCTTCTACGGTTCATTTCCCAAATGCCATCCATAAGAAATCGGGATCCATTCAGACTCCGAACCATCTATGTATTATATTCCAATAGTTCATCGGTTCCCAGGGGCCTCCCTGCCACCCTCTCTTAACCTAGCCTTTTATTTACGTCCATGAACCAGTCAATGGGTCTACACTATGTACCCAAGGTCTCCAGATTGTATAGAATGTACCTAATTTGCCCCTTTTCTATACATTCCTTTTTCTAATCTTACTAGTATATTTGTCAGATTAATAAACGAGAAGTCGGAGTATCCTGGCTTGAAATAACAATCGCTGGACTCCCAAGAAACTCTTCAGATCAGTGTTTAAATCTGTAGTTAAACCCCCCAAAAAATCTGACTTTGGGACACATGGGTATGGTGACCCTATATGTCCGTTTATTAATGCCCAAGATCGGCGTCCAGTACTCCTGCATGATGTGGGCGCTCCCAATTTTGGAACCTGTTGTCTGATCGCATTTATGAGATTCTGGAAGCGAGATATCAGACCACTCGCCATCTCTTAAAGGGCCAACATCTGTCTCCCATCTTTCCTTAATACGTAATGGAAATGTGTTACCGTATGAAGTCAACAGGGTTGAATACACAAAAGCTATGTAGCCCTTTCTATCAGAGGAGGAGACAAGACTATCCAAAATTATATTAGGTTGAATAGTTAAGAGTTAGTTAACTTCTGTTGCAATATAGCATGTCTCAATTGCAAATATTGAAAGGACATGTCTCGGAAGCTTAAACTTCTCTCGTATATTTTATTAGAATCCCCAGACATAACTTGTGCTATGGTTAGAATACCATGCGCTCCCCATAACCCAAATCCCACTAGTTTAGCAAACTCTTTAAATTGAGTATGGCCCCTTTTAGACTCGCAGCCTAAGTATGTGGCAGCTCCCGTCCTGACCACCCAGCACTGATGGGGGTCACATAGCATTATACTGATTTATGATGGTATGTAACCCTTACAGCTCTGGAATGTATTGTATACAGTAACATCATGTCAGTGTTATCCAATCCACTTCAAACCTCTTTCTCCCAATAGTACTGGCCATAGGTCCTGATAAAGTTCATAACCACAGGGAGAGAATACACTAAATCTCCTACAAACAATATCATGTCGTCTGCACATAGCGCCTAACGTTCATCTATAGCTCCATGTTGCAGACCAATATATTCCTTTTCCTGCCTAATTAATATCGCCAAAGGTTCAATTGCTATTGTGAACAGAAGAGGGGACAGAGGGCAACTCAGTCTGGTTGATTTCCAACTCGTATCCAGGTTGAGGTTGCTGCTCCATCCATTCACCATGCTATACACTACAGCACTGATTGTCAAGATTTCCTACTGTTTAAAACAGCATCTTGACAGCAGGTTAGTGCCCACAGTGGATTTCCATGACAACAATGATAGACTGTTTCTAAAGTAGCATGTAAACCAACAGTGATAAATTGACATGCATATGTTAAAGGGGTTTTCCGGGCTAAAAGTATTGACCTGTCCTTATTATAGGTCATCAATATCAGATTAGTGGGGGTCCGACACACCCACCAATCAGCTGGAACTAACACAGAGGACTGAGCCAGAAGCACAGCACCATTCTTTGTCTAGTGGCCATGTTGGGTTATTGCAGCTCAGATCCCTTTCATTTGAATGGAAGCCGAGTTGAAGTAACTGAAAAAAAAAAAACCTTTAAGGCAAATCATCGATTAATCAGTATCTAGGTATAAAACCAAAGGCTGCAAATGGCAGCTCGCTGTGGAAGCAGCCTTCATATAACGGCTTGTATGCAAAAATGTCAAAGTAATACCTGTAACAATCCAGCATACACTGTTTTCTTGCTTGACTTAGGGCTCGTATAATTTTATTTGAAATTATAATTTTTCAGGAAACTGCGATCATCATGTTGGGGAGTGGGACCCCGTTCCAGGCATCCTTGAATGTTTGACTAATGTCATTAAGGTATTTTTTGTTTTCAATCTAATGAATTAGTCATTAATAAACTGGATGGAATGAAAAATCATTTCCACGTTTGTTTCTCAGCTGATTTATTGAAACCTCTGTATAAACCTCTGTGATACTGACAGCGTGTCATGGACTTCCATGGGCAGCTGCTTATATATTGATCAATCATACTACGATTACATGTCAAATATGTTTCACATTCTGTATGTAATATGTCCTTAAAGGGGCTCCAACCATGAAAACCGCTTCTAATGTTATACACTGCGTGCAGAATTATTAGGCAAATGAGTATTTTGACCACATCATCCCCTTTATGCATGTTGTCTTACTCCAAGCTGTATAGGCTCGAAAGCCTACTACCAATTAAGCATATTAGGTGATGTGCATCTCTGTAATGAGAAGGGGTGTGGTCTAATGACATCAACACCCTATATTAGGTGTGCATAATTATTAGGCAACTTCCTTTCCTTTGGCAAAATGGGTCAAAAGAAGGACTTGACAGGCTCAGAAAAGTCAAAAATAGTGAGATATCTTGCAGAGGGATGCAGCACTCTTAAAATTGCAAAGCTTCTGAAGCGTGATCATCGAACAATCAAGCGTTTCATTCAAAATAGTCAACAGGGTCGCAAGAAGCGTGTGGAAAAACCAAGGCGCAAAATAACTGCCCATGAACTGAGAAAAGTCAAGCGTGCAGCTGCCAAGATGCCACTTGCCACCAGTTTGGCCATATTTCAGTGCTGCAACATCACTGGAGTGCCCAAAAGCACAAGGTGTGCAATACTCAGAGACATGGCCAAGGTAAGAAAGGCTGAAAGACGACCACCACTGAACAAGACACACAAGCTGAAACGTCAAGACTGGGCCAAGAAATATCTCAAGACTGATTTTTCTAAGGTTTTATGGACTGATGAAATGAGAGTGAGTCTTGATGGGCCAGATGGATGGGCCCGTGGCTGGATTGGTAAAGGGCAGAGAGCTCCAGTCCGACTCAGACGCCAGCAAGGTGGAGGTGGAGTACTGGTTTGGGCTGGTATCATCAAAGATGAGCTTGTGGGGCCTTTTCGGGTTAAGGATGGAGTCAAGCTCAACTCCCAGTCCTACTGCCAGTTTCTGGAAGACACCTTCTTCAAGCAGTGGTACAGGAAGAAGTCTGCATCCTTCAAGAAAAACATGATTTTCATGCAGGACAATGCTCCATCACACGCGTCCAAATACTCCACAGCGTGGCTGGCAAGAAAGGGTATAAAAGAAGAAAATCTAATGACATGGCCTCCTTGTTCACCTGATCTGAACCCCATTGAGAACCTGTGGTCCATCATCAAATGTGAGATTTACAAGGAGGGAAAACAGTACACCTCTCTGAACAGTGTCTGGGAGGCTGTGGTTGCTGCTGCACGCAATGTTGATGGTGAACAGATCAAAACACTGACAGAATCCATGGATGGCAGGCTTTTGAGTGTCCTTGCAAAGAAAGGTGGCTATATTGGTCACTGATTTGTTTTTGTTTTGTTTTTGAATGTCAGAAATGTATATTTGTGAATGTTGAGATGTTATATTGGTTTCACTGGTAAAAATAAATAATTGAAATGGGTATATATTTGTTTTTTGTTAAGTTGCCTAATAATTATGCACAGTAATAGTCACCTGCACACACAGATATCCCCCTAAAATAGCTAAAACTAAAAACAAACTAAAAACTACTTCCAAAAATATTCAGCTTTGATATTAATGAGTTTTTTGGGTTCATTAAGAACATGGTTGTTGTTCAATAATAAAATTAATCCTCAAAAATACAACTTGCCTAATAATTCTGCACTCCCTGTATAACAGAAGAAGTCGTACCCACCTTGCTGACCCCCCGCTATTCCTGTTCTGATACTTCTCAGGTCCCTTCCTAATTTTCCTTCTAATGCCGGGATATGGGAGATGGGGGGGAATCTCTGCCGCCTTCTAGAACATTGTTACCACCTAGATATACCACCTTTAATGCATTTTTTTACAGTGGGATCCTATTTTATAACATATGCCATTGTATGTCTATACAATCCAAGAAAAGCCTCATACCCAATGTGAGGAGAGCCTTAGTTGCCTTGGGTGAGACTTCAAATTAACGTTGACCTTTGGCTAAGGGCTCATTCACACGACCGTGGTTTGGTTCCGCATCTGAGCCGCATTTTTTGTGGCTCGGGTGCGGACCCATTCACTTCAATGGGGGCGCAAAAGATGCGGACACCATTCCGTGTGCTGTCTGCATCCGTTGCTCCGTTCCGTGGCCCCCGAGTCATGTCCTATTCTTGTCCAATTTGCGGACAAGAATAGGCATCTCTATAAAGGGCCGTCCGCTCCATTCCGCAAATGACGGAAGGCACACAGGCGGCATCCATGTTTTGCGGATCCGCAAAATATGGCACGTTCGTGTGAACAAGCCCTACAGCAGAATAAGTACTTAAAAGAGGAGCCGTCCCCTCTCCGGACACGTCTGATTTAGTAACTACTTGCATTCGCCATGTAATAACTGTTCTGGGGCCTCTATTCTTATGACTCCAAGTAGTGTCATTCCTTTATTACTCCTGCTCGAAGTAATGAACGAATTACTAGCAGTTTGCCACGAAGGTCCAGCTGGGTGTTACCAGTCAGGTATGTCGGGGTGGTGTCCTTGCTCAGTGTGACACCATCCAATCAGTGTCAGACTGTGTAGGGACCCCCTCCCCCCCAACTAGTAACACCCATCTGGATCTTTATTGCAAACTGCTAGTAATTCATTCATAACTTCTAGCAGGAATAATAAATACATGGCACAACATGGAGTCAAAGGATTAGATGCTCCAGAATTATTACATGGGGAATGCAAGTAGTTACTAAATCGGACCTGTCAGGAGAGGGGACGGGTCCTCTTTAAATGCATATTTACAGTATTTCTTCTGGGCACTGAAGGAACATCTCTAACTATATGTACGGATTTTACATTATTGCATATAGAGATAATGAACAGTATTATACTAATCTTTATTACTTTTATCTTGTAACAGAAATCGCCCGAACTGGTTGGAGAGCTCATAAAAATCTTATGCGAGCTTACCAAGGCACAGGTAATGTACTGTATATTATATTTGTAAATATTATATATATTATTCATTGTATATACAGTAGACATCCCCTGGGTCTCCTCAATGAGAACAGTAGCCTCCTCACCTGAACAGTCCCCATTGATATTTAGGCTATCTATGTATCAATCTGTAGGTCATTAGTGCCCTCTAGTGGTGGCTGCATGCAACCACAAGTCTACTTTTAAGGCCCCCTGGCTGGGGCAGCTGCAGCGGATCGTGGACTCTTTAACTTTAATGGGTCCGCGATCCGGCCGTTCTGCAAAAAGATAGAACATGTTCTATCTTTTTGTGGAACGGAAGTACGGGACGAAACCCCACGGAAGCAGTCCGTAGTGCTTCCGTAGGGTTCCATTCCGTACCATTCCGCATCTCCGGATTTGCGGAATGCCCACGGAACGGCACCGGTGTATTGCGGATCCGCAAATGCGGTCCGCAATACGGCAACAAAGCGCACACGTTCGTGTGCAGGGGGCCTAAGTGAGAGACTCAGAGCTTCCATAAGCAAATATATTATGGAATTAATCATCTCTCACCTAAAATGGAGTGAGGAACATTAACAAAAAGGTGACATACACTTGACATAGAGAGGAGAGCCCAATCTGAGCACTTCTGTGGTGTCCCTATAAATTAGATATATGCCCCGATCCCATTTTTGGCAAAAAAATTACTGAATCTGAATGTGTCGTTACCGCTACATTAATAAATGAAAGGCTTATGATCTCCTGTGTCCTCGCACTCCTGGTTCAGTGTCTTCACGGAGCGTACAATCACAAATCTATCATATTGGTCAGAATATATTGTATATTGTCCTATTCATTTACCTCTTCATCAATACTGAAGTCTACATGGCAACTAAACGCATTTTTGCTTCCTTTGTACTAGAATTTTGAAATCCTCCCTGTGTCTTATTGTATCTACTTGAAAATACTGTGTGTGAACGTTACGTTGGTTCGACGACCAATGTGCCGCACACTACATGGTCCTGCAATATAATTCTAGGGAGAATGGACAATTACAACGTACAGGCGGTGATTATTGTAACCATTATTGGTCAATAACTACAAAAGAGTCCAACTATGACTATCCTTTATTCTTATTATCACAGAATACAAAAGATCCTGAAACTATCAGGAACGCTTTACTGGAAGTGACAATGTTTGTGGTAAGAAATGCTTTTAGATGATGTGTTCCAATATGGTAAGAAAACAACATAGTAGAAACATACAGGATGATGCTACGTCCTAATAACTTACCCAGTAAATAGGTAATGCAGTCGGTTTTAGTGCAGTACAGGCTGAGGAGCTCAGATGATACCACCGAGCAGGGCCACGTGGATTATTATGTGGCAGTTACTGGTCCTCATCCAGGTTACCTGCCCTATGACAGGATCTCTCCTCTCATGGAAAAGTGGCCGAATGTTCTTCTAAAAGGTTGCCCTTATGCACTTCAATGCCATTATTTCCCATAAAATATACGTACCCCATTGTATTAGGCTACACCTGAGTTTGGGCGTCCACAAGACACAGAAAATATAATGGGGATATGACTTCAAAAGGTGCTGCCCAACCTATCGTAACCTGAGAGCCACATTCAGCACTTGGAAATGGTGAGAGGCCACATTCAACTCCACCCTTTACTCGCCTTCTTCAAAGGGGTTGGATGCTTTAAGGAGAATCTGTCACCCTGATTTTAGACTATGCTCTACATTACTGCATGAGTAGTACTGCAGATATGGAGTCCAGATCACTCCTGTATATTTTCCTCCTGCCCCCCATTCCCTCGCTGTCAGCGCTCAGAGCTGCATTATAATACATTGTCAGCACTGCTGCGCATGCGCACAGGAGTCCTCTCCATTATGTTAGCACAGCAGTCCTGACAATGTATTATAATGCAGCTCTGAGCGCTGACAGCGAGGGAATGGGGGGCAGGAGGAAAATAAAAAGGAGTGATCTGGACTCCTCATCTGCACTACTAAATCTCTTTTCTTCTAATGTGTAGGGACAGTGATAGGGAACATGTTTCTAATATATTTTATTTAGTGAGGTACATTTATATTAGAAATTTACCTTCTGACATCCCTGCTAGTTAGACACAAATATGTATGTTGAGCGCTGTAGTGAACGATCCTGCCGTATCCCCCGCCGCAGTTTTTTAAAAAAACAAATTGCTTAAATTCAATTAATTTCCTTATTTTACAGGAAAAAAACTGCAACGTAGAATTGACCGCGTTACTTAAAGAGTTTCTTGTAAGTCTCACTGTTTCTTCATCACGGGTCGAAAATAATACTTCAAAGAATTAAAATAAGTTTTGCTATCCTTATGAAAACTAATTCATGGCTAGTTGGGCATATAGAATCTGCCCCAGTGACCAATATTATTAAATAGATTTTTCTACCAAAACAACCCCTTTTGCAAATACAGGGGCAAATGCAGCTCATTCCCTGGCAGCGGGGAAATGTGATATTACTGTACATTCAAGTGACTGGACACCGTGTAATATATGGTTGAACCGCGTCCTTCAGAGCTACAGCTCCTTATTGTAGCAGCTTTCCGTTCTGAGGAGGGGTTTCATTGAGGGGCTCCCTCTGTATGATGTCCATATGAGCGCTCTGCTCTAACAAGCAACCCCCTTATACTACATGGCGACCTTGCCTAATCTCCACAAGGAGAACTGTGCCCCCTACCAAGATCTTCAACAAAACAGTGATACCTGGGTATTATGGTAGTACTATGGACACTGATGTTGGTGGGATTATACGGTACTTAGGTAAAGTGCAATAGATTCTTCTTAAAGGGATCCTTAAGCACCCAAAGAGTTTGTCCCACTTGGGAACTTAAAGGGAACCTGTCTATTTGAACATAGAGTCTGCTGTATATTTTCCCCAAAAAATTATATATCAACCTGCTCAGCTCCTCCTGTAACGTACTGCCAGCAGATAGGACTCCATGCTCAGTGTGACATGTTCCCTTTAATATAATTTGTCATATTAGAATCTCAACTCAAAATAATACGTGTACTGTTCCCTTCTTTTGTAATAACATTTCTTCCTTCCTTCCTTTCTTCCTCCCTCTCTCTCTCTCTCTTTCTTTCTTTCAGGATAATCCAGACAATAACATTGTTGAATTCGGAGATAACCTTTTAAATGCATTGAACAAATGTTTGGTAAGTTGCGTTTAGCACTTGTATGAAGCTACTTTATTACATGAATGCAGATGTGTGTGTCTGGGTTAATAGTATTGCAGCACGCCAGACCTGCAGGGTATAGCGATGTGAGGTCACGGTTTTGGGCAATCGAGGGTTGCTCACTGTATTGGAGAACCCTGGGCAGGCATGCGGCAGTGAAGGAGAGGTAGACACAGTTCCTCTGGGGCACACTCGGTATGTAGGGACCAGGCCTGATGGTGGATGAGGTGCCCTGGATGTTACAGGTATTTTGAGTGCCTGAAGCAAGGTCCCTTTTGAGTTTCGTGACGCCAGTGCCTGTAACGGTGGCACATCGGTTTCTAGCAGTAATAAGTGAGGTACACAGATGGTATAGTGAACCAAACGTTGCTTTACTTAAACAGTCCAACTTTGTACATCAAGATGGTAATGCAGTCCCTTATATCAAGTACTTCACAAGCAGGCTTCAATACAAATACTGGCAGGTATAATTCGGTGCAAGATACTCCGAGGGTAAATCCACAACACACTCAGAATCAGGTTGTACCTTTCCTCAGAAATGGCGTACACTGTTCTTTTAGAACTCCTGTCTGGTTTCTATCCCAAGGCCCGGATGCCTAAATGCTGGCTTAAATCCTTGTATATCTTCCTCCCGTATGGATTCTCGCTTTACTTTTATAGTTCCTCTGCCCATTAGCTTACTTATCTGAGCTGATGACACTGTCTCTGCTTGACTTGAGGGTAACTGCAGGTTTTCTCCCAGGAGGTCCTGTCCTACTACTGGGGTATCTTCTGAGCTAACTGAGGCTCACTTGATCTGCAGGCAGGCTAGGATTCTTCACTAGCCTCCTGGTCATAGCTAGCAGCCAGGGCTATCAAGCTGCATGTCAGGAGGAGGCCCTCAGCATATCTCTGGCTGGTGCCTTCTGACTTCTGTCTCCACAGACTCCTGACTATGAACTCCCTCCTCCCTGTCTGGGCCTGAACATTTATACAAGGGGCTCCCTATCTCCCTCTAGTGTCTAGGATGCCTAACTACACCCTAATAGGCCTGCTTATGCATAACACAGGGGAAACATTGCATATAAAAGCACATAGAAAATACATTAATTGCATAGTTAAATATAAGATCGCTGTCCCTTGTGAGTAGAAGTAACGCGCAGACAATTGACCCTTGTGTAGTGCCCACGCCTACCTAGTGGGACACTACAGTATTGTACACCCTACGTCATTTCCATCTGTCATTTCCATCTGTTTGATATAAAGGCTTGGCTCGGACACTCTCTTCCTTCCTATATTTTCAATTAGGGTGTGTTACAGGGGTTGTCCACGATAACTAAAAAATCTCTGACAACCCCTACAAATGCTTAAAATAAAAATCATGATATACTCACCCCTTTCTCCATCTCTGTTGCCTGCGGCCCTGGTCTGCTCCTCCTCCTGCTTCTTTACATACTACAGCGGGGCGTGCAGGTATACGGCATGTGACCACTGCAGCCAATCCGTGTCCTCAGTGGTCTAACGGTGAGGACAGTGTTTGGCTATGTCCACGTCACTGTGCATGACTTATTATTTTAAGCAATACTAGGGCTTATCTGACATATTTAATAATCTTGGACAACTGAGCTTTTACATAACTTTTGATATTTCATAGTAACATATCTAAGGTTTTGATCAGTGGGGTCTGAGCGCCAAGACCCCCACTGATTGCTAGAACCAGGGGAGAGAAGGACTCACTCGCTGCAGGAGATGGGCTCAATAGAAGTCTCTGGGCCAGTATCACTTCCTTCTCCTGCAGCGAAGAGATAGAACGTGCTATGTGAGAGCATCTCTATCCTGGTTCTAGAGATAGGTGGGGGTCTCTGCACTCGGACCACCAGCAATGAAAGCCTTTGATATTTCGCTATGACATATGAAAAGTTCTATGAAAGCTCAGTGACCCCTTTAACCAGGAAGAGGGGATCCCCCCCAGCTTGGATCCTGCACTTTTGGTTGAACCCAGCACAGTTCTCAGCTCTGGACAATTGCTGGTGTGCAATGGAAATTAGACACCCATTCAGTGTATGAACTGTGTGCGATACCGTCAGCTGGGTGATGATGGGGGCTCCGTGAGCAGGATCTCTGACAAACCTGCTCATCTGAAAAAAGGTTGTCCAGACGGACTTCCTCCTTTACTAATAAATAGTTGTTTTGATTTTGATAACATTAGAACATGTCGCCAAATGATGTAATTATGTATCTTTATGATTTCCTAGAGTGTTTATACCTATTTTGTATTCAAAGTTTTCTGATCCCTGGTGACACCAAATAATCAATGATGTTCTGAAAACACAATGAAAGACGCTTTAGTGTTTAGTAAGCAGCAGTCTGTCTCCTGACTGTACAATGACTTATTAATAAAAAAAACTTGTATCTTCCATCTCTCTAGAATACCAATCTAAAAATAACCAAAGAGATCTTGGATTGCCTTTGCGCAGCAGTAAGTTCATTATTCAATACGTTTCCTTAATTCGTGCTGTTTTATGTCCACATCGTGCTCCTCACTACAATGGGCTTCTGAAGGTCCATGAAATAGCAGGCCTCCACAGCAATGACTTATTCCATACCAATAACAAAAACCGGGTCACACCTGTCCATGGGTTGTCTCAGTGAATAGGACTGAGCAGCAACACCACATACAACCACTAGACAGGAGTGCCACTGATTTTGGATGGAAGCAGCCATGTTTGTCTAATACTAAACGGCCCCTTTAACATTAGATTATGGGCAGCTTAAAGGGGTTGTCCCACGACAAATATTCTACAGTTTGCAAACCAACACTTAGATCTGAATACTTTTGTTATTGCATATAATGAAAAATTTAGCATAGCCACTGAGTTATTCAATAAAATATATCTGTATAGCACCACCTGCTGTTTGTTTTTTCTTGTTTCTTTGTATTGCTCACTGAGAAGGCCGCACATGCTCAGTGTCATCCTTCAACTGCCTCCTGAGCTGTGATAGGGAGAGAGCTGCAGCACAAGGGACACACCCCCTGAGCCGCAGCAGAAAAGACACTCCTCTGCCAGCCTGATATAAATCACAAACACACAATACTACTATATGAGCAAGGGTGGCATGTTTGGAAAAATAATTTAGCAAAAGCACACATCTCATTTTTCCGCTTGCAAACAATAGAATAGTCAGATTTCTTTTATCTTATATGGCTTTTTTAATAGCAAAAGCGAAAAAGGTACGGCTTATGTAATGCACAGTTGAAACAGTGAAAAGAAAATCATCATGTTCTTAAAATGGTTATCCCATGACTAATGTAAAAAATTAAAATCAGACATCTTATACTACTAACTAAGCTAGTACCAGCCCTCACCTCACATGGATTTAGAGATCTCCCTATTCATTGCTTTGATTTATATCAAGCTGGCAGCTCAGAGGACGTGTCTTTTCTGCTGCAGCTCAGGGGAGTGTCTGTTCTGCTGCAGCTCAGGGGAGTGTCTTTTCTGCTGCAGCTCAGGGGACGTGTCTTTTCTGCTGCAGCTCAGGGGAGTGTCTGTTCTGCTGCAGCTCAGGGGAGTGTCTTTTCTGCTGCAGCTCAGGGGAGTGTCTTTTCTGCTGCAGCTCAGGGGGTGTGTCTTTTCTGCTGCAGCTCAGGGGAGTGTCTTTTCTGCTGCAGCTCAGGGGGTGTGTCTTTTCTGCTGCAGCTCAGGGGAGTGTCTTTTCTGCTGCAGCTCAGGGGAGTGTCTTTTCTGCTGCAGCTCAGGGGAGTGTCTTTTCTGCTGCAGCTCAGGGGGCGTGTCTTTTTTGCTGCAGCTCAGGGGGCGTGTCTTTTCTGCTTCAGTTCTTTCCTTTCCACAGCTCAGGAGGCAGTCAAAAGATGAATCTGAGCATGTGCAAATAAGTGGCGCTATACAGATACATTTTATTGAATAAGTTGTCTGTAAATACATAATTTCCGTCAGGTGCCAACATCCTACCTCCCCAAATGAAAGGTTCAGCCTGCTCCCCGCCACTCCAGTCCTGCTCCCGTGTCTCCATCTTTCGGTCCAGGGTTTGTTACAAATGATGTATTCCCGGACAACCCCTTTAAAGGGGTTAAAGTGAATATAAACTTCGGACATGGCCTCCTCTTCCTTACTAAATGAATCATTCAAATGTATTTCTTTTTGCTTTACAGAGAGAAAAGATTACAAAGTGTTTGGATAAGCCATCGACGGTAGGAACAAATTCTCTGAATTATCTTTCATAAAACCAATATCATTTTACTTTGACAATATTATCATTCTCTAATGACGTGGTGTGTATTCAACCATGTTATACTTGATAGGGATGAGCGAGTCCACCGAAGTGGGTTTTCGATCCGAATTTCAGGTTAAATTCGATTCGTTGTGAAGCCGAATTTCCTCATGCTTCGTGGTAGTGAATCAATTTAACCTGAAATAGTGTAAAAAACTAAAAAATCAAACTTACCTCCTCCATTTGCTTGTGACGAGCCGGCCACTGCCATCTTGATTGAAGATCTTGGCTGAAATCTCGTGCATGGTGACATATGATGTCATGAGCAAATGGAGGAGGTAAGTATGATTTTGAAGTATGATTTAATTTTTTATGTTCATTTTACACTGTTTTTAGACTTAGATGTCACAATCATGTATGAACGCGGCATCTGAGGGGTACAATGATGGGGGTGGCGCTATCGCAGCTCCCTGTAATGGCACCTGCTAAATAATTCGTCACTAAGCTAATTTTTTTGTAAAATTCGGCAAAGCAGCTAAATCGAATTTTCTAAAACTTTGCTCATCTCTAATACTTGATGTATCATCCTAGACAATGAGATTTATCAGTAATCCACAACATACTTAAACGAAATGTATCACCTTCATATATTTTTTTAAATAATTACAACCAAATATTGAAAAATATTCTTTTTTTAATTTGATTTCATTTCTTGGTTGTACATTTTTTATACTACATTCTACACATGATTGTGGGGGCTGCCATCTTGCCTAAGCAGTTTTTAACTTCATTCAGAAATATGTCATAGAAACCTGTAGACCGGAAATGTTCATTGATTACTATGGCAGAGTGTTGTACGCATGCTCTGTGGCCTGTACAAAAGTCATTGCGCAGGGAGGGGGAGAACATGAGCTGTGATTATCCACTATTGTGAATGGTGAATCCTGTGTTATCTATAGTGATATCTTACATTGTTATCCAGCCTCTGATGAAAAAAAAAGTGATCTCTACAGAACAGGAAATTTCAGTTGATTTTGAGGCCTCTTAGTTATTGTAAAAACTGCACGATTTTTTAAATATAGTTAAAATAGATACAAAATGTAAAATATCATAAAAATATGTTTAACGTAATAAATTGACTGAAATTCTAATAACACATTCTTTTTAAATAATGTGCCGGCATTATAAAATCAGCAGTCACATCTTTTTTTTTTGGAAAGCGTTTTAAGTGGTTTTGCGAGATTCCTTGGGGGTCCGACACCCGGGACCCCCACTGATCAACAGTTAGAGAAGGCCAGCAATCCTGCGAGCGCCGCGGACCTCTCTCTGCTTTTTCTTAGGTCATTGACAATAAATAGGAACAGCTCTGCCCCATTCAAGTGAATGGGGCTGAGTGTGATACCAAGCACAACCACTATACAATGTACAGCGCTGTGCTTGGTGAACTGCGAGAAGGCGGTGGCGCTAGCAGGAGTGCCGCTGCCTTCTCAAAACAGCTGAGCAGCAGGGGTCCCAGATGTCCGACCCCCACCAATCAGATACTGATGACCTATCCAGAAGATAGGTCATCAGAAGATAGGTCATCAGTAAAAAAAATCTTGGAAAACCCTTTTAAGGACCACCCACTGTCTTTTGTCATCACTGTTCTAGAGGGAGCAGACCACTGCTGTGAGCACTCCTGCGAACTATAACTAAGAGCTCTGGTTCTTAGAGCAGCTTTTCTTTGGTTCTACAGCCAGGATCAGAGGCTCCAATCCCAACTGGTAACCCTTTGATTGCTGCAGTATGATTTCCCCCTATGATTGGGTCCCCAAATGATCTGATCGTGGATGAGTAAAGCCTCCAGTCAGACCTAGAAAGGCCCCCGCGACTGTAAATTCAGTAATACTGGTAGTGTTGTCTTAACCACAGCCTGTGCCATAGAAACACTGAGCATAATGTATTAAAGTAATGTAAAAATGTGAAATAAAAAAACATTTTATTGCACAATGATTTATTGCACAATGATTAGGTATCCACAAACATGACCGAAATAACATGAACAACTTATTTAACAGGTTATCCAGTGTGAAATATGTATAAGTTAACGCTTTTGCTACCAGCGCTATACATGTGCGGTGCTGGAGTGATGGGCAAACATGCCGCCCGCTCGCCCATGCAGCAGGCACCATGGCCGGCAGACCTCCGCTGTTTCAAACAGCAGAGACCCGCGGCTAATGACCGCAACTGGCAATAATGCTGAACGCAGTCATTAAGGCCTGCAAGATGCCGTGATCAAGTGAGATCACAGCATATAAAAGGTGAAAAACCTCTTGCGCTTCCGGGCTTCTTATCAGCATCTTCTGCGGTCAATGAGGATGCCGGTAATATATAATATAAAAATATCAAATATAAAAATATTTACGCCAAACTGAAAAATGGGTCAAAATGGCCGATTTGCTATTTTTTCATCACTTCTCTTAACCAATGTAATAAAATGTGATCAAAAAGTCACACACTGCAAAATGGTATCAATAAAAACGACAGATTGTCCTGCAAAAAAATGAGCCCCCACACAGTGCTGCAGACATAAAGTTATTGGGGTCAGTATATGGTGATATAATTTTTTTTTAAAGTTTACATTTATTTTTACACTATTTAGACATAAAAAAAACTATACCTATGTGATATCATTGTAATCGTACTGACCCAGAGAATGAAGGGCATCGGTCAGTTTTGCCACAAAGGAAGCGCCATAGGGACAAAACCCGTTAAACGGTGGAGGAATTGCATTTTATTCCAATTCCACGCCATTCGGAATTTCCTTCCAGCTTCCCACTACATTGTATGCCATATTAAAAGGTGGCATTAGAAAGTACATCTTGTCCCGCAAAAGTTAAGACCTCACATGGCTTTGTGAAGTAAAAAATAATTCATAAGTTATAGCTCAAGGAAGATAGAAAATAAAAATAAAAATGCAATAAAGAAAAAACCTCCAGTATTCTAATTGTTAAACAATAAAGTTAAAAAAGCAAATCTCAAAAAACACCTTTACTATATTCGCAATGCAAAAATATATATATATATACATTCAAGTAATTTATATTTACCCTAAGGCCTCATGCACACGACCGTATGGCTTTTTCAGTGTTTTGCGGTCCGTTTTTCACGGATCCGTTGTTCCGTTTTTTGTTTCCGTTGTGTTTCCGTTTCTGTTCCGTTTTTCCGTTCCGTTTTTCCGTATGGCATATACAGTATACAGTAATTACATAGATGAAATTGGGCTGGCCATAACATTTTCAATAGATGGTTCAGCAAAAAACGGAACGGAAACGGAAGACATACGGATGCATTTCCGTATGTGTTCCGTTTTTTTGCGGACCCATTGACTTGAATGGAGCCAAGCACCGTGATTTGCGGACAAGAATAGGACATGTTCTATCTTTTCACGGTACGGAAATACTGAAATACTGAAACGGAGACACTTCAGTATTTTTTGCTGAACCATTGAAATGAATGGTTCAGTATATGTTCCGCATACTGAACTACAAAAACGGCCAGTATACTGAACGTAAAATACTGTCGTGTGCATGAGCCCTAAACAGGACCAAAAAATTTCAATTTCTCTTGCACAAAACCACTCCTTAGACCTCTTTCACACTTGCGTGTTAGGATCCGGCGTGCACTTCCGTTGCCGGAAGTGCCCGCCGGATCCGTAACACTGCAAGTGAACTGAAAGCATTTGAAGACGGATCAGTCTTCAAAATGCGTTCAGTGTTAGGCTACTTTCACACTAGCGTTCGGGGCTCCGCTTGTGAGTTCCGTTTGAAGGCTCTCACAAGCGGCCCCGAACGGATCCGTCCAGCCCTAATGCATTCTGAATGGATGCGGATCCGCTCAGAATGCATCAGTCTGGCTCCGTTTGTCCTCCGCTCCGCTCAGCAGGCGGACCCCTGAACGCAGCTTGCAGCGTTCAGGTGTCCGCCTGGCCGTGCGGAGTCAAACGGATCCGTCCAGACTTACAATGTAAGTCAATGGGGACAGATCCGTTTGAAGTTGACACAATATGGCTCAATTTTCAAACGGATCCGTCCCCCATTGACTTTCAATGTAAAGTCAAAACGGATCCGTTTGCATTATCATGAACAAAAAAAAAAAAAATAATATATTTATTTATTTTTGTTCATGGTAATGCAAACGGATCCGTTCTGAACGGATCTAAGCGTTTGCATTATAGGTGCGGATCCGTCTGGGCACATACCAGACGGATCCGCACCTAACGCAGGTGTGAAAGTAGCCTTACTATGGCAGCCAGGACGCTATTAAAGTCCTGGTTGCCATAGTAGTAGTGGGGAGCGGGGGAGCAGTATACTTACCGTCCGTGCGGCTCCCGGGGCGCTCCAGAATGACGTCAGAGCGCCCCATGCGCATGGATGACGTGTCCATGCGATCACGTCATCCATGCGCGTGGGGCGCCCTGACGTCACTCTGGAGCGCCCCGGGAGCCGCACGGACGGTAAGTATACTGCTTCCCCGCTCCCCACTACACTTTACCATGGCAAACAGGACTTTAGCGTCCCGGCAGCCGTGGTAACCATTCAGAAAAAGCTAAACGTCGGATCCGGTAATGCGCCGAAACGACGTTTAGCTTAAGGCCGGAGCCGGATTAATGCCTTTCAATGGGCATTAATTCCGGATCCGGCCTTGCGACAAGTGTTCAGGATTTTTGGCCGGATCAAAAAGCGCAGCATGCTGCGGTATTTTCTTCGGCCAAAAAACGTTCCGGTCCTGAACTGAAGACATCCTGATGCATCCTGAACGGATTTCTCTCCATTCAGAATGCATTAGGATAAAACGGATCAGGATTCTTCCGGCATAGAGCCCCGACGACGGAACTCTATGCCGGAAGACAATAACGCAGGTGTGAAAGAGCCCTTATACAGCCATGTCAATGAAAAAACAAAAGAGTTACAGCTGCTTAAACATGGAAAGGCAAACACTGGAAACAGTGGCTGGTCACTAAGTGGTTGAACCGTACCCAATAACTAAAGGTGGTCAAGCTTAAAAAGAAGACCACATTCTTCAATGCTCAATTGCTCATGCCATCATGAATAACGTATCAAAGGTGCATTTAATTCCCATTCTTCATGCTGGAAGCCTTCACTGCCTCTCTTAGGGCTTGTTCACAAATTGGCAAATTGCGGTCCGCAATGCACGGGCACTGACCGTGTGCCAGCCGCATAGTGATTGCGGCCCCATTCACTTGAATGGGTCCGCAATCCGTCCATTCTGCAAAAAGATAGAGCAAGTTCTATCTTTTTTACGGTGCAGAGGCACGGAACGGAACCCCAGAAAGGACTTCGCAGTGTTCTGTTCTTCCGTTCCGCATCTCCGGCTTTGCGGACCCATTGAAACGAATGGGTCCGCATCCGTGATCCGCAAATGCGGTCCGCAATACGGCAACAGGCTTCACACAGTCGAGCCTGTAGGAGGGACAACTTCCATGTTTGCCTGTTTCTAACCCTATTGAACTATAGACATGAGAAGAATCTTTTGCTCACAAATTCTCGCTTTGCTTCCTCAAAATACAAGGGTTTACAAAAAAAAAGGCTACATGCAAATAGCGTATCCGTGTTCCTGTTTTTTTTACATCCACATCCGTTCCGTTTGTCCGCAAATTTTGTAAGTTGTGTTTCCGTGTGCCTTCAGGTTTTTTTTGCGGTCCATAAAAAAAACCTGAAGGCTGTAATTCTTGAAATTTAATATATACAGGTTTCTCAGCGACCATCCGCAAAAAAAAAACAGATGCGGGTGACATACGGATGGCTTCCGTTGGTCTTTCGCATTTTTTGCGGACCCATTGACTTCTATGGGTCCGCAAACAGTTTTTTGCGGACAAGAATAGGACATGCCATATTTTCTTTGCGGACGTGAAATACGGACAGCGGACGCGGACAACAAATGGATGAGTCCACTGCATTTTTAACGGATCCTTAGAAATGAATGGGAAACCATCCGATCCGCAAAAAAACCGGAACGGAGGCTGCAAAAAACCACTGCCGTGTGCATGTAGCCTAAAGCATAGCCTGGGAATAAGGCTTGCAAAAGTGTTGGCTCTAGAACAGGCACTTTACTCCTGCTACATTATCTTATAACCTGAGTAAGCAAAGAGGTATCTCCCAAGAAAGAGAACCATACTGACGAGGGACAAGCACCCCGAAAAATCCGTCTACGGATAGATATCTAGCCTGGCTGTTTTCTCAGGTTTGTTGGAAAGTCAGATCTTGACTCATAAGGAGCCACTTCCAAGAGGTGGCGCTAGCGAGATGGTTCTCTTTCTAGGGAGATGCTTCTTTGCATATTTGTTTCCCACGGAGAACTGCCAATAAGTCAACACACCCTGGAGTGCCTCCAGTTAGGCCTCTTTCACACAACCGTTTTATTTTTTTCCGTTTACGGGACGTTTTTTGCATTCCGTACACGGTCCGTTTACGGAACCATTCATTTTAATGGTTCCGCAAAAAAAAACTGAATGTACTCCGTATGCATTCCGTTTCCGTATTTTCGTTTTTCCGTTCCGTTGAAAGATATAACATGTCCAATTATTGCCCGCAAATCACGTTCCGTGGCTCCATTCAAGTCAATGGGTCCGCAAAAAAAAAAAAAAACAGAACACATACGGAAATGCATCCGTATGTCTTCCGTATCCGTTCTGTTTTCGCAGAACCATCTATTGAAAATGTTATGCCCAGCCCAATTTTTTCTATGTAATTACTGTATACTGTATATACCATAGGGAAAAACGGTACAGATACGGAAACACAACGGAAAAAAAAAAACGGAACAACGGATCCGTGAAAAACGGAACAACAGATCCGTGAAAAATGGACCGCAAAACACTGAAAAAGCCATACAGTCATGTGAAAGAGGCCTAAGTCTCCATACAGGACTGGTCTATTTAAGGAAATTCTGCACCCCGCCTAAACCGCCTATTAACTGAGTATAAGGGCTGCTTCACACGAGCGGATGGCTTGGCTGTCATTCACGCTGCGGATGACACGCACGGCATCCGCTCGTGTGAAAGAGCCCTAAGGGGAGGTTGTTATGCAGGGACAGAGAAAGCGAAGGCTGATAACTGAAGAGATTGGTGCAGAAAGAGGAGATCATGACCATATACTAGAATAAGGCTACTTTTCCATATGGGTTTTGGTTTCAGGTTTTGGGATCCGGCAGAAGATCTCAAATCCTGACCAAAACGATTCAGTTTTGATTACACATCAGGATACATCCCTTCCGTTAGGATGCAGTTGTGTAAAATCGAAACGGAACAAACCGGATCATAAATACATTAGGATCCTTAAAAAAATGAACCGCCACCATTGACTTACATTGTATTCAGTGACGGATCCAGTTTTGTGTCCGGTCACAAGACGGAATGCTGACGGGACGGAAGGCCTCCTGATGCATCCTGAACGGATCTCTTTCCATTCAGAATGCATGGGGCCAAACGGAACCATTTTGGCATGGTTTGGAGATCCTCTTCCGGATCTCAAAACTGAAATGCCAAGACACATGTGTGAAAGTAGCCTAAGAGCTGTGGGAATGATCTGCTCACGGACATGATATGCTAGAGCTTGCCAATGAAACTGGTCAAAAACAACAAGGAAATTAGGAATGCCTTATGTTGGTATACACAGTCTTCGTCTGTCGTAGGCCAGTCTCACATGTGCTTATTAAAGAGGACTTGTTACCTCTCCTGGCATTCCCCATGTAATGCCAGCAGTTTGAAATGAAGGTCCAGATGGGTGCTACCAGTTTGGGGGGGGGGGGGGGTCGCTGCAAAGCCTGACATTATCCAATCAGTGCTCCCTGTGTCAAACAGTGCAGGGACACACCCACAACTGGTAACACCCATCTGGACCTTCATTTCAAACTGCTAATTCTTTCATAACTTTTAGCAGGAATAATAAAGGGATGGCATATTATAGAGTCATAACAATAGAGGCTCCAGAATTGTTATTACATAGGGGATGCAAGTAGTTACTACATCAGACATGTCAGGAGAGGGGACAGCTCCTTTTTAAGGGCAGTTGACCTCGTACACATAGATGTGAGTGATGACAATCTCTGTACAGCACTGTGGAATATGTTATATAAATTATTATAAGTAAGTATATGGTAACTATTTAACTCATCCGCCTTTCTCATGTTCTTTCAGGATATTGCTACCTGTATAAAGGTAAATATTCACCATTAACACGTCGACTTTTACAGTTTTCTATAACCCTTTACTGTAGTGAATCTCAGCACTGTCATCCAGCTAATTCAGATGCTTCCACAATTCTGCACTTGACGGCACAGGCCAAAATGTGACGCCCACAATGCATGACGTCAGGATGGTAGTGGTGGTGGTGACCCTGATAGTGGTAGTAGTACTCACAGTTCATGGTGGCAATCTTCCCTCTGGCACTCTCCAGGCTGTGCACAGTGAAAAGAGGGCACACCCTTTCTTCATTCAGGGAACTCCCTGGCTTTATGGGGTTCCTGCCCAGTGACAGTTGGGGAGCCCTTGTGAACTGTAAGAAGCAATGATCAGGCCTTGTTTATTTGCAAAACATAAAAGGGGTCAATTACTTTATTGGGCGTATTTCTGGTGCAGATTTGCGCCGCAATCTCAGATTTTTCCCTGGTCACGCTAGGTCTAAAAAAGAGGGGGTGCGGTGTGGGCAGGGAAGGGATGGGCCTGGTTTAGGCGTAGAAAATGGTCTAAGGCCCCTTTCACACGGGCGAGATTTCCGCGCGGGTGCGATGTGTGAGGTGAACGCATTGCACCCGCACTGAATCCGGACCCATTCACTTCTATGGGGCTGTGCACATAGCAGTGATTTTCACGCATCACTTGTGCGTTGCGTGAAAATCGCAGCATGCTCCTCTCTGTGTGTTTTTCACGCAACGCAGGCCCCATAGAAGTGAATGGGGCTGCGTTAAAATCGCAAGCATCCGCAAGCAAGTGCGGATGCAGTGCGTTTTTCACGCACGGTTGCTAGGAGACGATCGGGATGGGGACCCGATAATTATTATTTTCCCTTATAACATGGTTATAAGGGAAAATAATAGCATTCTTAATACAGAATGCATAGTACAATAGGGCTGAAGGGGTTAAGAAAATATAAAAAATAATTTAACTTACCTTAATCCACTTGCTCGCGCAGCCGGCTTCTCTTCTGTCTTCATCTTTGCTGTGCACAAGAAAAGGACCTGTGGTGACGTCACTACGCTCCTCACATGGTCCGTCACATGATCCATCACCATGGTAAAAGACCATGTGATGGACCATGTGATGAGCGCAGTGACATCATCAAAGGTCCTATTCCTCAGAAGAAGACAGAAGAGAAGACGGCTGCGCGAAAAAGTGGATTAAGGTGAGTTAAATTATTTATTTATTTTTTTAACCCCTCCAGCGCTATTGTACTATGCATTCTGTATTAAGAATGCTATTATTTCCCCTTATAACCATGTTATAAGGGAAAATAATACAATCTGCACAACACCTAACCCAAACTCGAACTTCTGTGAAGAAGTTCGGGTTTGGGTACCAAACATGACGATTTTTCTCACGCGCGTGCAAAACGCATTACAATGTTTTGCACTCGCGCAGAAAAATTGCCAAAAACATGACGCCCGTGTGAAAGAGGCCTAAATGTAAGATAGCAAGGAAGCCGTCTTACATTTAGAAGTGGTGGTGGATCCACCGAAGATATGTACAGTAGAGGCCGGCGTCTCTACTTAACTTTGGCGATCCACCACCAGCTATAGGGAATATTAAAGGGAACCTGTCACCTGGATTTTGGGTATAGAGCTGAGGACATGGGCTGCTAGATGGCCGCTAGCACATCCACAATACCCAGTCCCCATAGCTCTGTGTGCTTTTATTGTGTAAAAAAAAAATGATTTGATACATATGCAAATTGACCTGAGATGAGTCAGAGCTTGAAAATATGACTCTTCTCTGGTCACACGAGTAAGATATGACTCTTTTATGTTAATTTGCATATGTATGAAATCGGTTTTTTTTTACACAATAAAAGCACACAGAGCTATGGGGACTGGGTATTGCAGATGTGCTAGCGGCCATCTAGCAGCCCATGTCCTCAGCTCTATACCCAAAATCCAGGTGACAGGTTCCCTTTAAGACCGGCATCTAAAACGCTGGTCTTAATAAATGACCCCCAAAGTCTCACTTTACTGAATAGATAATGGGAGTAGTAGTTCATACAGCAGCAAAAGGCATAGTTCAAAAGTATATTACTAATGACCCTGCTCCCCCCTCCTCCTGTCACCCCACTAGTGACCCTGCTCCCCCCTCCTCCTGTCACCCCACTAGTGACCCTGCTCCCCCTCCTCCTGTCACCCCACTAGTGACCCTGCTCCCTCCTCCTCCTCCTGTCACCCCACTAGTGACCCTGCTCCCCCCTCCTCCTGTCACCCCACTAGTGACCCTGCTCCCCCCTCCTCCTGTCACCCCACTAGTGACCCTGCTCCCCCCTCCTCCTGTCACCCCACTAGTGACGCTGCTCCCCCCTCCTCCTGTCACCCCACTAGTGACCCTGCTCCCTCCCCCCTGTCACCCCACTAGTGACCCTGCTCCCCCCTCCTCCTGTCACCCCACTAGTGACCCTGCTCCCCCTCCCCCTGTCACACCACTAGTGACCCTGCTCCCCCTCCTCCTGTCACCCCACTAGTGACCCTGCTCCCCCCTCCTCCTGTCACCCCACTAGTGACACTGCTCCCCCTCCTCCTGTCACCCCACTAGTGACCCTGCCCCCCCTCCTCCTGTCACCCCACTAGTGACCCTGCTCCCTCCCCCCTGTCACCCCACTAGTGACCCTGCTCCCCCCTCCTCCTGTCACCCCACTAGTGACCCTGCTCCCCCTCCCCCTGTCACACCACTAGTGACCCTGCTCCCCCTCCTCCTGTCACCCCACTAGTGACCCTGCTCCCCCCTCCTCCTGTCACCCCACTAGTGACACTGCTCCCCCTCCTCCTGTCACCCCACTAGTGACCCTGCCCCCCCCTCCTCCTGTCACCCCACTAGTGACCCTGCTCCCCCCTCCTCCTGTCACCCCACTAGTGACCCTGCTCCCTCTTCCTCATGTCACCCCACTAGTGACCCTGCTCCCCCCTCCTCCTGTCACCCCACTAGTGACCCTGCTCCCCCCTCCTCCTCTCACCCCACTAGTGACGCTGCTCCTCCTCCTCCTGTCCCCCCGCTAGTGACCCTGCTCCCCCCTCCTCCTGTCACCCCACTAGTGACCCTGCTCCCCCCTCCTCCTGTCACCCCACTAGTGACCCTGCTCCCCCTCCTCCTGTCACCCCACTAGTGACCCTGCTCCCCCCTCCTCCTGTCACTCCACTAGTGACCCTGCTCCCCCCTCCTCCTGTCACCCCACTAGTGACCCTGCTCCCCCCTCCTCCTGTCACCCCACTAGTGACCCTGCTCGCCCCTCCTCCTGTCACCCCACTAGTGACCCTGCTCCCCCCTCCTCCTGTCACCCCACTAGTGACCCTGCTCCCCCTCCTCCTGTCACCCCACTAGTGACCCTGCTCGCCCCTCCTCCTGTCCCCCCGCTAGTGACCCTGCTCCCCCCTCCTCCTGTCACCCCACTAGTGACCCTGCTCGCCCCTCCTCCTGTCACCCCACTAGTGACCCTGCTCCCCCCTCCTCCTGTCACCCCACTAGTGACCCTGCTCCCCCTCCTCCTGTCACCCCACTAGTGACCCTGCTCCCCCTCCTCCTGTCACCCCACTAGTGACCCTGCTCCCCCCTCCTCCTGTCACCCCACTAGTGACCCTGCTCCCCCTCCTCCTGTCACCCCACCAGTGTCCCTGCTCCCCCCTCCTCCTGTCACCCCACTAGTGACCCTGCTCCCCCTCCTCCTGTCACCCCACTAGTGACCCTGCTCCCCCTCCTCCTGTCACCCCACTAGTGACCCTGCTCCCCCTCCTCCTGTCACCCCACTAGTGACCCTGCTCCCCCTCCTCCTGTCACCCCACTAGTGACCCTGCTCCCTCCTCCTCCTGTCACCCCACTAGTGACCCTGCTCCCCCTCCTCCTGTCACCCCACTAGTGACCCTGCTCCCCCTCCTCCTGTCACCCCACTAGTGACCCTGCTCCCTCCTCCTCCTTCTGTCACCCCACTAGTGACCCTGCTCCCCCCTCCTCCTGTCACCCCACTAGTGACCCTGCTCCCTCCTCCTCCTTCTGTCACCCCACTAGTGACCCTGCTCCCCCTCCTCCTGTCACCCCACTAGTGACCCTGCTCCCCCTCCTCCTGTCACCCCACTAGTGACCCTGCTCCTCCTCCTCCTGTCACCCCACTAGTGACCCTGCTCCCTCCTCCTCCTTCTGTCACCCCACAGGGAAGAAGCTGAATAGACTCCACCGACTATGATGGGATCCATTCAGTTTCTGTTCGGGATCCTGTCTTTTTACTCGACACAGAAGTGCTGCATACAAGGCTTTCTTGTCTGGTCTTCCAACAGAATCTGCAACAGAGACTCCAAACGCAGCCTCCAGCGCAGATTTGAAGGCTACGTATTATGTATATTAGTAATGCTCACAGGTGCCCCCTCACAGTGTTTGCATTTCTCTCCGGCAAAGCTACCAGGTTCTGGCCTGTGAAATGTATACCATGTCTAGCGCGGCCCTCAGACAGAAAATGGTTGGGCACCACTGCTGTACACAACTAAAACTCAGCAACGGGCCATGATTAAATGAGAAATAAACCTGCAACTTGTAATAATATACTTTTTTGACTTTTAGGCTCTCTTTAAGGGCTTGGCAACTTCACTGGACTGTGTGGTAAAGAACTAAATGTATTGTTTATGTTGGCAAATGAATTAGTTGAATGTAATCACATAGATATCCGCATCCATAGCAAACGTAGCTTAGCAATGACAGCTTGGAAAACCCCTTTGCACTCGGCTCCCCCTAGTGGCTGCAGACAAAGGCAGGAGGAGTGTGTGGAGGGGTCTGCGCTATGGTGAATGCCTCACAGTCTAAAGATTAACAGTATTATCACTACATCTGACATAAACTGTCAATCAAGATTTATTTAGGTTGGTTAAAGCATTATGCAGGATAGGCAGACCGGAAATGAATTGTCCGCTTCATTCAAGTTGTCACAAGGATGGGAGATAGAACGTTGCACTGCGTTGACAAGCGCACATTTAGTTTCAGGTACCTGGGGACAGATTCCCTTTAGAGCCGCAGTACATATGAAAGAGATTCCCATTTTGAGGGGCAGCAATGCTCATGCACTTTTGACATTTCTATAGTTTTCTCATTCTAAAGGCTCATGCACACAGCTGTAGCCGTATATGTGGTCCACAGACTGAGAATCCTACAAAACACGGATACCGCCCGTATGCCTTGTGCATTTTGTGAATCAGTACGTGCTGCCCTTAGTTAGAACTGCAAAACAGACAAGTATAGGACATGTTTTTTTTGGGTTTTTTTTGTAGGCCCGTGGAATGGACATACATGTACTGTGGCCCCATTGAAATGAATGGTACTAAAACTATGGTTGTGCGCATGAACCCTAAATCTGTAAATGTTACTTATTCTATCCGAGGAGTGACTTGTGTCATTATATTATTCTCCAGCTTGATGAAACGATATGTAAATATCTTAACATGATCCTGACAGATGTTCTGAAGAAGACAGGCGGTAATGCTGTGGTAATTACATTCTACTTCACCTTACTTCAGCATCAATTTAAAGCATTTCCTATTGAATTTGAGCTACAACTAAATGTTCTCACCTCCATCCATCTGGTTAGCAGTCAGTGGTTTAGGAATTGAAGAAAAGCGACAAAGTACAGTAAAAGGAAAGGCATTGCCTATATACAGCTCGCCTGGTACATAGGTCTGTCCTCACCTTTCCTCTTGGCATATCCTGATCTGTGGCATGAAATAACAAGCTTTGAAAAGAAACGTGATTTGCAGTACTCTGTTGGGAGATGCATATGCTATCTCTGTCTGTGTTTGGCCACCCAGTGGTTGTGGGCTGCATTGCAGCCTGTGGAGGATTTTGCTAGGGCACTGCAATATTGTGTCAAATTTGTATTGTGAGATATTGGAATCCTTCATAAAATTCAAGAAAATGTATAGGTGGGCTCATCTGTATTTCATTTACATCAACAAGCTGTTATTAAGTGGATGTGGATCTGCTGTGTCATTTGAACAGATTGGTTTTAGACTACTACTAAGGGTACTAAGTTGCTCCCCTGGTCTTCACCCTTTAACCCCTATACTAGATCTGGACTCCACTGCAGGGGATCTACCAGACCGCTACCTGTTGGATTAGACTCAGTCTGTAGACTGCTGAGCTACAATGGCCAACAGAGACTGGTGCAAGGCACAGGGGGATCAGGCAAAACCGCAGTCAGGGACAGGCCGAGGTACGGCAGGCAGAGTTTATGCAAAACAAAAACAGTCTTGAGGGTTAAGGCCGGCAGCTCTTGGTTAATACAGAGATCTGGTCAGAAAGTGAAGTGTTAAATCCAGAAGTCAGGTAAAAGTCAGTACATGGACAGAGAAACAAGCTAAAGTTGTGGCTGTTCCCAACATATGGAGTGAAGCGGTGTTGGGCATGGACCCCTACCGTGATACAAGCTTATTATTATTTTTTTATTCCTGTTTGACCACATTTGATAATTACTCTACCTGCACAGTATCAGGCGAGTCCTGGCACTTTTGAGTGTGCCACGACCTACCTCAACCGGACGCATAATAAATAACCTGGACTTTTAATTTACTTCTCCCTTTCTTGTTTCCGCTTTAAATCAGTGTAAGTGGTTGAGAGGTTGGTATCAGCCTGTGTAACGGAACAGCTCTGAGAGATCACAGGACTGAAGTTAGAAATACAACTACATGAAATGTCACATATTACAGACAGATTGTTCATTAGGATTAAAATAATATATTGTATTTTCTTCCTTACATGATAAGCTGACAGGCCTGGGGAACGGTCTGCTCTGTGGAAAGGTAAGATTAAACATTTGAAGAATTCTTGCTTATGCTTCATGTATCATTTACATTTAAACTTATTTTTTTTGAATATTTATTTGACTTGAGATGTAGTTAGGCAGAGAAACAGACAGACAGAAATAAAGACATAGAGAAAGACAGATAGATAAATAGATAGACACATAGACAGATAGATAGAGGCAAGGAAGGTGTTAAAACAATAAAGGAAATACACTTAAAGAGGTATTCAGGTGTGGCATGTAATCCCTCATCCACAGGCTAGCAGGTATCTTACTAGATGTGTGCATGTCCTACCACTGGGATCCCCACCCATCACAAGAATGGGGACCCAGGGCCCTGCGGGGCCCCCCAAAATGAACAGAGAGACAGGTTGGGCATGCACACTCTTGTCTATGGAAGTTCTGGAAATAGTGGAGCGCTTTAGGTCCCCACTGATCTCATAGTTATCCCCTATGCTGTGGACAGAGGATCACTTGCCACAATTGAATACCCCTTTAATGACACAACCCCCCTCTGCTCCAGCGCCACTGCTCCGATCTTCCTGGCTGGGTGTTGTATATACATGACTGCAGAGGTAATGTGTCCTTATACCGCACATGACTGCTGCAGCCAATCACTGGCCTCAGCAATCTTATGCTGACACGTCTGCCCGGACTGCCCATCTGGCAATTCAGACAAATGCCAGATGGGTCGGTGTTCTCAGTGACCAACTCTACTGGGATGGTGCCGACCCTGACTTGTGTTTCTGTGAAGTCTTCATCTTGGGGTGGGCCTGTATGCTTTCAAATGCCAGGGCTGAATTATTGTCCCAGTGCGGCCTTGCAAACTGCATACATTGAGGCCAGTGATTGGCTGCGGTGGTCACATACAGTATATGGGACATCATTGGTGCAGGCAAGAACATGATGTCACGGCTGCGGGAAGGACCAAAGCAACGATGGCGGAGCAGAGGGGAATCGAAATGGGGAGTACAGCTTCTATTCTGTCCCTGCGTTTTTCTTTTTTTATCTTTTTTAACTTGGAGAACTGCTTCAATACAACACAACGCATATTAATGAATACAGTATATAAAATATTAATAAAAGAACTTCTATACAATAATATACTATATAATGTTACATGCCGTTATACAAAATTATGCTAATTACTCTGTTATTAACCTTAATGGAAATATATTTTTCTTTTTAACCAGACATTATTGGGGAAATAGTTGGCAACTACAATGTGCGTTAGAAAAAAACGTATGTATTGAATGAAATTGTTGCTGTACATGTCAAAAAAGACCCAGGTCCATCAAGTGCAACACACAATATAATCCTATAGTGTAGAAGGCAAAACCCCAGCTGACAGACAAATAGCATTAAACCACATCCAAGTTGAGGGTAGAGAGGGGGTTAATTTCAGTCTAGCCTGGTGGTCTAGGACAGTGAGTGGGTTAATGTAGGCATTTGTGGTGGTCTAGGGCAGTGAAAAGATTAATATCAGAATCCCTGGTGGTCTAGAGCAGTGACGTGGTTAATGTCAGAATCGCTGAGGTTTATTGCAGCAAAGAGATTATGTCAGGAAACCTGGAGGCTTTGGACCGTGGGGGGGGGGGGGGGGGGGGAGGGTTATTGTGAAAATACCTGATGTTCTAGGACAACAAAAGGTGTTAGTGTCAGTACACCGGGTGATCTAGGAGACTGAAGAAGTGGAAGTATTAATGCTGGTTACTCAGCTCTCCGGGCTCCAGTGTTATCCAGGCTGTAACTTCCTGTTTTCCTCCTTTCACAGATCATAGAGACTAGGGCAAACTGTGCAGCTGTAACAGTATGGCTGCACAGTTCTCTCTATGGTCAGGAAGAACAATTCAGGAGTGATCTGCCCAGTCACTACAAAGACAGTCAGCATATGACAAGGCCTTAAGGTTCACCTTGCCAAGGGGCCTGGTCACAATTGTGACTGCTGTGACCCCCTATAGCTATGTCACTTAACCCTTTTGGTAGTTTACTGGTTAGAGAGACCCGACCTAAGAATGTTCCATCAATAACTACCCTCTGCTTTGCATTATTGAGCCATCTGTTAGGTAGATTTCACACACATCAGTGATTGTCAGCCAAAACCAGGTACAGTCCTGAAACACCGACACAAATCTTTCCTTTACACCTTATCTCTGTGAAGGCTTCTGGTTTTGGCTCACAATCACTGATGGAAATCACTGACCAAATACTGACCAAACACTGACTGCATGAAAGCATTCTTACTATCCTGCATCTTCTGGTAGTCTGTGTGTCTGGAAAGCAACTCTATGGCCACCATGAGGTGGGAGGCAATGTCCTTCGCACTAAGCCCATCTATACTTTTCCAAAGGGTGTTGAGGCACAAAAATGCAACATAAAGCTGGACCGTGTAAGATGATGAACATGATTTTTTATTTATTTATTTTGCAGACATCATGCATGATGCAAAGAAAATCTTCGATTTCAAACCACCTTACCTAATTACCTTTCGCTTTCATAAAAAGAAAAATCTAAAAAAAAATGTCATCTTAGCCATACTCTCCTCCCTTTACTCCTGGAATCATTTCAAATAAACTTGCAGCAAATAAACATCCTGTGCGTCTTATTTCTGATGTTTATAAAAAGCTGGGACCAAATACATGAAGGGTCTGTAGCTGGATTGGGGTCATTCAACTGCAGCCCCCTCTGCACTTTGATTGACAGGGCCAAGCAGTGCAAATGTGATCACACCCGGCCCTGTCAATCAAATTGCAGGGGTTCTGCAGTTGCAGAGAGAGCAGAGCCTCTAGGTGTAACGACAACGCCCCCGTTGCTCCTAGAGGCTCATTTGCATGTATTAAAACATAATTTTTCTCAGCAATGCGGGCACATAGGAACATGGGACCAACACAGATGCCTTCAGCTGCCAAGCGCACATGTAACAGGTCAGCCAGTGTCATAGGTGCAGATCTGAGGACAGATGTCCGTTAACATACAGACCCAGACCAGCAGGGGGAGCTCTATGGGTCACAAAATATAGTACACATAGGTATTTCTGCCTGCAGGTTGCGCACTTGCATTAGGCTGTTTATCTCTGGTATGTGCCTGTACATATAATATTTGGTTCTCGTATTTGATCTTCCGGTTCTTTAGAAACATTCTGGAAATGGAAGTGAAAGGAGAATAGGGACGCTCCTGTGGTTCAAACAGGTGGATCCGGCGTGCAGGGAGCCGCTTCTTGTGGTGGCTATGACAACCGGGCGGAGCGTTGTCATGGAAACTCCCAGGCGTCTGAGCAGGGACTGTCAGTGATCTGTGTGCAGGAATCTGGGTGTAATGTCCTAGGACGTGACCCGGGAGCTGTGTGCAGTCATGTCAGTGTCTGAGGGCCCTCCACTATCTGTGGGGCCCAATCTCCACAGAAGAACAGCGCCAAACGGCCATATTAGCGCCGGACACACTGCCACACACCATCAGCTGTGGCAAGCGATCTTGTGCTCCTTTACTTCTCTCTTACTTCTAGCCCTGCATACAAATACATCATTACACATTCTGAGCAGCATAAGAATAAATAAGCTTTAACAATCACCTATTGGGAATGGTGGATCATGTCTTATCTATACACAGAGGTGATATCATTACACACAGGATTAGAATGGCAGATGAGCAGGTAATTGCAGTAAAGTGTTCTGTACAGACCAAGGAGTGGCGCCTATAAGGCTTAGAGGTCAGGGATGCAGGATTTTATGGTTTTTCTTTAAATATAGATATTGACATGGAGAATTAAAACTAATATCATCAAACATTATTTAAAGGGGTTATCCCATGACATCAGTAGCATAGCTATAAATGACTGGGCCCCACAGCAAAATTTTTTGCAACCTCTTCCTTTCATGCTGCCCCCATTCCTGTGGCTAGTAGGGATCGCTCTCTCAGACCAGGCCCGGCAGCTGTTCCATCCGTTTTCTATACTGTCACTGTATATAATTTCATTGTGTAATACTGTTGAGGGGGGCCCTGACAAAATATTTTAGTCCTCCTCCTCCTGGATGGGCCCCTTTTGGATCAGGCCCCCGAAGCAGCCGCTTCCCCTGCTTCCTCTATAGCTACGCCCCTGCATGACATCATATGGTACATGACAATCTCTTTCTAACAAAGCTAGAACCAGCCCTGTGCCTCATAGATCCAGAGATCTCCTCAATCATTGCTCTGCTAGATCAGGTCAAGGGGAGTGTCTTTACTGCTGCAACTCAGGGAGCGTGTCTCCGCTCTCCCTATCACAGCTCAGGGGGCGTGTCTCCGCTCTCCCCATCACAGCTCAGGGGGCGTGTCTCCGCTCTCCCTATCACAGCTCAGGGGGCGTGTCTCCGCTCTCCCTATCACAGCTCAGGGGGCGTGTCTCCGCTCTCCCCATCACAGCTCAGGGGGCGTGTCTCCGCTCATCCTATCACAGCTCAGGGGGCGTATCTCCACTCTCCCTATCACAGCTCAGGGGGCGTGTCTCCGCTCTCCAGATCACAGCTCAGGAGGCAGTTGAAGAATGAAACTGGGCATGTGCGGCCATCTCAGTAAGCTGGACAGAGAAGTGAGGGGAAAAAAAAGAGCAGGTAGCGCTATACAGATACATTTTATTGAATAACTCAGTGGCTATGCAACATTTTTAATTACAGGCAATTACAAAAAATATTCAGATCCAGGTGCTAGTTTGAAAACTGTAGAATATTTTTTTTTTGTGGGAAACCCCCTCAGCCCCTATAGCTTAACCCCTAAAGGACCAAGGACGTACCGGTACGTCCTGACTTAAAATCGGAATTCCAGCGCCGGCTGAAATCATTCAGCCGGCATCCCGTAACAACGCAGGGGGGGTCATTTGACCCCCCCGTATCGGCGATCGCAGAAAACCGCAGGTCAATTCAGACCTGCGGTTTTCTGCGTTTCCGGTCCATTCGGGTGTCCTGTGACCCGATGAATCGGAAAAAGACTGCGATCGGTGGCGTAATTATACACCACCTAGCGCAGTCCGAGGATTTGGAGAGGCGGTGCTGGCCCTGGTGCTGAACGCCGCTGTCCAGGGTGCTGATTGGTGCAGGGGAGAGAGGCGCGAGATTCAAACTTCCTGCGCTCCTCTCTCCCCTCCTCTTCCTGTCCAGCACCCTGACCGTGCAGCATCGTCCAGCACCAGCTCCTGTGTCCCCCAAATCGGCATCCATCACCCTCCTGCACTCATCGCCACCCAGGTAGGTTAGGGTCAGTGAGAGAGAGGCACCGTTAGGCAGGGAAAGAAGGGAAAAGTAAGTTAGAAAAAAAAAAAGAAAAAGTACTTTTATTCCAAACTTCCATCTATCCATCTAACCCTAACCCAGACCCCCCCCCCCCCCCCTTCCCCCCCCCACCAGCCCCCCCCCCCCCCCCCCATGCTAGGGATCCTGTGGCCCACCCTAGTACGAGCCGCCCTGGGGTTCGTACTGGTTTCCCGGCCCACCAAATAAGTCCACCGGAGCCCCCTGCCGATGAACTTAGTTGGTGTCCCCCAGTGGACTTTGAGCCTGAGATTCCGGATTTTGCTGGCAATCCTGGAATCCAGATTCCCACAGTGGGGTTTACTGAAATAGACTATTTTAGTTTTTTTTTCAGTAACCCACTGGTGAATCTGATGGTGGAGCAGACGAATCTGTACGCCCAACAGTTCGTCGCTCAAAACCCAGGCTCAGTTTTGGCTAGACCCGGTGGCTGGACGCCGGTCAGTGCAGCCGAAATGAGGACATTTTGGGGCCTCGTGCTGCATATGGGTCTAGTCCAAAAACCCAGTGTCAGGCAATACTGGAGTGGGGACGTCCTATACCAGACCCCACTGTACAGTATGGTCATGACACGTACACGGTTTGAGGCCATCCGGAAATGTCTGCATTATTCCGATAATGCAGCATGTCCACCCCGAGGTGATCCTGCCTATGACCGGCTGTATAAGATACGGCCGGTCATCGATCACTTTTGGGCCAAATTCATGGAGGCCTACGTACCTGGAAGGGAGGTCGCGGTTGATGAGTCTCTCGTTGCGTTCAAGGGGAGACTCAGTTTCCGCCAATACATTCCCACAAAGCGGGCGAGGTATGGCGTGAAGCTATACAAAATTTGTGAGAGTACCTCAGGGTACACTTACAAATTTTGTGTGTACGAGGGGCGAGATTCCCGTATTCAACCCCCAGAATGTCCCCCCACTCTGGGGGTTAGCGGGAAACTCGTGTGGGACCTTATGTACCCACTGCTGGATAATGGTTACCACTTGTACGTGGATGACTTTTATACCAGCATTCCCTTGTTCAGGTCCCTTGCCGCCAGATCCACGTTCGCTTGTGGGCAGTGGCGTATCCAAGCTATGGCAGCCATGGCTAGTGCCATAGGCGCCAAGCGGGGGGGGGGCGACCAGGGCCGATCCTACACGGGGTGCAGTGGGTGCCCGGGCCCCGCACCCCAGCGCTGCGGCCCTGGTGACAAGTGGGGGCGGCCGCGGCCGGGCAGAGCAGGAGATGAGCGCCTCCATTGCGGAAGCGCTCATCTCCATAGTCATCTGTATTGCCGTCCTCAGGACGGCAATACAGATGCCTGTCTGTGCTGCGGCAGAGGAGGGAGAGGTGTGTCCCCTCCTGTTCCTCTGATAGGCTGCCGGCTTAGTGCTGGCAGCCTATCAGAGGCCGGTGATGGCGCGATGACGTCATCGCGTCGCCTGAGCCGTATAGCGAGGGACACACAGACGGAAGAGGTGGCCTGCATCGCATCGCATTGCTGGAGGTAAGTATAAGTGTATTATTTTTTTTTATTTTTTTATATAGGTACAATACTGGGCTGGCACATGATAAGGGGGGCTACTGGGCTGGCACATAAGGGGGGATACTGGGCTGGCACATAAGGGGGGACTACTGGGCTGGGCTGGCACATGATAAGGGGGGCTACTGGGCTGGCACATGATAAGGGGGGACTACTGGGCTGGCACATGATAAGGGGGGACTACTGGGCTGGCACATGATAAGGGGGGCTACTGGCACATGATATGGGGGGCTACTGGCACATGATATGGGGGCACTCTGGCTACTGGCACATGATATGGGGGCACTCTGGCTACTGACACATGATATGGGGGGGCTCTGGCTACTGACACATGATATGGGGGGGCTCTGGCTACTGGCACATGATGGGGGGGGGGGGGGCTCTGGCTACTGGCACATGATATGGGGGGGGGCTCTGGCTACTGGCACATGATATGGGGGGCTACTGGCACATGATAAGGGGGGCTACTGCTACATGATAAGGGGGGCTACTGGCACATGATAAGGGGGCTACTGGCACATGATAAGGGGGGCTACTGGCACATGATAAGGAGGGCTACTGGCACATAGGGGGGCTACTGGCACATAAGGGGGGCTACTGGCACATGATATGGGGGGGCTCTGGCTACTGGCTTATGATATGGGGGGCTCTGGCTACTGGCACATGATGGTGGGGGGGCTCTTATTTCTGGCACATGATTGGGGGCACTCTGGCTACTGGCACATGATATGGGGGGCTCTGGCTACTGACACATGATATGGGGGGGCTCTGGCTACTGACATGATATGGGGGGGCTCTGGCTACTGGCACATGATGGTGGGGGGGCTCTTATTACTGGCACATGATTGGGGGCATCTATGGGGGCACATCTTACTGCAGATTATTGGGGGGCACTATAGGGGCATCTACTGAGGCTAAAAAAGAAGATATTTTATATGGGGGCTCTGTATAGGGGCATTTTATACTGGGACACATTATGGTGGGTACTATGGGGAAGGGGGGGGGCACTATGGGGGTCATCTACGGGGGCACTGAGAAGGGGTATTTTATATTGGCACATTATGGGAACATTAGCTCAACTGGGG